>NW_028292571.1:3939933-4539933 GCF_029948245.1 Actinia tenebrosa | reverse complement strand
CTACGCAGCCCCTATTAGTGTTACGAACTGCGCACGAACCTTCAAAAAGAAAAAACTTTTATCGATAGCCTGATTTATAGCTTTACACCTCCAGGGGCTCGTCACCCCTCTATTGCTCAAATTTCTTAGTAAGTCACCGCCCCCCCCCCCCCCCCCCCCCCCTTCATCGCATTCCTGGTAAAATTTGTAATAGTCATTCCTCTTTTAAAATTTCTGGATCCACCACTGACCTCTAAGTTGATCAAACTCAGGACACGGCTATTTCGTGATGTACATCGATGGAATCGAGCAGGCAACCCAGGGAAATGTTATGAAAGGCCGCATCATTGAAACAGGTTATGTTGTTGTTGGTCAAGACCAGGACTCCTATATGGGTGGATTCCAAACTTACCAGTCTTTCCAGGGTAACTTGACGAGTGTTAACATGTGGGACAGAGTTCTTACAGCCCAAGAGGTATCCGCCATTGCAGCCAGATGCTCTTCATCCCAGGGCAATGTTATAAAGTGGGCTGTTCTTAAAGAGAAGTCATCTGGAAACGTGAAACTGACCTGTCAGGCTGTTTGTTAGTATCTAGTCGTAAAATTCAACAATGCATGAATGTCACTCATATATCGCACGTACGTTTCTCCGTAAGGTTTTAATCAGTAATAATAATAATATAATAATAATAATAATAATAATAATAATAATAATAATAATAATAATGATAATAATAATGATGATGATGATAATTTTATTATATATAGCGTAAATTCCATAACAGTCCAAATACGCTTCACAATATAACAAAAAAAAAGGAAGGGAACACAACCGGAGAACCCGGAGGAAAGCCCTTCAATTAAGGGAGAGGCTTCTTCTCACATGTAATGGGGGGGAGTCCAGGAATCGAACTCGAGATCCCAGAGGTGAGAAGTTCACTACTGGCCTGAAATAAGATCAAATATGATGGGGAGAGCCCTATTCTAAAACGCCCTATGTATTAGTATAACAGACCTAAAATTTTCAGTGTTCAATAATTATACGGTACAACTGCAAAATTGAGCCCTTCCTTGGAACAAAAGAGGGCGAATAAAACGTTTTCATCAATGAAAATAACAATAATGAAATATTTTCCTAGTTCAGTTATGGCGTTACTTATTTTTCCTGTGTAACAGTGGGACACTTTGTTGCCTACCTTGCATGGTCGAAAATATATTTAAAAAAATGCACCATTCAAAATTTGTAAAAGAAAATACGAAGAGTATGATTAAAGTAATGATTGAAAACACTGACCCTGCCAATCATGACACTGCAGGCCCGTAGCAGGGGTAAAATTATTGGGGGGGGGGGGGGGGGGGCTCGTTTTGCCACGCCCCATATGACCGTATCATCTAGCTTTTATCAAATTTACAAAATAGCATAATTAATAATTTAAATTCTTTATTTTATGGGCAAAAGACGATATAACGCTTATTAGGGGCCTGCAGTTTTAAATGAGAAGTCATTATGAACAATGAAAATCGTAGGCTAAATGAAAATCAGCGAAAATCACGAGAATAGAGATGTTGTTAGGCAACCCAGACACACATATGTTTCATATCGTGGGTTGCCTGTGGTGGTATATTTTCGATGACGTGTCAGACTTTGACCTACTGATTCTGCGCAGTGAGTACCCAAATCGAAAATTCAAGATGGCGGGGGTTTTGTTCTTGATATCAAACGAGTGAACAAGAAAGGAATTTTACCGGAAAAATGTTCAAGAAACTAAAGCAGAAAATTGTCGAGGAGCTAGAGGGAGAGCAGAGTCAATCACCGTTACAAGGAAATCAAGATAGTTATTCGCAGGTAAAAAAAGAAAGGTTATATCGTACGCTTGGTTGAACTGTCTCGATTCCTTCAGTTACCAGTTGTACTATAATCTTTGTCGTTAATGAGTTAGTCTTTGAGTTCAGTGAATCTTAAGAGAAAAAATATCTAGCCTTTTTAAGTAATAATTTGATTTTATCTTCCCTCTTGATTCATTACGTGTACTCTTATAAAATAAAATTGATAACACCTAAACGGAAAATTAACCAAACTATTGCTTATTTGATTTGATTTTTTACTATAACTTTACTTTTGATTTGTAAGAAAGATCGTCATATTTGAGTCTAAGTTCAGTCATTTATTCATAATTATTCTTTCTTAATTCAGTCACCTTCTCGAGAGAGAAGGCCCAATCGTTCACAAGAAAATACGCCCTCACGACCTCCCACACAATCCGGAGACAGAACTCCATCATCCTCTGAAGCTTTAGCTGCTAATGGGGCTTCTAATAAAGCTAAGTCTACGCCTCACGAAGTATTGGCGCGTGTAAACCGATTACTGGAGGTATTACTTACTTTTATTTGATGTGGTTAGATTACGTGAAGACATGCTGTGTTTAAAGATCTACATTTATTAAAGATCTATATTTATTCACCTGCACACATTCAAATCAGTGTGTACAAAATAATTGATATTTTGTTAACTTACACTCTTGGTTTCAGTTTCTAATATATGAAAAATTTCAACCATTATATATATTTTTATGTTTTCGTAATAAGAAAAGCCTTAAATTACCACTCTTTTAATTGCGCACTGATTGAGACGACAGTCCTAACAGGGAAATCAGGCAATAGGCTTATGTTAATCAAATAAATATTGTACCTTAACATACAGTGGCAGTGTATTGCCCGATTATCTTTTAGCGACTGTTGTCACAATATTCTTAGATTTCTCTATTACTAGATTGAGAACAGCTAGTTTGTTGTAAAATATTATTATATCTGGCATAGTAGTAAGCTGTTTGATTACATGTTTACCTCATTCATACATCCAGGTGATCTTGGAAAGCACGCAATGCATGATTTTCTGACTTGAATAATAACAATTAACCTTTTTTTGATTTAAAAATGCGTTGTATTTACGTGCTTTTCTTATATGTGTTATGTGATTATTACCGATCCACACATATCTTTTTTTTTTCTGCTCCTCGAGGCACGCAAAGGTCTATTGGGATTGATTCTTTTTCAGCAAACACGATTTGCAATCTAATTGACTATTCAATTTCCACCAGATCACCTGGATGTTAATAACTCCCCTCATTGTTGTCAAGGAAATAAATGATACAACAATCCTGGAGTCCCATAGGGAACAGTTCTTAAAGTGAAGGGGGAATAACATTGTTTCTTTACTTGACGATCCTTTACAATAGACCAGTTTCAATTTCTAAATTACCACTGTGTTCCTTGATAACAGATTCATTTACGCAGGGTTAGGCTCGTATCAAGTATTTAAATATTCACAAATACTAATGGTAAAGTAAAGAATGCACAACTTCAACAATACAAAAACTTTTAAACTCAATGGACCTTGACTGGACCACATGAATATTCTGCACAAAATCTAGGCTAACCATGTAAATGAGTCTGTAATCAAGAAACTCAGTGGTATTTTGGAAATCAGAAATGGTCTATTCTATTAGAGTAATGTCTTCAGCTTGGGCATAATATTCATTCATTCTTGTGGTCTATAATGGGAAAACATTAAACCCAAGCTAAAGACATCTACTGTATAGCATTGAGTTTATTAGTTGAATGACTATGGGAGGGAGGATTGAGCTCTGTAACATTTTTATCTTGGGAGAGGAGTGGGAACTGAAGCCCCTATATATCCATTATATATGCCACTTGATTTAGAATTACTTAAGATATAATCAATGAATAGATCGGACTACTTTTTGCCATACTCTTAGCCTTTAAATTAGCTACTATCATCTAAGTATAATTGGGTAAATCTTCACTCAATTTTTTCACTTAGAGTTTATCATTATTCGTATTTTGTTATTGTTATTATAATTTAAATTTTGTTAGGGTGCACTTAATTTGGAGCCAAGCTCTGTTGTGCTTACCCTTTCCATGATAGCTGAGGATAATTGTCATGGATAAAGTTATGTAAATAATTAGCCCAGCCAACTATTAGTATTGGGGTTGATTCTCAGACTCTGAATCTAACATACACTGTATGGTAACCTTGGTGTAACGGTGTACTCAATGTTTAACATAACTGTCTGAGTACAAGGTCCCTTATCTTAGGGGAAAAAGCAAAATGAGAAACATTTCATATTTTATATCAAATTACCCTTAAGAATGTTCAAGGGCAAATGTGTTTTTCCCTCAAACTTTGCAGGGTAAAAATTAAAAATGGGGGTCACCAAACACACAGAGGAGTGAGATGATATTGAAAATTGCTTACATACAATCAATAATATTAAAGTTAAGCATTAATTATAAGCATTAAAGTCTTCTTTTTTTTTTTACAAAAATTAAATACCAGATTACTAAACATTTCTTGAAACAACCATCTAATAACCTATAAAAATAAATACATTCATTATGAAATTCCTGTAATAAATTTCTTCAAATAAGAAAAAATGAGGATCAACAATGTTGTTTTTGAGATATACAGTAGATGATTGAAATCATTTTCGCAACAAGTGTGACGAGCTTGATCTTGAATAACATAGGTCACACTACATGCACAGAACCCACAATTATCTTAAGTGGAAAATACCTGTAAAAAATCGTGTTCATCAATCAAGATCAATTGTTTGTATAATCTTTGCTTTTAAAACATTTCCAGAGTTTTTGGTATTTAATTGTGTGTTTTTGGTCTTTTTCATGTACAAACCTGTAAAAGTCTACTTTATTTGTCCTCTCTGTTTTACACATATTTATCTATACATTTTAAAAATATGTATAAAAAGGAAAATTTTATTCAATACTCTTAAACTTTTTTTTGATTTTTATTTCAACGTCCAAGTATTACACAAAACATTTTTGGTACTAAAAATCAAAACTATCAAAATTATTTTTTTCTCACTGGATATTTCAATAATAATCATAGCCACAACCCTGAAAAAATGATCTTAAATTAGTTTCAATCAAAACTTTTAAAAAACTATGAAAACGTTTCACATTTTGCTTAGCTGTCATACTTGACACGTCTACCAAGCATCTACATCTACCAATAATATTATAACCACAACTCTGAAAAAATAATCTTAAATTATCTTCAATCAAAACTTTAAAAAAACTATAACAATATTCCACTGTGTTTTATTATGTTCAGTCATGCTTGACACGTCTACCAAGCTATGCAAATGAGAAAAGCCGTTAAGCTTTAAATTAGCATACTGGCATATCATGTGACATTTAGCTCTTTGTCTAAATGCTGTTAGTGTTTTGACTTTATTATGGTGTGTTTTTGGCTGTTTCTTTAAAAATTTACACACTCCAAAGAATTGTCCAAGATCCCAGATGGATCTATTTGTCACAGAAGAGCTTTGTATTTCTACAAAACCAACATGAAATGCTAAAATACAGGTTTTTACCCAAGCCAAAAACTCAAATCTATGTCCTTGATCATAACCATCATTTAGGCAAATGGATTGAGGTAAATATAAAAGAACTCAACTTCTATTTCTCACTATATTTCTCACAACTTATAGTTTCATAATTGAATTTCTTTTTCAGTAAAAATGAGCAAATGCACCACCCCATTCTTTCTTATTTGTTCTAAATTTCCTTTTACAATGACTCTACAGTAGATTGATAGTAAATAGTATTTTATATTTTACTTGAGAAAGAAATTAACTAGTTAAAAGCTTCTCAAAAGTAAAGTAAAAATATTATACTTCTCTTTTAAATACTAATCGATAAAAATAATCCTAAAATGTTTGAAAAGGGAGTAGTTTGATCACATTTTCAACCTACATCAGTTCTATACAAACTCATTTTTAACTTCATGACTGTTTTTTGAATAATATATTACAATTCAAGAAACACCTTATTAGAATTTTCTTGGATAATCATTTTCTATGTTTTTGGATATTTTAACCATTAGACATTGTTTGCAGTGTATAATTTGTTCAATATAGGAGACCCTAATTTAAAGTAACTTGTCATATGTCAATCTTATTTATTATTTAGTTTTAATTACAATGTACAAATTGTTTCCTTTCATATATATTGTACTATATATTTATATAATTATTTTATTTTATTAGTTATGATGTTTATTTCAATTTTATTGGTTATTTAGTATTGATTACCATGTACAAATTGTTTCATTTCGTATATTTCATACTATTTACATATCTTACTAATTATGGTGTTTATTTCAACACTGACACGAAGAAAGTATGAACAACATTAATAATTCACTTGTTAAAGTCTGTGTATAATTATTATATCCCAGTTGTCTTTTTTAAATCAGGCTCTCCAACTGTGTACACTGTATAAATGTCTAAAAATCAAATTTGAATATATGTTATCATTAAGTTCTCTTCTTATCTGTTTTTGACCACATACAGGCTTAGCCTTGTTTAAAAGTGAATCATTTAGAGAGAAAAACCAATGTGATGAGAAAAAAATGCAAGTTGGACAATGCTATAACATTTTGAAATTTCACAGACTTTAAATGATATCTATGATATCTAATTTATAAACAACCAGCTGATCTGAGAAAAAATGGTAGTTAATCAGATTGGAGAAAACTTGCAATACTGAGGTGTCATCAGTGGCGGATCCAGGATTCAGTTTCAAAGGGGGGTTCCATTTCTTAAACTGTGTATAATTCTCTTTTATTTAGTCGATGTCTGACAAAAAAATTGGCTCTAATCACCTAATTTACTATCTAGTAACGGAACTTAAAGGTAAATTAAACATTATAACAGTAAATATTTATCATTTCATGTTCAACTTTATCCTTGTGGATACTTTTAAGCAAAATTTATATAAGACATATTTCTATTACCTAAAAGATCAAACCTTCAAGGGGGGTTCCATGGAACCCTTCGAACCCCCCCTGGATCCGCCACTGGTCATTCTTCCTCTTGAAATTTTCCCAGGCTTCATCACACCTCCCTTTTTGGGGTGACATCATTTCTACGTCACTATTTCAGATCAGCCTGTAGAAAGGATGGTCTGTGAGAGTTATCAAAAACAGCAGAATATGAATTGAATAGAAAAGAGAATAGACTTGATGAATAAAAGAATCAAGTTCAATCTCGACTTCAAACCATTGTTTTGTGGTCAGTCAAGCGAATTTGGGATAAGTCTATTGTATACAATACTTAAATTTATGAAATACTTATGACTACTGCTCTTTAAAGAGTCATACCATATCTTAAAAGATAGAATCATACAATAATATATTAATTAAATATGAAATACTTATTACTGCTGCTCTTTAAAGAGTCATACCATATAATACTTTAAAAGATAGAATCATACAATATTATAATAATTTATGAAGTACTTTTGACTACTGCTCATTAAGGAGTCATACCATATCTTCAGAGTATGATAGCATTTTTTGACTTACAGTACAATGTTCACAAAATATTGCCAATCATTCATGCAGTCGTAAGAATTTGTAAACTTAGATATTTCATGACTTATTACCCAATTTAATGTAATTCTTAGCAAAGATTATTGTGTGCTAACTAATTTACTTGCTAAAATTCCACAGGCCGGTACACCTCAAGAAGAAAAAAATGGTACTGCAAATGATTCCACCGGGCCACAAAGCACCAGCACTCCAAACAAGACTCCCAGTCGGCAAGAATCCCAGGATTCTGACACCCCTGGCAAGCTACAACATGGTACTCCTGCTAGTCCTGGTTATGGGGACAGGTCAGATGCTGAATCTGAGCCAGACCATGGGCACAGTACACCATCAACCACGAAGCTTGACATGGCAACCAAGGAAGAGATTATCATGTTGTATAAGAAGCAAGAACGTACCTTAACGAGATACAAAACAAGATTCTCTGAGGTAGAGTATTTTCTGTTAATTTATATCAAATTGGATAGTGTGCTTGCCTCTCACCTCTGGAGTCTCAGGATCAATTGACCTATAACATTATGACGCCACAGCTTGTTTACATGGGCAAGAATGATAGGAATTTAGGCGAAATTTTCTTTCATTCAGGATATTTAGTACAACATTTATCTGTTATCATCTTTCCCCATCTAATTAAATATTTTTTATTGTGATTTAATTCGTTTAGGTAATATTTTGCCCCCTCTAGCAACCATGATCCTTAGCGTTAAAACAATAGATTGTTTTGATGTGACGTCATAGTGTTATAGGGCAATTCCTGGACTTGGCATTAATAGAGTTTGTTTAGTCTGTCCCTTGATTTGGGCATTTTCCTTAGGTTCCCTGGTTTTTCATTCCCAATTTAATCGTAATAAAATATATTGCTGTGTACCGTAGTATTGCAACTCAGAAATTTGTTGTTTGCAGGTTGTGGATGCCTTCAAGAATTTACAAAAGGAAAATGAAAAGCTGCAAGCCAACCTTGGACAAACCCAAGACAAAGCACTAAGAAGGATCTCTGAGATGAAAGAGGTACTGTTGATAAACCCTTCAACACATCACATTGTACTTGAAAATATTTATTTTAAATTTATAGTTTCACTTAATCTTATTTAACATTATTTTATAACAGGTAATATGTGTTGTTCTCTTCCTTACCTTGAGTTTTTTTAAAGGGATTTATTCTAGTTTTGCTCTTTCAATAAAAGTCTTGCTTTTTCAATAAAAATCAACATGTGAGTTGAGTGTTGTGTGTTGTAAAAAGTGAATGTAGTAGCTGTGTAATGTTGAGCACACCTCATGGAAGAGCCCCTTACGGGAAGTGATACTTGTCAAATATTATACTAACATTTCATAGACCTCTTCTGAGATAGCGAACATGGTTTATTTTGATCTAGTTTAGGTAAAAAAACATCTTTTGTTTATCGTGCCTTATATGGTGTTGTTTGTACCAAAGCTAGACCACAATGCATCCTGTTTATCAAACTCAGAAAAGACCTATTGAAATGTCATTTTCAGTTTAGTTCTTTATACTTACATGTATTTTCACATTCAGATATTATCCATACATAACTACAGTAATAGTTAGTCTAATAATGTGTCATACACACAGGCATATCAAAATTGTTAACCATTACTCTAACCTTGATGATGGCCGAGACAGCCAAAATCTTGGTTGTATTACAGCGCAACACGCAAAAGTATGACCATATTTAATGTACTGTATATGCATTATTACTTCTATGCAGAGGTTCTGTACATTAAACCGACACATTTACATTTCAATGCGAAGCTGGCTGTTTTAACCAAATAAGGCATGCAAAAGCCTGATCAGTACCCAAAAGCTTGTGCATAGAAGTACGAGAATACATTAAATGTGTTCATACTTTTGTGTGTTGTGCTTTAAAAAGCAGGATTTAAGGCAGATGAAGCAAGTTTCTTTTATTTACTATCTAACAATAAATTTCTTTAACAGACAATAGAGTTAGAAAAGCAGGCCAAAATGCATCTGGAGGAAACCCTGAGGCTATCCCTGGATGAGAAGGAGGACATTATTAAAGCACTACAGACTCAGGTGAGTTGGTTTTTTTTTTCAAGAACATCTGAAGTATGCATATCCATTATTTCAATCTTTATAATTGTTTTCAATTTTTTTTTGAATCCTTGTGTAGAATTTGCTGCTCAAGCAGCATGGAAGAATGCAGTCTGATTCATCTGACCACATTACTACAGACGCAACTCTTTCTGGTAAATAAAGTACATAAATTTTTAAAAGGCTTTACTGCTATTTTCGGCAATATCACACGGACTCAGTAGCTGCAAGTTGCCCTTTGAAATTTGTTTTTAAAAAAAGGTACCAACTGATTATTTTACGATGTGATATGATTTATGGAAGCGAAAAAGCAAATTTCAGTGTGCAACTTGCAACTATACCGATGTCTGAGTTTGACTAATATTGAAAATAGAAGTAAGTTATTAGAGTGAACAGGAAGTGGAACTATTAGGCACTCCCAAGTTTAAGAGGAATATTGGGTCAAGTTGGCATTACAGTGCATTTTGGGGCTGCTTAGGGGACTAAATAGGTGCCATTTTGAAAATATGTCCCCTGAAACAGTACCACAATGCACTGCAACGGAACTCTACCCAGATATTTCCTCAACCTTGGAATGGCTAATATTGATATTGTAAATGTATTTTTCCAAACCGTCCCATACTCTATAAACCCTTGGTCTAAACATTACATGTACTTCACTGAACAGAGCTTGAAATAATGGCACATTGACGTCATTGCAGAATTGTAACTTGCCCAGTCAAATCTTTACCTTGCTGGTTTTTACCAGTAATGTGGAGCCAGAAATGAGGCATAACCAAGCTAACACTTGTTTGGCTGGTCATGATAAGGCCCAGTCTTACATGCACCTCATTGGTAATAGCAAAGAATGCGTCCCTCATATACTTGTTAGGCAAAACAAAAAAAAAAGTGTGTTTCCTGCTGTGCGACCAACCCTAATTTTCTTGCCGATTTTTGCCGACCCTAATATCTTTTCATTCCCAAAGGCACAACAGGGTTCCCAGTAAGCTCATTTCCACTGTTGTATCAGTAAAAAAAATCCGACCTACCGACCCCATTTTTTTTCCTCATGCAACAGGAAACACACTTATTTTTTTGTTTGGACTTAGTAGGTTGTACATGTAGGCTAACAATAATAGCCGTTAACCTACCAACATCCTACTATTACTGATATTATACCAACACCCTAACATCATTTTTGTGTCCTGTTCTCTTCTTTTGAACACCTCATATCCTTTTTACTTTCCTCACCTGTTTATTTGTTTGTTAAAACTCATATTGTGTATAATATCAATATGTGTAATTCCAGGTTCACAGAGTGATGAAGAGAAGATTGAAAGGCAAAAACTAGTTGACAGGGTAATGTAAAGAAACTTCATTTTCCTTTTTTCCTTGTTTCCCCTCCCATTAACAAAGCATTTAAAGACAGAAAACGCTAGGAAAAACATACAGAAACATGTATAAAGGAAAAAAACAAAACAACAACAACAACAACAACAAAGCATGAGGTTTTGTAAAACATATTAAAAACAAAACAACAGACTTATTTCAATGCCTCTGTCCCACAAAGGTCTATACTTATACTTTACTCATATTAAAGCTATATTTTCTCGTGTATTTGTTCAGATTGATGGTCTACAAAAAGAACTTGATAATGCAAAGGTATAAATGCTAGCAATATATATTCAACAATAGTCTCCTTCACATGAGGGAAGGAGGGAGGAAGGGATAAATGGAGGAATGCATGGATGGGTGGGTGGATGGTTGGTTGGTTGGACGGACGGACGGACGGACGGACGGACGGACGGACGGACGGACGGACGGACGGATGGACGGATGGATGGATGGATGGATGGATGGATGGATGGATGGATGGAACTTGATAATGCAAAGGTATAAATGCCAACAATATATATTCAACAATAGTCTCCTTCACATGAGGGAGGGAGGGTGAGAGGGAGGGTGAGAGGGAGGGAGGGATGGATGGAGGGAGGGAGGGATGGAGGGAGGGATGGATGGATGGATGAATAAATAGATGGATGGATGGGTAGGTGTGTGGGATGGATGGATGAATGAATGAACGAACAAACAAAAGAATCAGCGAATCAATGAACTAAGCATCAATTAATCAATCCCCATTAAATTCTCATTGTATTTTTCCACAGGAAAGCAACCAGGAACAGGTCTCACATCAACTCAAGGAAGCCAAATCTCTAATTCTCCGACTGGAGCAAGAAAAACAAGTTGCAATCCAAGACATGATGTCCAACCTACAAATAACCCTCCAAGACAAGGACGAAGCTGTGGCGGAGTGCAACAAGATCAAACATCTCTTACAAGAACGAGAAACAACCATTGAACAAATGACGAAAGAAAAAGACGAATTCTTCCATAGAATGGAAAAAGCCCTTGAGGAATCCGAGAAGAAAAGACAAATGTCCGAGTTAAAGAAAGAAAGAGAAATGGAGGAATTAAGAGCTGAGTTCGATCAAACAAGAGAAGCGGAAGATAGTGAAAGAAAGGCTTTGATGGAGGAACTCAAGCGCGACAAGGCAGAAGTGGTAGCCTTGATGCAGAAGGACAAGGATAGCAAGTTAGAAGAAATGATGGCCCTGAAGGATAGAGAGCAGCAAGAAGCTCTGGCAAGGAAAGACAAGGAAATCGATGTGATTGTTGCCAAGAAAGAGGAGCAGATGAAAGCTATGTATGAAGAAAAGGTGAATAGCTTTGGTCGTGTTATATTGTCGTTGCAACCAACTAGGGAGTGGACAAAATGGGAAGGATACATGTACAGTTAGTTATTAAACTAATGCAGAAAGATCAAACATGAAATTCGCTGGGTTTTTAATGTCAGAAGCGTGCGTGCGAAAAAGCATAATTTGGTGTCAACTCCATTGCAAAAATTACAATAGTCCCAGTTGAGATTTTATTGTTTTATTGTTTGTTTGTTTGTTTTTTGTTTTGTTTTTTGTTTGTTGCTGTTGCAGCTGCTGCGCTGCTGTTGATGTTGCTATTTTCGTTGATGCTACTTTGGTGCTGTGATTGCTGTTGTCGTTATTGTTTTCTTCCCTGGTTCTTGCCATTTCTTTCTTAGTGTCGTTGCTGCTGCGCTGCTTTTGCTATTTTCGTTGATGCTACTTTGGTGCTGTGATTGCTGTTGTCGTTATTGTTTACTTTCCTGGTTCTTGCGATGTCTTTTTCAGTGTCGTTGCTGTTGCAGCTGTAGCTGTTGATGTTGCTGATAATAAAAAATCATAGCAGTTGAGGTGTTTTTTGATCGAAATGTTGAGCCTTCCAACGATGATAAAACCTATGTTCCTTCCATGTGTGGCCTTTGTTGATGCAGTTGCTTCTCTCTAACTTTTTCAGGTCCGTGAGATTGAAATAGCTGTCGACGAAAAAGAACTTCAGAAAGAAGCAGCACTCAAAGAAAAAGAGAAAGAAATACATCAACTGAAAACTTTGAATGAAGACTTAATGAAAGTTATGGAAGGAAATAATGGTATGTCAAATGACAGAGTAGTATGTGACTAAAAAACTCACGGTTTAGACTTGCCGTGCCGTGCGACTAGCGAGTCTTCTTCTTATTTATCCAGTTATCCGTGTTTAAAAGAGCGGTTTTTGTATGACTGTGAAACGCTCAGTGCCGTTTGCGTACCTTGCCGCGACACATTGCGCCGACCGTTTCTTTTTCCCCTAGAATTTTGATTGGCCGGTTTGTTTTTCGCGCAATGTTATTGGTCTGGCTGTGCCGTGACCTTGGCGGTGACCATGTTCATGCCGTGTACTGGGTATATGATTTGGTTGGATGAAGAGTAAACTTTTGCGCAATGTTTGGGTCTGACGTATGCCTTGCCGTGTCACGACCGCATTTGTGCCGTGAGCTTTTACAGTCGTACGAAAACTGGATTATTGTTTGTTTTGTTTTTATTAGATGCAGCAAACCGTTTAAATGAAATGCAACAGAAGATTGAACAAGAACAGGTAATCAACTTTAACGTTTATCATAATGGACACCCCATAAACCAGTTTCCTTACGACTGTGCAAAATTCACTTGCCTTACCGTAACCTTGACGGTTCGGTAACCTAGTATTCTGATTGGATAACCAGTGATGTTGCGCTCTGTGATTGGTTAAGTGCTGATGTCGCCTTGTTTCACCTCTGGAGCGGCATCTCATGTGAATAGAATTTGTTAGGTCTCTCCCTTGACTCGAGGGTTTTTCTCCAGATCCTCAGGTTTTCTTCCTTCCACAAACTTAAAACGCTAAATTCCTGTTCGATCTGTGTATTAGCCGTGCCCTGACTTGATTAGCCCAGAGGTTGTTTCAGAGTTTGATCTGTGATTTAGTTATGCCTTGACTTAGATCATCCCAGACGTTGTTTCAGGGTTTGGCCTGTGTTTTAGCCGTAACCCGACTAGTTCAGCTCAGAAATTGTCCCAGGGTTTCGATAAAGTTGATGTTACTTATGGTACGTTGTGTTCTTCTCAGGACAAGATGAAAGAACTTGTACAACAGCATAACAATCGCTTGAAGGAGAAGCAGGAAGACCATCAAAAAACAGTCAACAAACTAAAAAAGACCCACCAGAACAAGATCAACGAACTCACAGAAGCCATCAAAAAGGGTGAACTCAAGATCGCCGAGCTTGAAAAGCAAATAAAATCCGACGAGGAAAAGCATAATAAAGAAGTAATGGAGAAAACCAAGCAGTTTGACAGCGAAAAGCAGTCAGAATTAGCAAGGTTGTCGAAGCGTATGGAAAGCAAAACCAACGAAATGAAGAAAATTGTCAAGGAATTACGAGGAAAGTTATCTGAGAAAGAAGAAGAAGCAAAGAATTTGGAAGAAAAACTGAAATCTTTCGAAGAAAAGGTGAACGTGGAAAAAGCGGATAGAGAAAAACAGTTTGGAAATGAACTGGACGCCATGAAGAAAGCAGTCGAAGAAATGCGTAAAGGAATAAAAGAAAAGGAACAGACGATAAAGGCATTGGAAGAAAGCAAGACAGCAGAAATGAAGACGTTAGCAAATGATTACGACCACAGACTCAAGGAAAAAGACCGAGAGATCATCGACTTCAAAGGGAAATTTAAAGAGAAGGATTACTATGCTAAAGAATTGGAAAAAAAGCTGCGAGAACTCAAAGAACAGAAGGATAAACAACTAGAGGTGACGAGAAAAGAAGCGGAGATAAAAGTCAAAGAAGTTGCTGATCAGTACTGCAGTAATAAAGAGGAAGAACTGAAGGTCATGCAGTCTGAACAAGAAAAGGGCAAACAAGAACTACTGATGAAATTCGAGAAAAGTGAACGCGTGAACAAAGAGATCAAGAAATCTCTAGAAGAGGCGCATCAAAGGGAGATAAATCTTAGAGAAGAAGCTAAAGAACTAGATAAGAAATACAACGAACTAAAGCAACAGTTTGAAAATGAGATACGAAAATATAAAGAAGAAAAACTTATTATGGAAGAAAAGTCTATAAAAGAACTTGAAAACGTTAAGAATAACTCGAAGAAGAATATAGAAGAACAGAAGAAGGCTTTTGAAGAGACATTGAAGCAGTTGAGAGATGAGAAGTTTAAGTTGCAAGAAAAGATCAAGACTTTAGAAAAGGAAGATCATAAGAAATTTGAATCGACTGTTAGCGCGCTGAAAGAAGAAAAGCTAATTCTAGAAGAGAAAAGAATACTCGAAATCGAAAAAATACGGGCGCAACTGGAGGGGGAGTTGAACGATAAAGAGAAAGAAATCGATAGCAGACATAATGAAATAAAGGATTTGAAGAACAATTATGAAGAACTGCGCAAGGAGCTGGTGTCGGAGAAAGAAAGTCACCAGAAAAGCATGGATGAACTTGCTAATAACATTACATTAAGGGACCAGAAGATGGGTAAACTGAAAGAACAACTAAAACAAGTCATGGAAAAATCTAAAAAGAAAGAAGAGGAACTTAGAAAAGAAATCGAGAGAATTGATCAAGAAGGAAAGAGTTTGTTGTCTGAAGCTGAGAATTCCTTCCAGCAAAAGTTACGCGAGAAAGATGAAGATTTGCGAGTCAAGATGACGGAACTAGCTCAACTTCAAGAAGTTAATGTAGACGATATTACGCAGAATATGGGCCTCTTGCACAAGGAGCAACTGGCACAGTTGGAAGAGAGGCATAGAAATGAAATTGCAGAACAGAATCTTGGTTGGGAAAAAAAGGTGGCGAGTGTGAGAAAAGAAGGCGAAACAATGACTGAAGCGATCATAAACGAAGCGAAGGAAAAGGAAGACAATTTACTTAGAGAACTTGAGAACTTAAGAAACGAACTCAAAAACAAAGAAAAATCTTATTCACAAAGTAAAGAAGAGGAACAAGTCCAAATGAATAGTCTGAAAGATGAAAAAGATGCCTTGGAGAAAAAGGTAAGAGAATTGAACGATGAAAATAAAGTTTTAAAGAATAAAGTGACGAGTATACAAAACGAAATGGATGCTAGGATGATGGAGATGGTAGAGAATCATAGAATTGAAGTCGAAGAGTTCAGGATTGAGTCTGAGAAAAGGTTGGACGAATTGGTCCAGCAACATGAAAATGATATGAAAAATCAAGAAAATCAAACGAACGATGAGAAAAATATCTCTGAGCAAAAAGTGATGGAAATGTTGGATAATCATCAACAGGAAAAAGAGGAGATTCGAAAAGGTTTTGAAAATAAGATAGAAGAAATAGCATCAAAGTACGAGAAAGAGCTCGCCCACATCAAAGACATCCACGATAAGCAGCTGTTAGAAATGGAAAAGTTGAAGAAACATCATGAATTGAAGTTGAATGACCTTTCAGAAAGTCATAATAAGGAAGTTGGGGAACTGAAGAATGCTTTGGAGAAGAGCCAGGAAACGTGTAGTAAAAGTGAGAAAATGATTCAAGAAAATATCGAAAATTTAAAAAAGCAACATCAGGAGGAAAACGAGGCAATAAACAAAGCAAGAAAAGATGAACTTTCAAGTTATCAAGAACAAGAAGATGCACTGAAAAAGAAGATTCAAAATGTGGAAAAAGCCCACGCGCAGAGAGTCGAAGAGCTTGAAAATTCTCTTAATGAAGAAAAAGGAAAACTTTCCAAAGCTCTCCAAGAGTTAGAGCAGTTAAGAGAAAAACATTCCAAGGAATTAATAGAGCAGAAAAAAGCTCTTGAGAGCAAGAGTTCGGAGTCTGCTGATGTAGAAAGTAAGCTACAAGAAGAACTGACAAATCTGAAAGATAAACACCAAAGGTTTTGTCAAGAAGTTGAAGAACATAAGAAGAAACTTGGTGAAGAAGTTCAAAAATTGAGAGAGGAAATCCAAAGAATTACCAAAGAACATAATGAAGCTATTGCCGAAAAAGACAAGGAACAACAAGATAAGCAAGCAATATTTGCCGAAGTAGAGACTACGTTGAAAGACAACCTACAAAAGATGGAACATTCGTATGTGAAAAAAGTTGAGGATCTTACAAAACATAACGATGAGCTCAAAGCCAAGTTCGAAGCTGAAGCAAAGCAATTTAAAATCAAACTTGAGAAGATTGAGATGGAATCTAAGCAGAAGTCGGACACAAGTGCTGCAGATATGGAAAAGAAAGTGAAGACGTCAGAAAAGAAACATGAGAAAGAACTAAAGCAAAAGGAAGAAGAATGGAAGCACAAGCAAAGTGAAGTGGAAAAACGATATTCTGTTCAAATAGAAAATCTTCTTGTCCAGCATCGAGATGAGATGGAACAGATGAAACAAGGAAAAGAGTCTGATTTGAAAGAAATAAAGTCTTTACATCAAAGACAAGTTGAAGAAATTGAAGAAGCTGCCAAGACTAGAGTTAGTGAACTGGAAAGTAACATGTCTGAACTGCAAGTGAAATTCAGGAAGGCAAAAGAAAAGATAAAAGCGATGAATGCCAGGAATGAGGAACAGCAAGGAAAGATAAAGCAAGTCCAAGAAGAGGCTCATAAAGAGGTGAATGTTTTACGCGAAAAGCTGAAATCCTTGGATCAAGAAATGATAGAAACGACGGACAGGTTGAACAAGCAGCTTCGGGAAGCTAGCGAGAGGGAAGAGGAGTTGAAACTCAAGATTGTAGCTGGTGACAGCAATAATCAGGCTATTGATATGAAGCTTACAGAACTGGCGAAAGAAAAGCAAGATGCTGTTGATAATGCTGCAAAGATGGAGAAAGATTTAAAGAAACAGGTCCATGACTTGAAGGCTGAGCTTGACAGCGAAACCCAGTTGCTTGAAGATGAAATGAAGCAGAAAGAACAAGAGTTTGAGGAGAAAATCAAATCTATTGAAAACGAGAAAGAGAAAGCACTTGAAAAACAAGCTGAAGACATGCAAAAACAAAGCCGAGGTAGGGTGGCAGAATTAAAGAAAAAAGCTGAAGCGAAGATTACATCTGTGAAGGAGCAATTAACACGACAGCTTGAAGATAAAGTCAACACCATTAAAAAGTTAAAAGAAGCAGAAGTCCAGGAGAAAAACCGCACAGAGGAAATAAAACAGCAGCATCTGAAAGACATAGAAACCTTGAAGGAAGAGTTTGAGGTGAAGCTGAAAGAAGAAAAAGAGACACAAGAGCTCAGCGCCGGAGAAAAAGAAAAAGAACTGACACAAAAAGTAAATGAATTGGAAGTGAAAGAGAAGGAAATGGAAGAAAAGATAGAACTTTTGGTTGTTGAGAAAATGGACGCTCTACACGAACAAGGAAACGCCTTGAAGGAAGAACATTATAACGAAATTGAAGGACTCAGAAAAGAGTTAGAAACAAAGCATGAAAGTGCTGAGAAGTTATTTAAAGCTAAACTAGAGGAAAAAGAATACGAACACAACTCTAAAGTGAAGCAGTTGTTGCGAGAGTTTCAGATCAAGTATGCTGAGAAAGACCGGGAGATGCAAGACATGATGAGCAACGCTGTTGATACAAGTCAACGAGAGGAGAGGAAAATTATCGACAAGTATGAAGAGGAAATTCGAGAGTACAGAAAAGAATTAAAAATGAGGGAAGATGAGATAGTAGCATATAAAAATGAGAATGACCAAAAAATACGCGAATTGGAAGGAGAGAAAGATGAAATAAAGAAGAATTACGAAGAAAAAATAAAAGATGCTGAGCAAGATTACCACGGTAAAATAGAAGAAATGGTGAAAAAGCATGAGGAAGATATGGAGAACTTAAACCAAGATCATAAACAACAAATTGACGAATTGACTGAACGCCATAAACTAGAGTATAAATCATTAACGAGTGAACAAAAGTCCGAGGTAGCAGCCGTAGAAAAGAAACTGAAGACACAGATGAAAAAGAATCAGAATGAGATGAAGAAGTTGTTGAACCAGAAAGAAGCTCTTCTGCATGCACAGGGAGCTGTCATGTTGGAAAGTGAACCGGGTCAACTACATCGAGCGAGTTCTGCATCATCTCTTAATGTAAGTGAGGTGGCTGTTAGATGTCTAGGAGAGGAGCACTGCAGGAGTATGAACGGGAAGCATTCGTACGTGGTCCCCATGCATTTGATATAACACTGCAACACTACATGTTACACATTTACTATTGTATTAATGCACTTTACTCTTAATATGTGTATATAATCTTGTTTCATTTTATTTGTTTGGTTGTTTAAGAGTTATTGTATTTGTTCGTTTTTTAATGTGATTTTTGTGTTGTTTTTTTTTTTTGTGTGTGTTTTTTTTTTTTTTTTGTTTCGTTTTGTTTTGTTTCGTTTTGTTTTGCTTTGTTTTGTTTTGCTTTGTTTTGTTTTGTTTTGTTTTTGGTCATTGTTTAATTGTTTTTTGTCTTTCTGCCTGTCTGTTGATGTTCTTCCTCCATCTTCCTTGCTCTCTCTGCCTCTCCCTACCTACCTACCTATCTATCTCTCTTATTTTGTTTTGTTTGTTTTTGCATTTAAAATAACGTTCTATTAAATCTATAACCTTCTAACACCTTGGATTTCTTTCTCTAATTATTATTATAATGAAAATTCACGTTTTTATATTTGTCCTAGTGGTAACCCAACATCCACATCCTCTCGCCATGTTACCATAAATGATGGCTTGCAAATCCTTATTGCATTACATGTATTTTTCTTGAAAATATTTTTTATAAAACAATATCAAGATCTATTTGGCTTATAAAAAGTTTTGGCTTTATTGTCTTTCAATACTTCAGTACACACTCATGATTTCACGATTATTTCCGTGCCATCACAAACTCTATATATAAGAATCGGTTGTACAATTCCCGGATGTGTGGTTGTGTTTGCATCGATAGAAGTGAAATCTAAGAAATTCGAACTTAATTTGACTTGTTTTGTTTGTTTATTTTCTAGGATGGTGATGTTGATGCTGCTCAGGCCATGTTACGGGTAAGATCAATAGCCTGATGTATAAACATCCTTTCCTTTGCTCAAGTAATGTAATTCAATGTAATTATTTGTGTTCTCAGGACCAGATTACAAGATTGAAAGCTGAAATTAGTTCATTTAGAGAACGGGAAAATTCTCTTCAACGACAGGTAAAAACATCTACTTTTTCTTTGATTACCCTAAGGGATGGCCCAACATTTGGCCTAACTTCTGTGGAGCAACATATTGGGCCGTTTGTCAGGACCCTAACATATACTTACTAATGTCGATTTCCATTACACTTAATATTCTTTTGCTTTACATGGATTCGGTATATGGAAAGTTCTATGTTCAATCCTCATCTTATACCCTATGATACTTCTCTGGATTTATAGAATTTATATATTTATATAACATCATTTAATTCTGCAAAGAACATGCGTGATATGGAAAAGGAACATGCCTGATATGAGGTCGTATCAGCACTTCTCATCTGCTCGGGCTGGGTTAGATAAGGTTTAGAGAGAAAATGAGCATTTATTTGGAGAGTTGAATGATAAACAACTTATCAGTAGGCTAAGCATCTGATACGGCTGTGTATTTTTAGGAGTCACGGAGTATTTTGGCGAGCCTTTAAGCGACTGATAACCTCAATTTATTATTAATTATATGACGTTCAAAGTAAAACAATACGATAGATACTATCAACTTCCTATCAACTTGGGCATAATGTTTTCCCATTTCAGACCACGTGTCATTCTCTTGAGAATAATATTCTTTGTTTGAGTTGTGTCCATATTCATGTGTCTCCTCAAGCACAATCGTCAAACAATGAAATGATACTCAAGAGAGTGACACATGGTTTGAAATGGGAAATCAGTAGGACCAAGTTTAAAGGGTCTATTAATGTCTACTACTATGTATTACCTATGCTTACTCTTGTTTCACAAGCCAAGTTAAATCCTCCATTGCCTGTTTGTAAAGAGCAAATATATTATCAAAATTATCTTGGATACAAGGCTAACAGGAAAATACCAAAGAAAACAACAAAAACCACATCTAGAAAAAATGTAATTTATTTTTTATTTTTCTGTTTTCCTCAAATCCAATATAATTTTAAAAGGGGTCTGGTGTAGCTATACAGGGTATTACTGTGGTTTTTGATATTCTGTGAACTCAGTAGTTGTGAGCTGCAATTTGATTTTTCGCTGCCGTCAATCAAAAATAATCAGTTGATACTTTTGATGTTCTTGACTGGCAGCAGGGAAAACCCAATTTGACAACAAGCCGTTGTAATGAATGTCTGAGTTTGCAGAATATCAAAAACTACAGTAAATACACTTGTCATAGATTTTAGTCACTTCAGTGTAAAAGCATGAACTGTAGCTCATGGTTTTGTCTGATTTGGGATGTTTTTCATACATTTTTGGACTTATTCTAAATACGTTTTCCCCAGATCGAACACCTTGGAGGATCTCCCGTAAAAAGCATCAATGAGAGACCAGCACAATTGAACGTGGTGTCCAACCCCCTCTCACCCTTTGCAGCTACCCATAATTCACCAGTCGAGGAACCAGTCCAATTTGAGGTAGGTCCCACAAGAAGAGACCTAAGGCTTCACTACTTTCTTCGAGCTCAGATGCTTGATGCTGTGGTGTTTTTTATATATTTCAGTACCTAAGGAATATCTTGTTTGAATACATGATGGGGAAACAAAGAAAGGTAAGAAATAAACCTTCAATGTCCAATATTGATCTCAAGAACAAAGCCATCATCTCTGTTAACCCGATTTCACAATCTAATTTAACATTTTCCTTATTTCATGC
This sequence comes from Actinia tenebrosa, assembly GCF_029948245.1. Classification (NCBI taxonomy): domain Eukaryota; kingdom Metazoa; phylum Cnidaria; class Anthozoa; order Actiniaria; family Actiniidae; genus Actinia; species Actinia tenebrosa. Next base: position 4,518,285 of record NW_028292571.1, on the reverse strand, counting down.
TACATTTTATGGAACCTCTATAAATCAGTCACATGCATGACTACTTTCCACCGCTTAATTGACTTTATTTATGCCTTGCCTTCCTTTCTTGATTTAACCCCACTAGAAGGCAAGATTAAAGTGAAATTGAGAGCGCCATCATTTCCTCTACTTGCATCTTGAGTAGTCACCTCTCTTTTGCTCAAATTTCCCAGTATATCGTTCCTAACAGACACCCCCCTTTTCCTGGAATTCCTGGTAAGACCTTGGTAATGGTCACCTCCCTTCTAAAATCATCCTGGATCCGCCCCGGTCATGTTATAATCCAGATGCTTCATTGCATTTCTCTTTTTTTCACTTTAATACAGCAATTAGCAAAGGTGTTGGCTGCAGTTGTACAATTCTCACCGAAGCAAGTCAAGCAGATCATGCAGAAAGAAGACGAATTGGCAGCACAACAAGTAAGTTTATACCGAAGTGGTTTTCTCTTGGCTCTTACGGATTACAAATCCTTTTCATATTTCCTTTTGTATTGAATTGTAATTTAACTATACTTGAGACGAATTAAGATATAAGATTAAAATTTAAAGTAAAAAAAAAATGTTTGCCATTCTTCTCAAATGAGTGTTTTAAGTCGAGTTTAATTAAATAGTAAACAAAACTTTAAATAGTAATATCTCGAATAAGTTTTAAACATGAGTTACCATTTGGACATCCTAGAATTCTTTGTTGATGAACGCAACTTGAATCCTTTGGGATATTGAAACTTATTCAAACAAAGCAAGGTGGACTAAAGACTTTAAAGATAACTAATCGACTAATCGAAGTATTCCTTTCAGATCTTTTAGCATTTTAACTACGTTAACATTGGTTGACATTCGTTATTAAGCACTTAACGAGAACCTAAAATTCTTCCTAAAATTTATACATTTAATCGTACTTAACCAACATGATCTCAATATGAGATGTGAATTGAACGATAATAAAAGATAAATAACGAAATTAAATATAAAAGAAAGAAAGAAGGATTGGAGAGGAAAGCTGACTTCTTTTCTCTCCTCCCTTCCTTCCTTCCTTCCTTCCTTCCTTCCTTCCTTCCTTCCTTCCTTCCTTCCTTCCTTCCTTCCTTCCTTCCTTCTTTCCGCTTCCTTTCTTTCTCTCATTCCTCCATCCTTCCTCCCTTTTTCTCTTTTATTCCTTCTCTTTTGAACAGTTAAAATACCAGTATCATTTTTGAGAAAGAAAAAACAGCAATATCTAAAAAAATTAAAAACAACAACAACAACGAAAAAAAGAATAAATCTCACATTAAAATGCTAAAATGCTCATACATCAAAGTCGATTATAATTTAGTCTCCCTCGCAGCCCTTTTTAGTCTCGCTCCATTCCCCTACGGTCCACTCCTCTCTTGTGGGGATAGAAGTGGACCGTAGGGGAATGGAGCGAGACTAAAACGGCTGCGATGGAGACTAAATACAATTCCTCAGTGTTTTAAGTTTGGCATTTTTTTCTGTTGTGTTCTGTAGAGTGGTGGATTTTTATCTCCTCATAGATGATACTGAGATTACCTATATGAGGGACGTGAATCCAAAGGTAGAAAAAATACCTGCTATAGACTCCACTACGTGAATTATTAGTATTAGATTATTGATCTAGGATATGAATCTAGGATAACTGAAATTAGTCTCGATCGAATCGAGCCCTGACAACCTATCAGCTGATCGATCTGAATCAGGGAATGGTTGATTCACAATGGAATTGGAATTGGGTGTTGTGTTGGAATCGGAATTGGGATTGGGTATTGGGTTGGAATTGGGATTGGGTATTGGATTTATTTGAGTGAGGAAAATTGGAGAATCCAGGGGAAAACCCTGGACTAAATCAAGAGAGAGACTTAACGAACCCGAAGAGTTTTTTTGGGGGGAGGGGTGGGGGTTGAAGCCCTTCCCTTTCACTCTGTACGAAATCTATCATTTTCCTATGAAGTCAACAAGGAAACAGCTTTTAAGAAAATTTTAATGATGAACATCCTCACTAAAGCTCCAACCATTACCCCCTCCCCCCTCCACAATTAAAAAACGTGCATTCCATACAATGACATTAATTTTATGTTTTCAACAACGTTTCTCACCATCATACTATTGTAACCTATATCTAAACCGCATTTCCTTTATTTTCCAGATCAAATGACCTGGCTTAAAGCCTGTTCAGGAACACCCATTTTAGTTTCAAAAAAGAAATATCATTCGATGACGTCATTTGATTGGCACGTGCCTCTGGCCAGGTGCCATGCATTTCAGCCAACTGGTACTCAGGCGCCCTGGTCTTCCTATGAATCTTGCGCGTCAAATCGTAACTAGGGTTTAAGAAGCTTTGGTCTTAGCGTCCAAAAAATACCGCAAATACTAAAAAATACTTAGAGATTTGTAGTATAATATTTCAAAATTGATTGTTGCGTCACGTCATTTTTAAAATTTCACTGTCGAGATATTTCGATGCATACTGAAAAAAAACTATGATGTTAGTTGTGAGTTTATGTTTATTCGAGGTATTTTCAACATAGTGACCATAGAATTATAAATATTAAGGTTGGTACCGTTAAACGCAGAGATTTCTCGTGCAACTGTCTTGCGAAGAAGCATTGTTGCAGGTCGTACGAGATGTTTGTTTGTTTAGTATGCGCTTAAGGCGCGGACACGGTGCAACATTGCGCGCAATATTGAAGGTAACGTTGATGTAGTTAGGATCGATTTCTACTTCGCAGCGTCGATTGCCTGCGACATTGCGTGTGCCCGTAGCTTTACGCAACTCGTTTGCATCTCTAAATCGTTTCTTACGAGATAAGCTGAGCAATCTTGAAACAATTTTCTGCGCGTAACATTTCGCAACAGAATGTTTGCGTGTAAACATAACTTTCAACCTGCAACAGGTTTTTTTAACGAGACAAGATGAAGGATAAATCTTTGCATGTAGACAACGGTACAAAATGAGTATCTCCCTGGTATCACGGGAAATATCCGTAATTATAAGTCATTATTTTGGCATTCGGAATTTACTTTAAAACTTCTCTTCATTCGCCATGTTTGTCTCCTATCAATTTTATGTAACTGGTTCATTAGTTAGGGTCAAAACTTATATATAATGAGATTTCGTACGACTTTAAAAAATTGGGGGCGTTGCTCCGTTTGAGCATTTTGAATGGACGAGTATTCTGATGTGTTCTCAGTATTCGTATAGCTGCATGGATATCGTCATTTCTATGCTGTCTACCACAGATCATGTTTGGCTGTGAAAAATACACGGTTTATATATCGACGTGCAGTGACCATGACTGTGACGGGTACAATGTTTTCATTGGCTTAGCACTGATCTCGCTCGTTTTGATTGGATCGAAGGATGTGGTCCATTTCATACCGTGACGGTTATGAGTGTCCAGTCCTTTCACAGTCTTACGAAATCTACTCTGTTCTGATTTGAAAAATCCGCGCATGCATTCTACACTTACCTCGTGGCAGCTTAATCAATCTCGTACCCAGAGCCTTTATTTCTTACCGCGCATGCAGTTTTATTTCGTCGAGCATGCGCAATAAAAAAATAAAGGCTCTGTTTTTGGTAACGAATTCATTTTGGGAAAACTATTTTATGGTGCAAGATAAAAACATATTATAACACAAATATATAAAACACTGTAAATTAATTGTATATTATTAATCAAAAGGCAGAAATAAAATCAGGAAAATTTGATTTTTATTGACATTTGTCGTCGCACTCGATTGTGCTGATCAATACAAATATCGTGGTGTGGTTTTGGCATGCTTTCAATAATTTCATTTGATTATAGACTCATGCTTTTAAAAACTTAAAAGTTCCATGCATTATCACTTGATTATCTCTATAAAAATACATTGCATTATTGAATGTGTATAAACATTTTTTATGGGGGGAGGGGTTCGGCATCTATTTTGAAGGATTGAACGATATGGCATATCCATATCGAAATAGGTTAAATATACCGTAGGTGAAGAGGTAAGTGCTTTTCTGAATATCATGCCCCTATGTGCCAGTGTAGCGGAATCGCAATCGTAATGTTGGGATCAAATTTTTTTTGCACGTTACGTCATCGACGTCATATTGTTGGTATTTACCTATAGCTTTTTTCAGTGAATAGACCCCTTGCAGCACTTCAGAATGCAGCTCAATAATTGAAATTATTTTGTGTTCTCCAAATTGAGCTGCATTGACGTCACGTCATGCAAGGGGTCTAATAGTCTTCTTTGTTCATACCACCAACATGGCCGCCAAAGACTTAGTCTCTTAACTCTCTTGGGAATGATAGTATTTTTAGGAGTGATTTTCCCCGAACGTACGTGTTTCTTATATAATACTATGTGACTCAAGAATGCTTTACTCTTCACTCTCATTGGTCAAAAGCAATCACGTGATTCTAAATTTAGTTGAAAATCACCAATCCAAAAATGGATAAACTATAAAGAGTGCAAAAACTATATCAATGAATTTTCGTACTGAATATATTTGCTAAATATATTTGCTAAATGTACTGGCTTTAACTCACTTGTAATGAACTAACACTGAAGATGACGTGAGTCACGTCGAAACGTTTGTCAAAACGAATATTTAAAAGTATCTTAATCATCATAGTAAGAATTACCACAGAATTATCACTTTGAACTTTTGGATTTAAATACAATCTTTTTTGCATTAGCGGTGCTTAGGTTGAATATGATGCATCTAAACTGATCTCGAGCATTGATTCTCTGGTTTTCATGATCACCATGATAATGTCATAAACAGTTTATCCTGCTATCCTTTTTGTTCATCTATTAACGTTGGCGCTGTAAATAAGCTTTCATAGCCTGCGAAAAATGAAATAGAGTGAAATTCGAGTAAGAAAATTTTATGACAAAAAGGGCGTGTTTAGTTGCGAAATTTGCATGAAAATCCTTGCGGCCTTATTCGTCATCAACGTAAATGAAACTGTTGCACAATGTGCGAGTCCCTTTTGTCCCTTGGGCACTGTTTCGTGTTTGCTTTGGTTAGTTTGGTCGAGTGAGTATAATAAAAGTAAAGGCTGGTTTACACTAGCAATTGTTTCGCGCGACTTTAGAGGCGATTTTATTGGAACCAGAAATTACGCGTGTAAACAGTCCGTGATTTTCAGCGCGATTAAAATCGCCGCAAAGTTGCACTACATTTCGTGCATATTCAAAATTACACCGATAAAATCGCCACTCATGTCGCGCGACAAGTGAAGAGAGGAAAGGAGGAGGAAGGGCTCTGGGCCGGAGTTTGTCAATCACCCCTCGTGTTTTCATAACTTGGCCATTATAACTCGCAATTTCAGGGCTTGAACAGGGACATCTCGATATCACACTTACTATAGACTCGAGATATATGACAAATAACACTTACATATGATCAGGAGTATTCTTGGGTGGTTCTGGCTTGACCCGGTCAGCACCAAGGTTGTCCATCGCCATCACATTACTAGCCCAGTTGCTCTCATAAACATTTTCAGGGATTTGACTCCCATACAAAGGGTTCTGGTGTTCTGCGTGCTTGTTGCCTGGTCTAACGTTTCCGTCCTTGTCCTTGTAGAACACGTCTCCATTCTTGTAGCTGACGTTACTTCCTGACCGTGTCATACCGTCATGGTGTATCACGGCCACTTCATCGCCTACGCCATAACTATATAGTGAAGGGAAAGGTTGATGGATGAAATATCATTCCGGATAAAATTCAGTGATTAAAAACACAACATTTTAAGCATTTCTCTTATAATCCCTGATTATGCTCAGAGATTTTGCAGTTAATCCATTTATATTATGTATTATAAGATATTGCGCGCGCTGATTGCATGTCTACCGTGTTTATATCAGGGGACAGAGACCCGCTCGCGCAAAATCGTTCAAAAAATATCATTGCAATTTCAATATTGCTAATAAGAAAGCATGTTAGATGAGTTGCTGCAAGCCGTTTGGCGCATGACGTTTGAAGATCTTAGAAGTCATAATTATTTTGCTTTGAAACTATAAGGCTATACATGGTTACCTGGAAGATGGTTTCGGTCTCTTGACGAGCAATAAGACAATGACAATGATCAGGATGATCAGGACTAATGCAAAGATAATGACTAACCACCAATACGTAGCCAGGAATGTAGCTGAGGAGAAATGAATCGATGTTACTAATCAGTGAATAGGCCATTTCACGGATCCCGTTACTCAACCTCAGCCTCGTCAGCGTGTAATTATTCTTTAGAGTTTGACTACAGTCCGCAGTAATGAAAGGAATTTACACATCAACGAACAATTGAAACACTTAAAAATTTCACGGGTTGTAGGCAATTTCTAAAGAATATATTACACGCTGACGAGGCTGAGGTTGAGCCGCGGAATCTTTGAAATGGTCTATTGTGTGCCTCGGGCGGCTGTTAATATTCCCTACGTTGGTCTGTCCGTCCGTTCATTTATGATCACTCATTCATTAATTCAGTAAACTAAGGCGCGCGATAGTAAACGTCTTTCTATTTGTTTTTCCATTATTTCCTCTTTTCTTGTTTTATTCGTCAAACTATCTTGCCCTCAAAATACAAAATATTTAATATTTATTTATTTATTTTCCTTTTCACTTTTATCGTGTGTGGGATACCTGTGATATGACCGACACGAAGCCGACATTTGACGAACTTGCAGTCGAGGTCAGCCGAGGTCAGCCGAGGTCAACTTTCAAAATCCAAGATGGCGGCAAAAAAACGAAGAAAGATTGCTCAAGGTAAAAACTATTTTGTATAGGGTTCTAGCTATAAAATAAATACTTTGTAACCGTATATTTTTTGTACATTGTTTCTTGCTTCACAGAGAATCAAATTTACCATTGCAAGTTACTCCATCTCCATCATATCCACTCTTACAAGTACAGGAAAAGGTTCCTTCCTCGTTTGAGCAGGTTGCTTCTTGGTGACAGTCGTTTGCGTTGCTGGAACATTCATCATAGTCTAAAGCTATAAATAAAGGGTAAGTTAATATTTTTATCGTATTTTATCATACTTTAATCTTTTTGGCCTCTAAGTTTCAAGTTTTACAAGATTATTTTAGCTTATTTTCTAAATCCCATTCAAGTAGCTGTTCTTAGATATCGAAACTATCCAAATCTTAAAGTTTTTCAAAGTTCACGGGAAAAATATCCGCTTTACGAACTTCGTTCTAACTATTTATTTTATTTTATTTTAACTCCATTGTTTTAAAGCTGCATAGAGCTAAATATCTGTCAAATTTGACTCTGCACACATAATGTTATAAACGCAAGTCATGGCAAATTCACCCAAATTCTTTCCTATTACATCCTCAGTGGTAGTAAGACAGAGTCGTTTATCTTCTGTTTATATGTCTTTCTCACCCAAAAAAAGTTAAAATAAAGGGAAGGAAGGGAGGAAGGAAGGAAGGAAGGAAGGAAGGAAGAAAGAAAGAACCAGCGAACCAACCAACTCTGGCAAAGTCTTTTCTGGAGATGCCAGCAGAATCGATAACTGCAGTTTTTCCCCCATACCTCAAGAGAATAATTTTCTCTTGCATACCTTTTATAGCATTTTTATCTACTTCAAGGTCATTTAGATAGAATTTTCCATTAATATCGTTTAAGCCATTCTGAAAATAAAGTTCCAGATTTTGCAATGTCCCTGTATACTCAAGACTTGTATAGACCGACACATCAGCCACGACACTACCAGCACTGAAATAAAATTAATTATGATACATCATTAATAAAAATGAAATGCTTTTTATTAAGAAACTTAAACCATCTCTTAATGTGCAAAGTGACTCCATTAATGCAAAGCGTTTTGTTTAATGAAATTTTTACCTTTTTTTTCTTTCCCTTTTATTCATGTAATTATATCATTGTTATTATCTTTTGTTCTTGTACATACAGTCAATGTCATTAACGTTGTCCACCGAAAAAAGACATTTACACATTTACACATTTACACATTTAGACTAAAAGAAACATCACGTGTTTCATTATGTATTCTTTGCCTCATCTACGTCAGCCCAAACTTTAAATGTAAAATTCAACTCGTGAATCGAAAATCCACAATGCCCTGACCATTTAGTGAGGATTTAAGATGGAGAATGGTATTATAGTGTTTGTTTTATGCCAGACCGTTCAAGGAAACACGTGATATTTCTTTTAGTCTGAATGTGTAAATGTGTAAAAACGTAAATGTGTAAATGTCATTTTTCGGTGGACAACGTTAATGACATTGACTGTATATCTTCTTATTGTAATTAGCTTTCATTGTTTCATGATTTATATATATAGTTTTTATTTTCTTATTGACTTGATAATGACGTTACGTAACCGTAGAAACGTCGTCTTTTATTAAAATGTTTTAAAATATAGTTTTTTATCGTTAAATTTCTTAGTTAAATGTTTTAGTAAGTCGCTACTTATACATAATTAAAATGCATCTTTAATAACTAATAAATCATTAATGATAATAAATCGATTATAAATCTTTATCGCTCATGAAAATTTGAAATACCGATAATACCAATATGCCTTCACTTGTTTGCCAATAGGCCATTTCACGGATCCCGTTACTCAACCTCAGCCTCGTCAGCGTGCAATTATTCTTTAGAATTTGACTACAGTCCGCAGTAATGAAAGGAATTTACACATTGATCAACGAACAATTGAAACACTTAAAAATTTCACAGGTTGTAGGCAATTTCTAAAGAATATATTACACGCTGACGAGGCTGAGGTTGAGTAACGGGATCCGTGAAATGACCTATTGGCCTATCGGTTGAGCTGCGGGATCTGTAAAATGGTCTAGTTACCATCTTTTTAGGAGAGTAATTTTTAGCTTTTACTAAAGTTCAACTCTCCTTCATAAACAAAAATGTAAAGAAAGTCTTGTTTACCTGAACGAAATTAATCTGCATCCTTTGTAATGGATCTTGAAATTCAGAGTCTTCAGAAATACTTTATTTATCTGTTCAAGAAAAAGGCTCTAACTTGAACATTATTTCCTTCCTTTGTATTTATAACGCCTGAATATAATTCAGCCAATATTAGATCGTTTTGGTATGAGTGGGAAACATACGATTACTGACTTCAGTACGTACACGGTGCGCCATGATGTAACATCGAGATGGCTTCCCGTAAAAATGCTTATCGTCCTCATAAGTAGAAGTGGGAAACATATGGTACTGACTTACAGCCCGTATACAGTACGGCATGCCGTAACATCGAAAATTACTTCTCGTAAGAATGGTTATCGTTCTTATACGTATAAGTGGAAAACATACGGTACTGACTTACAGCGCGTATACAGTACGGCATGCCGTAACATCGAAATGGCTTTCCATAGTTGTTTTCCAGTAACTCATTCAACAACAAAGCCTACAGTACATTACGAATACGAATTTGTTTTTTATCGTTACCCACTGTTTGCCATTAAAAAAAGCATGTATGGTCATGAGATATCATCGATACTGCCCTCATTTTGTTAAAATAAGAAGAAATGTACATGATGTACATGGTAATTTACGTTTCTAGCTCGCCATAAGTTTTGTAGTCTCCCTCGCATCCGTTTTTAGTGTCGGTCGTCACACACTAAAAACGGATGCGAGGGAGACTATAAGTTTTGCGAATAAGTGTATAAGAGAGAAAATATACCCACGTTGTTTTGTAGGTTCTCTTTCAAATCGTAGAATTCACGAGAGGTAGGCAGCTTCAAATTTTCATCGAAAACACGGTTTATAATTCTAAGTTTAATTTGGTAGCGCTTCGTTCCTGCAAAGTAAATGGATATAAGATTATCGAACAGCTTCTTTGAGAAAACATTCAGAAAATGTCGTTTCATTAACCATTCCGAGGTTGAGAGAAAAAAACTGGGACGAGTTGGAATTACAGGGCATTCTGGGACTTTTTTAGGGGATATTTTTCCAAGATATTTTCTAAAACATTCCCACAATGCACTACGATGCAGAATCGACTATGGCCGGTTTTCTTTTCAATTAACCTCGAAACGGCTAATTATGGTGATATGCAGTCACGCCGTTTCATAACTCCAAGTCAGCGAGGACAAAAAGTGCAGGAGCGGATTAAGGGGTGGGGCCAACCGTCCTGCGGCCCCCTTTTTTTAGAGTAATTTATTTTCTTTAAGCTTGGCAAACATTTTATTTGCATACGGTCTAAAAGTTTTTCTCTCAGGACGAAGTTTTCCGGCCCACCCTTTCTTTGATTCCTGGATACGCCCCTGAAGTGAGACGGTTGGAAACGACAACAACGGGCCTTTCTGTATATTTTTAATACAACATGTCATAGATTGCGTACGACCAAGGAAACATTGCGACAAACATTGTTACTCTTTCAACATATTATAAAAAGCATACCGCCTTTTCAATATTAAATTCGGAAAATTCTTCGAATAATTACCAGAGTAAAGATTACTTACTGTCACATAGTTTTCCGTCTTCTAGCGAGGTTCCTGGTTTGACACAGTCACACTCGTATCCACCAAAGTAGTTCTGACAAATCTGATTTTTTTGGCATATCGATGCTGCAGTTGAGTTGCATTCATTGATATCTAAAATGTAAAGTAAAATTGAATAATTAATCATCTTTCACGATAGCGAAGCTGAGCGCAAGCCCACGCAAAAAAAATCTTCCGTTTTCTTTAGCTTGCGTATGAGCTTGCATCGCTTCTTTTCATAGTGAGCACACGGAGTTTCGTCTGCTTACGTCTGCTTCCGTCGGCATGCGCTCGCTTGCGTCAGAAACCTATAGGTGAGGGGCGAGTTCTCTGTGCTTGGTTCCCCTTACTAAAGATCTTTTTCTTGAAGTCGCAAGCCTCAAAACTCTATAATTTAGTATAAAAAAAAAATTTTGAAACCGTCATTTTCGTTGGGAAAAGTGATTCAAGAATCAATACTGAACAATGATTGGTCAGTTTATTTCATACCTTTGCACGTATAAGTCTGGTAGTCGAGAAGTGTTCCTGATCGACATGGTACGATGACACATTTATGAACCTCGTTCAATATCATAGTCACAAGCGCCATCAAAGTACGGGATACCACAATATTCACAGGCATTCGTTTACAGAGAGCAGCATCTTCCATGGTATAATTCCCCAATACTGTCATATTATCAGGACCCCAGTCCATGACTACAGACATATTGGAGATGGACACGTCACTACACACCATCATGAGAATCTGAAGAACGTTTTGTTTCCCTATCAATGAAACGCTAACTCCTTTGGACTGGGCTTTCGTTAACACAATGTCATTTTTCATGTTTTCCCTGCATTTGAACAAAGGATGAATACGACTTTTTGTAATATTGATGTATTGTCTCAAAGTCATGTTTATGATCTCGCCTTTGGGTAGTGCATGGATGTCAGTGAGTTGTTGCTCCGTGATGCCCAGCAGTGTTGAGATATTTGCAAAGGACTTTGGTATGATGTGAGGAACAAGCATTAACCACTTGGACGGAAGAAGTAGCATATTGTCATGCTTTATACATTCATACCCAGCTACAAATGATAGATTTTGAGGGTCTAAATATATTATACCACCAAGATGACTAAGGAAAGTCTTCAAGATGTCACTGCTAGGAATATTGCATTGACCACACGTCCCGGATGCTGACAAAGCAAAGATGCTTGATGCTCGTGCAACTAGTGTGTTATGGAGGGCACTGAGCTGTGAGGTAAAATGTGCTTTACTCGATACAATTTTGTTAGTGACGTCAGCCATCGTGAGATTTCTCATTTGTTGAACTGTGGTAGAAGTGACATTTGCTAAGTGGTTCAAACTCACAGCAGCAACTATTGGCCAATCAGATCCATTTACTTTTAATCCCCAAGCGATCTTTTCGAATGGCAAATCAACGAACATTTCGATGTTGGTAAGTAGAGGCGTTGTCTCATTGAGTGTCACATTGAATTTTGCAGTAACTTGGTCGATGTTTAGCAGCCTAAATGCTACAAGCAAGGCAATGTTACGACAAGATGACACATCATTGTGACCAATCATTGTTGTCAACAGTTGATATGGAGTTTTGCTTTTAAGACTGGCTTCTGATAACCCACAAGAACAAGGTATCTCTTGGAAATAAAACTCATTCAATACTTCAAGGGCTTGTGGACTTGCTTTAAAGAGGATAGATACTTCGTCTTTTGTGAGACTTAAGTGTTCCTTATAGAAGGTCAGTAACGTCATGCCATTTAACGACTCTTCGCTAATATTCCTATGCTGTTGTATAGCACCAATGGTTTGGTTTTCTGAAAACTTCTTGCCACTAAATAACCTTCCAAACTCGCGATCCCATGCCACCTCTAGCTGAGCCAGTGTGGAAGATGAAATATTAGAGCTTAATTGTAGGAGGGTTATAAAATTGTTTCGGGTGACATTCAGCTGTAAGCTTCCACTGGCAACGATCTCATTCTTTAAGGGGAGAAGCAGTTCTTGCCATTCAGTAGGTGCTAAGTATTTGATATTATTGGGATTGACTTCTAGTACGGGAGCAATCGAGGCGAAGGTAATAGTGTACTTCTTCTTTAAAAATTCTTGTACTTTTTCAACTTGTGAAAGAAGAGTCTTGGCATCAAACTCAGCTGCTGTGATGTTCAACGTCTGTGTGACTTCAGCTTTACTTGTGCTAAATGTTGTCAAGAGGACACTGAGAGTTTGAGTGGAATATGTTCGGAGTACGACTTGATAGCTACTTCTGGATGCTCTATGGATTTCATTAGCTTTTTTCAGCAGGTTCTCCAGAGTATTGTGTTGGACAGTATCAACCGACAAGCTTGAAAAAATTGGAATGTTGGCCTTGTTGAGCGTATCCATTTGTGGCCAATCACTCATGGCTACTCCAAACATCTTTACATTAAAGCGCCAAGTAAGTCCAGAACACTGTTCAACTATTCTCATCAAAGAGGTTGATTTACTTGAAAGGGCAGAACATGTTGCTTCATGATCTGATACGTTTTTGCTCTTTGCTGCAACGAAAAACCTAGTTGACTTACACGTTCCCTCCACGTTTTGAATCCCAACTAAAGCAATAGTAACATTATATGGAGTAAGCTGTTTGAGTGTAGCCAGATCAAGATCACAATACCTCCGTAACTCTTTAATGTTCAACAAAGACAGCACTGCAAGCTGTTCGTCTGTTAGGCGGTATATTATCTTTAGTGTTGTATTGTCAAACCCAGTTGCTGCCAAGAGTACAGCGAGGGTACTGTTTCCTCCAAACACCTCATCGCTAATGGAATTAGCTGTAAGATATACGCTTAGTGTCTCGTTATCAAATTTGTTTTTACTCTCCAAAATTGCTTGTAAAACATTTTTAATGGCAAGCTTCAGTTCAGCGATTGTACTCTTACCTGGAATTAATCCTAACAGTGTAAAAGTATCAATGTCACTCACTTGCAGCTTAGAGGCTGGCGATTTGATAGCTGATCTAATTATAAAAGGTATGATCTCATGAAGCTCAGAGGTGGGGGAGTTGTAGAGCTCTTGTAATGTTTTACTTGTTGTATTGAACATGGTATTTAAGGGAATCCCAAGATCCATTGAAGATGCATTTAAGTATGCCTCTACCAACTGAGCTGAAGTGTATCCTGCGTACGTCTGAGGCGTTATTCCTAACAAAGTTTGCAGTCGGCTTGCTGTCAGGTTGAACAGCGTTTGAAGGGTATTGGATGTCTTCTGTCGATACGCTGTAAGACTGTGACTCCCTTCTTTACACTTTTGAGACATCCCCAACACCACATCATGAACTGGTTTGCCTTGCAATGTCGCATCAGTTGTAGAAAGGATGGTAGCAGCCTGTGTAAGAGTTACCCTATCAAAACATTCCCATTCAGAAGGCTCCAAGGTCATGGTCAGGCGACAGGATTTCCAGTATTGATTACAAATACCAAGCAAAATCTGTAAAACAGTCATTTGTTGTACGTTGGTCAAGCTAAAAGAGGAAACCAGTTGTCCCTTCACTTTGAACATGGTCGAACATGGAGCAGATGTGGCGATGTTTCCTAGTGTGTCCCATACAATACTTGGTATGTTCTTGTGTAAGACAAGAGACATCGATATTCCACACGCCTGAGATAACTGCATTAGAGTGCTCCTCTCTGTTGCTCTCATTTGGTCTGCAGTAAGATTATAGAGAATGCCAAATTGTTCCACGGTTAATTGGGTCGTCAGGTTCACCAGTTTGTATATCAGTGCTTCAGAAGAGCTACTAGATATTTCCGTAAAGGTGAGTACCTCGCTTGTTTTGTTCTTATCCAGCAAGGCTTTTTTTGGTAGAAATGGAGGCAGTAAACTGAGGAACGCATCAATGGTGACATTTTTGAGTTGGATTAAGGTAAGACTGACAAGGTCTGACAGTCGGTCCTCAGAACCAAGATCAAGAAGACTCACATAACTAACTATTCCTTCTGCAACCATAGCATGTACAACTTCGTCCCACTTGGCAGGATCGTAGGCGTAACTTAGGTTCCTGGTAGGTACGCCAAGTCGTACCGCCACTTTAGACAATTCTATTGACATTTTTCGGCTTATGTTCGTGAGCATCATTTCTTGTACAGCTCCAAACGTGTACTGAATCAGTTTGTTTCCTTCCAATGAAGTACCGTGTATATCATCTCTAGATATATTGGTAGACCAATAATAGTTAATATCCGATAACGAGGAAGCTGGAGGAGGGCTGCCGGTATTTATGTAGTGAGATTGTATGTAGTTACCAACAGCAGCAATTGTCATGCCGTATAATTTGACTATGTTATAATCGTTCGGTTCTTTTTCCGCCAAATGAATGGCTGTAAACTTCTCGGCTAATTCTTTTGCATCATCTATTGTTGTCCAAGACCTAAACAATTTGGTATTGACAAAAGGCATATGAAGAACAGGAATGATGATGTCATTTTGCCCAAAAGAACCTCCAAGAAAACCAAGGAACGTTAACCAAATAATCTTATTCATCTTGCTTCTTCACGGCAAGGGAAAAACTTTAGGATTCTAAAATGAAAAACAATTTAATTTAATTAGGAAAACCGTTTATTTTATTGAACCCTGGAATAATCTCAGGTTAGATGTAAACAACGGTGCGTTCGATCAAATATCGAATCAGTGAAAAACGCTTTTACAGAAGTCCTTAACTTGAAGCGTCCATCTTCCATTCGAATAAAACGACCTGTGTTTCGGAAATGAGCTATTTTTAGCTATGTCAATATAAACATTTGGTATTAAGGTGACTGCCTACTTTTGGAAAAAATATTAAACTTTTTTTAAAACTTCAATTTTCCGAATTGAAATTTAATGCTGATTCCAAATCTTGAAAGACAAATTGAGTGTCCAGAGTTTGTTTTCGAGATAATCAGCATTTAATGGAAGCCTACGCGCGAGCTTTTGGATTAAAAATTGCGCCACCGAAGAGATTAGAAAAAAATTAAGATTCATAAGATAATAGTTATTTGCAGACTCTATGATTGCACGAATGAAGGCTAGTCAAGGCTATTCAATAATACGTGGATATGTTCGACAAAAAGACAGAGATACATTGATTTGTCATATTTTGTAGTTTCGGTGCTCTTAAAAAATCTAATAAAGTCGAACAAAATTCCCTACAAAAATCTATTTTTTCATGTGTTAGAATATTTAACTTTTTCTACAATGTTGATATAACCTAGATTTTTAGGAGTTTATTCAAATAAGCTATTAAAAATAGAGAGTCCCGTGCAAAATTTGAGGGTTTTGCCCTGTTGAAGCTTAAAACGCGTATGCGGGTTCTTCAATAACATCTTGTAGATTTTTCAGCGTTTTTTAAGCGCGCGCACATAGTGGGCTTAAATCGAACGTTCAAAAGTAGGCAGTCACCTTAACACATGGTTTTGTTGTTAAGTTGGGGAAAACAGGGTGGGATAAAGATTATACTAAAAATCGTATGAAAAACTTTTGTAGTCGGGTAGTTGTGGTAACCTAGATATGTTAGTCGTATGAGTGAAGATTTATTTTCGGGACAAAAGAGCTTACTTCGTCTCAGAGCCTGAGAAATGACTAGACTGTTCTGCAGCAGTCGGAGCCCATGATGTCATACGCATGCGCACTGATCAAGGTCGATTCTGAACTCTATTTTATAAAATGTCGTTCGAAATCATGTCAAATTAATATTTTTTACAAGCACAATCCTAGTGAAATTCTCTTTCGTCCTGATCGGCTGAATGCGTTGAGATCAGTTAATTTTTTTTATTTGGTCGAAAGACTCCATTGTTTTGTCATTCGACATGGCCGTACGCTCGATCCCATGAAAACTTATAGTATGATAATGGTATATTTATGAAACAGAACTTATTTGACAAGTGCTTAAACTTTCTTAATGATAAATTTTCAGAATATTTAACATTTAAAAGTTAAATTTTTTATGATTTACACGGCGTTTTGAAGAAATATACAAAAATATATTTTAGTCTTTTTTATCTCAACACCCCTTGCTGGGCCTCTAATGAGACAATTTAATGTAATTCAAAATGGCTAAATCCTTAAGTTCATTGAGAATCTCGATGTTGAGGGAATGCAACTGCACGAGCCAAACTGCACAGTGAAACCGTTGCAAATGCAAGAACCACAGCGTGTATGAGAAATATAAGGAAAAGAGACAGAAAATGTTATGTATAGCTTTATGTGTATATCTGTATATAAAAATTTAATTTAATTTAATTTAAAAATTAAAAAAAATTTAAAAAAAGGAAAAAAAAAAAAAGAATCCCAGCCCACTTGAAAATACTCTGGCAAGGGGGGAAAGGGTTTTCATGGGAGCAATGATAGGAAACAGGAGCAATGGAATGTTTTCGCATGAGGAAAGATTTACAAAGGAGAGCATTTGACCCCCGTTACGTTATCGCCGCCGTGAAACCCTCCTCCATAGTTATTATGGAATAGTCATGATTAGTCATTTCAAGGTCTGATAAACTTATTTTTGTCAAAAGACGATGATGTTTCCTTCTTTTTTTTCCCGAAAATACAAATAAAAGCACAGGAATTGACAGGAATAACACTGAGCTCGTGGTTTAGTATTTATTTATTTTTATTTTTATTTTTTATTTATTTATTTTTTATTTCTTATGTACTTTAAGTTAACGTCGGGCCAGCCGGAAAAAATCTACTATCTAATCTAACTTGGAATTTGAAATCACTTTGAATATTCAGAATTTTCCGTATTGTTCTGTACAACTGCACTATATTTCTGAACAATAAAACTAATACCCCGGATGTAAGCAGTACACGATTTTTGATTTCTCTCGTGACAATTGAACTAGTTGGTACAGATCATATCACGAATTTTCTCAGGACTATTTTCTTTAAGATTTACCTACGAATTTAGATTAATATTTATTTAGAATATTGGTTGCTTATAAATCATCAGAAAATCAAGTTCGATATTCTTCAAAATTCGAAATATTTTTGAAATATTTTTCATATTTTCTTTTTATCATACTACTTCAAAAGTAGAAAACTTTTTAGTTTCTTTAATTCATAGCTATACTAATAAAATATTTAATACTAGTAAATCCATGTCAATGTTCATGGTAATTTAGAGTATTTTTAAGAGTACATCGACTAAACAAAAATAAAGAATGAATTCGGTATGTCCCGCTAAGTTGACCGTTAATTTGCATATTCCATACTTTCGCAACTGCTTCAATTTTTATATATTCATAACCGTAGGTGCCTTCGGAATTAAAATTCTAAATCTTTTCTCAAGAAAACAATTGTTTTTAATTTTAAAAATCAATCGTGTTTAGGGTGCTACGTAGTCAATTTCAAAATGCTTTAGTAACACGAACAAAAATATACTCTTTCGCTCAAAAAAAAAAAAAGCAATTTTGTCTAAATGTCATAAAAAAAATTTTGATAAGATCGACTAAGCAAAAATAAAGAATGAATTCGGTATGTCCCGCTAAGTTGACCGTTAATTTGCATATTCCATACTTTCGCAACTGCTTCAATTTTTATATATTCATAACCGTAGGTGCCTTCGGAATTAAAATTCTAAATCTTTTCTCAAGAAAACAATTGTTTTTAATTTTAAAAATCAATCGTGTTTAGGGTGCTACGTAGTCAATTTCAAAATGCTTTAGTAACACGAACAAAAATATACTCTTTCGCTCAAAAAAAAAAAAAGCAATTTTGTCTAAATGTCATTAAAAAAATTTTGATAAGATTTTAAACTTAAGTTTTGAGAAAGTACACATTTGTATAGATAATTTTTTTAATGGTGGTGATCGGATTACATGAAGTGAATAATTCAGTGGCAATATGTTTTCGGTTATCAATTGTTTTTCAAACTTCAAATCTCAGCTTTATACTTAAATTATACGTTATATTTTTCATTTCATGTCTAGAAATACCCACAGCAATTAAGGAATGAAATCCAGTAACTTTTTACTGGTATTTCAGTATTTAATACAACCGTCGCTAAATGATGAAAGTCTCGCACTAAAGATCTTACTAAAACAACCTAACGTCAGAATAGCAGGAACGCATATTTCTTCCATTTTCTGACAAAAAACCTGCCTTTTGAGTTATTTTCGATCAATATCCTGATCGAAAAGAAAACTAAAAGGAGTTAAAATAATATATATCTATCTATATGTGGGTCCATGTATATTATGATTATCCGATATATTATAAAAGATCGTTTGAACTTTGTCACAAACTTCGTTTTCTTAACTAAATGTCGCTCGAATTTCAACTCCTCTAAAGATAACAACTTTTCTTACCGTTTCTTTTTGCTTGTTGTCGCAGTGAAGAAGAAAGCGTAGTTGTTCACAATACTGTCCAAGTTTAGTTTTACATTACATCGTCATGCGAACCTACAGTCGTGAGAAAACATACTGTTTGGATCTACTTATCTTCGTGGAACTAAGCGAATACCGATCACCTCGGGGGTCCCTGAATTGTGATGAATAGACTTTATAAACATTATTATGACATATCTTCACCACGACTAGGAATAAACCTTTATTTTTTATTCGAGAATCGATGTTGATTGACCCTTGATGTTGTTTTGTTAAACGGATCTATGATGATAAGTAACATAGATCTTAAAAATTATAAGGTATACTACACTATGATAGTGATAGAGTCTTACTATAATGCTTTGACATTTGGTTAAATTTATCTTGAAGTTGGGATTGTTGTATTGTCATTATGATATGACTCTTTGACTCACTCCTATTGGATATACGATCATATCAAGCCAAACCAACGTCAAACTTCAAAACTAGAAACAGTTAAGCCAAGCATGGTTCATTAACTCTAGGGAGCCATCACTTTTATTCAAGTCGGCGATTTCTTGTATTTTTAAGATATTTTCTTGGATCTAGAAGCTTCCATCGATGAAAAATAACGAAGTTATAAAAACTTTAATTAAAACTTTATTTTATTGTAAACGTGGAATTTTCGGAAGGAAATTATTTTGGGTGTTACCGAGAAATTGCACCGAAATTCGTTTTCAACCGAAGTAAGCAAGCAATAGTAGATTTCATGGGTCCTTTATAGTCTTCGTCTAGTAACTATTCCCAATGCAACACACAGCTCGCGTGTAAAATACATACTGCTCACATTTCAATATGTCCAAAGGCTTCGTTATTACCTTTTGCACTGACCCGTCCATGTATTATCTTCAACACTAGTCCATGGACTAATTTGTTTTATTACAAACCTTATCTGATCGTCAAATTAGGTCCAACAATATGCCGTCATGTATTACTCTTGACATCTTGACCTGCCGTGGGATAGAAAACGAAGGATTCGCAAGGTTGACTAGGAATTCGATATGCGCGCATAGAAGCGTTAATTGACGACAGAAACCTCTAAAGATACTATGGTAGTCGGATTCTTGCTGCCAGTAATTTGCCGGAAATTTTCTATTTGATACACAGACTTTTCCCCTACCAATATTAATATAAACGAAAGTAATGTTAGGCAAACAGTCAAGGTATTTTATTAGAAAATCAGTGTTTCACTTCATGAGGCTCGGAGGGGGGCAAGCTAATCAAAACGAACAGCTTTCAATTGATCTTTTTCATTACGTTAAAGCATTACGTATTAACTATAGAGCAGATGCATGCGACTCAAAAATAGGATGGCGAGAAAGAACTAGCATTCTCATTGGGTGATCACGTGGTTAAACGGATGTCGTCAGTATTACGTCCCACATTGACTCGACTGCAGTGGCAACTGAAGTTTGACTGCAGTTGACTGCTAGACTCACAGTGAAGCTCGCTGACCGGTTATTACTAGTGTTTCTTGTTACTAGAGTTTCTTCATATGAAGAGTTTCTTCATAATTAAAAAATATATATATATTATTACAGTGTATATATATATATATATTTATTCATTTATTCACTATTTATTGGTTTATTCTATATCTTAAGAGCATTGAGATATTATGTAATGCGCTAGAATAAAATTATTATCATTATTATTATTATTATTATTATTATTATTATTATTACGGTGAGGGAGAAGGGTGGGTGATGGGTGGGTGATTGACAATGAGCCTCCTTGCGTGTCTTTCACTTAAGATTTTTGCATGCTGATAAATTAATTGGCTACAAGAATTCAGAGAACACCTGTCCCAAACAATCGTCCATTCATGACTTGTGATCTTCCATCGTATCAACAATCCCTCTCAACACCACTTAGACAATAAAAAATGGTATTTCTAGGAGGTTCTGATTACGGCAGCATACACCTGGTATAAGCCTCCTTCCCTTTATTCAATTGCTTGATCCGTACTGGATTCAACTGAAAAGTTACAAATTCAACTAAAAATTAAGATATACATGTATATACATGTATATACGACGCTGTGGAGAAGCGGCTTTATTATGCCCTTATATGGTGACCTTAAAAAATTGATGACTATCTGTTTAGGGTAATAATTGTTATCCTGCAGAGTGGCTCTATGGTTTGATATACATTCATGGCGTTAGTTATTAGAAAGAGAATATATTATCGTTCGGTATTTATCATTTTTATATTGATGCATCTCGTTAGATGGCAACATTCTCGAACATAGAATCCTTATCCTTTATCTACTCACTATCTCGATATAGGTGGCTTGTAGTCATCTCCAAGAAAATGCAATAACAAGAGACATGGTGGCTGTTTTGGTTGATATAACAAGAGACACTAAAACCAAAACAAATCTTTTGTTGAAACTAACCAATATGGCGGGTCATATAATGTTAACAATAGGTAAAAAACTGTGACAACATAAACAAGGAGATCAATTAAATATTGTATTAGTAAATCATAGATAATAGATAAATATATATTCAGTACTATGGGAACGATCTTTAGGGGACTTTCATGCACTTTGCAAAAAATCAACTTAAACCGTAAGCGTAAATTCACTTTGGGGTTTTGCGCCTTCAAAGCCTGTCTTCCCTGTGGATGAGTTGACCTTGCTGACAATGTTTTGAATGAAATCTCCAGTGAACAGAACCCCAAAGAGAAATTATTTAGATTGCTGGTTGACGTCGCCCTCGTACTGAGAATTTGCAATTAAATCTTATTAAAGTCTCTTATTTTTAGAGGGAAACTGGTGCTAAGCGATATTTTCCTGACCCAACTCTTCCCCCCAGTTTGGCGATACACACATTCGTGAGAGAGCGTAGTTGTGACACGTGCAAGCGTGGTGTGCACTATCGTTTTCGGGTTCAAACAGTGTTCAAAACATAGATCGATAGCTGAAACCGAAATGGTACATGGGAAGTACGTTCGTAAAATGCCTATAAATGCATTTTACCATGCATTGCGAGACATGTTGCTGAGAAAATTGCACAGTGTAACAGGACCTTTATAAATTGTTGTACTGACAGAAATCTTGGAGACACATGTTTCATATCGACTTTGTATCTCAAATGAATAACGTTAGAGTATAATAAATTATGTCATTTCCCAGAATACCTTTCAGTCCTCAGCTTCTATCTATGTTTTGAAACCGAAAATAGTTTTTCGATTGCCCCCCTAGGTGATCGGTATTCGTTCCACGAAGATGAGTAAATCCAAACAGTATGTTTTCTCACGACCGAAGATTCGCATGACGATGTAAAATTAAACTTGGACAGTATCGCTAAGAACTACGCTTTCTTTTTCTTAACTACTGGACAATAACCAAAAAGAAACGGTAAGAGACTGAGAATTGTTATCTTTAAATTTGTCGAAATTGGAATTATGGCGACTTTAAGTCTTACGGAAATAGAGTTGTCTTTACCAACTACAATCGTCGACTAAATATTGGAGCTTACAGACACATAATATGATAGTAATGATAATAGATAGGGTAGAGAGCGCTCGAGGGATATATATCAATAATAATAGTTTAAATAATGATAATAATTTAATATTAAAATAACAAACATTTTGAAATTAAAATCACAGTAAATTTTTGTTAACGTTAAATTTCCGTTTTCCGTGAACACAATCTAAAACACACAACTGAGGCCCCGTCCACACGTATCCGGAAATTTTTTGTATCCGCAAATTATTTTTTGCGGATACGAAAATGTTTGCGTCCACACGCAGCGTATTCGACTCGTTTTCACCGTCCACACGTGTCCGTTTTCGTAAAATTTGCGGATACGGACACAAAAATTTGCGGACACGTGTGGACGCAACCCGCATCCGTAAAAAAAAATTGCGGATACAAAAATTTGCGGATACGTGTGGACGGGGCCTGACTCAATCCGCCAGCCAAAGTATTTGTGTAATTTCGCACGTTCGTTCTTTGTTTTTGAACGTTCATTATTCAAATGCCAGACTTCGTAATAATTTGTCAATAACTAATAACTGATAACTTCGAAACTTCGCAATAAATTTGTGTTATTTATTATTCGCGAAGGCGAAGTGATTATCGGTGAATATCTACCGATGTTCGAGCGGCCAGGTAAATATTCACCATAATTTCTGAGCCCGGTACAATTTAAGACTTTGGTATCAAAGAACAATAGAAATTTAGGGTTCAAAAAAATTTTGGCATTACTTCCGCTCTGGCAAACTTTAAAAAACCTCATAATCACCGCTACAGCTGTGATTGTCGTCTCAGAATAACTGGTCGCTCGACCAATCACGGCGCGACAAACTCTATATTCGAGTATAAAATTACACTAATTTATAATAATGATAATAATAACAGTTTGCTTATTTATATAGCTCATTATTTCTGTATTTCTTGTCCAAATACCATGTCCAGTAGCACTTGTATATATATACTGTCTTTTCAATGACTCCCTATATTGTTATTTTTGCGAATCAAGATATCGTTTGAAAAAGAACTAAATAGCAGTTGTTGTTTTTTCTCAAAAAAAAGGAAGAAATCTGCGTTGCCGTGTAATTCTGACTCATACAGGTTGTCTTAGTAGTAAGAGCTTTATTACACGATTTTCATCCTTTAGCGAGTTGTATTTATTAGATGCCTGTTCCAAGTCACTGTAAAGTCACTATCAAGATTTTAGTATTTTCTGTTTTGTTTTCCTTATCCCTCCTTCGCAAAACCTCATGTGCCAAGTTCCAATTTCGTCTTAGCAAATATTTTTACTAAGATCATCCAAGATGTTGTTTTAGGGTTTGATAAAATAATAGGTTTTGCATACTGAATTATACCTTCTTCTTTCAGTGTTTTAGAATTGTCGATTTTTCCAGTTGCCACGCGTGAAGAAGCAAGATGAATAAAATTATTTGGTTAACGTTCCTTGGTTTTCTTGGAGGTGCTTTTGGTCAAAATGACATCATCATTCCTGTTCTTCACATGCCTTTTGTCAATACTCAATTGTATAGGTCTTGGAGTACACAAACTGATAGAAAAGAATTAGCCGAAAAGTTTACAGCCATTCATTTGGCGGAAAAAGAACCGAACAATTATAACATAGACAAATTCAACAGTACGGAAATTGCTGAGGTTGCTAACCACATACAAGGTAAATACATAAAAGTCCGAAACCCTCCACCAGCTTCCTCGTTATCGGATATCAACTATTATTGGTCTACCAATATATCTAGAGATGATATACACGGTACTTCATTGGAAGGAGATAATCTGGCGTATTACACGTTTGGAGCTGTACAAGAAATGATGCTCACAAACATCAGCCGAAAGATGTCAATAGAATTGCCTAAAGTGGCGGTACGACTTGGCGTACCTACCAGGAACCTAAGTTACGCCTACGATCCTGCCAAGTGGGATAAAGTTGTACATGCTATGGTTGCAGAAGGTATAGTTAGTTATGTGAGTCTTCTTGATCTTGGTTCTGAGAACCGACTGTCAGACCTTGTCAGTCTTACCTTAATCCAACTCAAGAATGTCACCATTGATGGGTTCCTCACTTTACTGCCTCCATTTCTACCAAAAAAAGCCTTGCTGGATAAGAACAAAACAAGCGAGGTACTCACCTTTACGGAAATATCTAGTAGCTCTTCTGAAGCACTGATATACAAACTGGTGAACCTGACGACTCAATTAACCGTGGAACAATTTGGCATTCTCTACAATCTTACTGCAGACCAAAAGAGAGCAACAGAGAGGAGCACCCTAATGCAGTTATCTCAGGCGTGTGGAATATCGATGTCTCTTGTCTTGGACAAGACCATAACAAGTATCGTATGGGACACAATGGGAAACATCGCCACATCTGCTCCATGTTCGACCATGTTCAAAGTGAAGGGACAACTGATTTCCTCTTTTAGCTTGACCAACGTACGACAAATGACTGTTTTACAGATTTTGCTTGGTATTTGTAATCAATACTGGAAATCCTGTCGCCTGACCATAACCTTGGAGCCTTCTGAATGGGAATGCTTCGATAGTGTAACTCTTACACAGGCTGCTACCATCCTTTCTACAACTGATGCGACATTGCAAGGCAAACCAGTTCATGATGTGGTGTTGGGGATGTCTCAAAAGTGTGAAGAAGGCAGTCACAGTCTTACAGCGTATCGACAGAAGACATCCAATACCCTTCAAACGCTGTTCAACGTGACAGCAAGCCAACTGCAAACTTTGCTAGGAATAACGCCTCAGACGTACGCAGGATACACTTCAGCTCAGTTGGTAGAGGCATACTTAAATGCATCTTCAATGGATCTTGGGATTCCCTTAAATATCATATTCAATGAAAGGAGTACCATTGCCGAACTGAAGCCTACCATTCAAAATATCTTACCAGCAATTTTGTTGAGCAAAAACAAATTTGATAACGAGACACTAAGCGTATATCTTACAGCTAATTCCATTAGTGATGAGGTGTTTGGAGGAAACAGTACCCTTGCTGTACTCTTGGCAGCAACTGGGTTCGATACTACAACACTAAAGATAATCTACCGCCTAACAGACGCACAGCTTGAAGTGCTGTCTTTGTTGAACATTAAAGAGTTAAAGAGGTATTGTGGTCTTGATCTGGCGACGCTCAAACAGCTTACTCCATATAATGTTACTATTGCTTTAGTTGGGATTCAAAACGTGGAGGGAACGTGTAAGTCAACTAGGTTTTTCGTCGCAGCAAAGAGCAAAAACGTATCAGATCATGAAGCAACATGTTCTGCCCTTTCAAGTACATCAACCTCTTTGATGAGAATAGTTGAACAGTGTTCTGGACTTACTTGGCGCTTCAATGCAAAGATGTTTGGAGTAGCGTCGAGAGATTGGCCACAAATGGATGCGCTCAACAAGGACAACATGGCATCTCTGTCAAGTTTGTTGGTCGATACTCTCCCACACAATACTCTGGAGAACCTGCTGATAAAAGCTAATGAAATCCATAGAGCATCCAGAAGTAGCTATCAAGTCGTACTCCGAACATATTCCACTCAAACTCTCAGTGTCCTCTTGACAACATTTAGCACAAGTAAAGATGAAGTCACACAGACGTTGAGCATCACAGAAGCTGCATTGGATGCCATGACTCTTCTGTCACAAGTTGAAAAAGTACAAGAATTTTTAAAGAAGAAGTACACTATTACCTTCGCCTCGATTACACCCGTACTAGAAGTCATTCTCAGTAATATCAAATACTTAGCACCTACTGAATGGCAAGAAATGCTTCCCCCCTTAAAACAAGAGATCGTTGCCAGTGGAAGTTTACAGCTGAGTGTCACCCAAAACAATTTTATAACTCTCCTACAATTAAGCTCTAATATTTCATCTTCCAATCTGGCTCAGCTAGAGGTGGCATGGGATCGTGAGTTTGTCAGGTTACTTAGTGGCAAGAAGTTTTCAGAAAACCAAATCATTGGCGCTATACAACAGCTTAGGAATATTAGCGAAGAGTCGTTAAATAGCATGACGTTGCTGACCTTCTATAAGGAACACTTAAGTCTCACAAAAAACGAAGTATCTATCCTCTTTAAAGCAAGTCCACAAGCCCTTGAAGTATTGAATGAGTTTTATTTCCAAGAAATACCTTGCTCTTGTGGGTTATCAGAAGCCAGTCTTAAAAGCAAAACTCCATATCAACTGTTGACAGCAATGATTGGTCAAAATGATGTGTCATCTTGTCGTAACATTGCCTTGCTTGTAGCATTTAGGCTGCTAAACATCAACCAAGTTACTGCAAAATTCAATGTGACACTCAATGAGACAACGCCTCTACTTACCAACATCGAAATGTTCGTTAATTTGCCATTCGAAAAGATCGCTTGGGGATTAAAAGTTAAAGGATCTGATTGGCCAATAGTTGCTGCTGTGAGTTTGAACCACTTAGCAGGCGTTACCTCTACCACAGTTCAACAAATGAAAAATCTCACGATGGCTGACGTCACTGACAAAATTGTATCGAGTAAAGCACATTTTACCTCAAAGCTCAGTGCCCTCCATAACACACTAGTTGCACAAGCATCAAGCATCTTTGCCTTGTCAGCCTCCGAGACGTGCGGTCAATGGAATATTCCTACCAATGACATCTTGAAGACTTTCCTTAGTCATCTTGGTGGTTCAACATATTTAGACCCTCAAAATGTCTCATTTGTAGCTGGGTATGAATGTATAAAGCATGACAATATGCTACTTCTTCCGTCCAAGTGGTCAATGCTTGTTCCTCACATCATACCAAAGTCCTTTGCAAATATCTCAACACTGCTGGGCATCACGAAGCAACAACTCGCTGACATCCATGCACTACCCAAAGGCGAGACCATAAACATGACTTTGAGACAATACATCGATATTACAAAAAGTCGTATTCATCCTTTGTTCAAATGCAGGGAAAGCATGAAAAATGACATTGTGTTAACGAAAGCCCAGTCCAAAGGAGTTAGCGTTTCATTGATAGGGAAACAAAACGTTCTTCAGATTCTCATGATGATGTGCAGTGATGTGTCCATCTCCAACATGTCTGTAGTCATGGACTGGAGTCCTGATAATATGACAGTATTGGGGAATTATACCATGGAAGATGCTGCTCTCTGTAAACGAATGCCTGTGAATATTGTGATATCCCGTACTTTGATGGCGCTTGTGACTATGATATTGAACGAGGTTCATAAATGTGTCATCGTACCATGTCCATCTGGAACACTTGTCGACTACCAGACGTGCAAAGGTATGAAATAAATGAAGTTTATTTTAGCGTTAATGAAAGTATATTCACCTTTTAAATGAAACAACTATTGACACGAATGAATATTTCCTGTAAATGAACAGCTAAAGGTGTATTCAGTACTCACTCTTGAAAGAAAAGAAAATGATATCAAAATTATTGGCCTGTGAGGTAGGTGTCGTCAAGAACGAAATCCTCCGTTAGGGAATCAAGGGTAGTGCACTCGCCTTTCACCTCTCGGGTGTCGGATTCGATCTCTGAAATCACATATTAGTAGAATTTGTTAGGTATCTACCTTGATTCAAGGGTTTTTTCTGTGTTCTACGGTTTTCCTCCTGACTTCGACTGCAAGTTCGTAAAGTTAAGCCTTAGGTCGGCTTCTTGTCGGCATAAAATCGGAAATGAAAATATAACAAGATTCATCATTTATTGAGTACTAAAAATAAAAGTGTAGTGTAGTGAAAAATACGAGAGAAGCGGAAAATCATAGAAAAATCGGAAAATTCGTGCGCACTCCAAATAATGGAAATATGTTGGAAGTATCGATATATATTTCCATACACATATTTCCATACCATGTATTGAAGTCCAAATGCCATGGACATATCATGGAAGTAAGCACTTCTATGCCATGGAAGTACACATCATTTTTCACGCATCATTTGCATGAATATATGATGGCAGCCACCGCTTTCAACGTAATTCAATACCATGGAATGTCAATCAGGCAGTATGGAAATACCTTGGAAGTCTTCCAACATATTTCAATACCATGTAAAGTCAATCATGCAGTATGGAAATACTTTGAAAGTCTTCCAACGTATTTCAGTACCATGTAAAGTCAATCATGCAGTATGGAAATACCTTGGAAGTCTTCCAACATATTTCAATACCATGGAAAGTCAATCATGCAGTATGGAAATACCTTGGAAGTCTTCCAACGTATTTCAATACCATGGAAAGTCAATCATGCAGTATGGAAATACCTTGGAAGTCTTCCAACATATTTCAATACCATGGAAAGTCAATCATGCAGTATGGAAATACCTTGGAAGTCTTCCAACATATTTCAATACCATGTAAAGTCAATCATGCAGTATGGAAATACCTTGGAAGTCTTCCAACATATTTCAATACCATGGAAAGTCAATCATGCAGTATGGAAATACCTTGAAAGTGTTCCAACGTATTTCAGTACCATGTAAAGTCAATCACGCAGTATGGAAATACCTTGGAAGTCTTCCAACATATTTCAGTACCATGTAAAGTCAATCATGCAGTATGGAAATACCTTGGAAGTCTTCCAACGTATTTCAATACAATACAAAGTCAATCACGCAGTATGGAAATACCTTGAAAGTGTTCCAACGTATTTCAGTACCATGTAAAGTCAATCATGCAGTATGGAAATACCTTGGAAGTCTTCCAACGTATTTCAATACAATACAAAGTCAATCACGCAGTATGGAAATACCTTGAAAGTGTTCCAACGTATTTCAGTACCATGTAAAGTCAATCATGCAGTATGGAAATACCTTGGAAGTCTTCCAACGTATTTCAATACAATACAAAGTCAATCACGCAGTATGGAAATACCTTGAAAGTGTTCCAACGTATTTCAGTACCATGTAAAGTCAATCACGCAGTATGGAAATACCTTGGAAGTCTTCCAACATATTTCAGTACCATGTAAAGTCAATCATGCAGTATGGAAATACCTTGGAAGTCTTCCAACGTATTTCAATACAATACAAAGTCAATCACGCAGTATGGAAATACCTTGAAAGTGTTCCAACGTATTTCAATACCATGGAAAGCCAATCACGCAGTATGGAAATACCTTGGAAGTCTTCCAACGTATTTCAATACAATGGAAAGCCATTAAAAATATGCACCTTTTTGGTAATTATTTAGCAATTAAAAATATTCAATGTATATGCTAACCAACTATTTCTTCCAAGCTAGAAAGGGGGTCCAAAGGCACCTGTAGCCACCCCCTAAATCTGCCAACCTGCAGTTCTTGTATGATTATCAGGTGAGTAATTAAAACTTGTAATTTGTTAACATGGTCGAGAGTAACTAACTTTCCTTTGTAGATCAATCAAACCAATTCGCAAACCAAATTGGTTCAAAATTCATTTTGTGTATCATTTATCTCCAGCATAAAGAGCAATCTTTTGACGTGTCTTCAAATCTGCGGTGACAAAAACAGCAGTGCTCTCGCTTCGTACTGGCCACAAGAAACAACACAGATCTTTAAACGTAATGGACAGTGACAAGGTGAATGATCAGTTTTCTTTTTCTATTAGCCATTCCAAGGTTGAGAGAAAAAATTGGGTCGAATTGGCATTACAGTACATTTTGAGGCTTATAGGGGACGACATAGACGTCCCCTAAAACAGCCCCACAATGCACTACAAACCCAACTCGACCCAGTTTTTTTCTTCAACCACGGAATGTCTAACAGAGACTATCAATTTCATCAAACAAAGGTTGGAAAATGCATCCAATTTGTGTATAATGCCATGACTAATATAACATGTGGGAATAAAGCTGTACACCTTGGGGGGAAAAAACGAAATGAACAATTTTGTTATATAGGTACAGGCACTGAGTTGTATATCTGTAAAAATTCATACCTAAATTCCTAGGAATTCTTAGGAATTTCTCAAACAAATGACTGACCTTGAGGGTCCCTGACTTCCTGGTGATGAATATACTTTATAAACATTATATGACATATCTTCACCACGACTAGGAATAAACCTTTATTTTTTATTCGAGAATCGATGTTGATTGACTCTTGATGTTGTTTTGTTAAACGGATCTATGATGTTGATAATAAGACAGATCTTGAAATTTATAACATATACTACACTATGTTAGTGATAGAGTCTTACTATAATGCTTTGACATTTGGTTAAATTTATCTTGTAGTTGGGATTGTTGTATTGTCATTACGATACAGGCCCGTAGCTAGGGGGGGTGCAGGGGGTGCGTTCGCACCCCCCCCCCCCCCCCCCCCCCACGCGAGCTAAAGGTCCGCTTTTTAAGCAAGTGAGATTTTGGCTGGTATGATATTTTCACGTAAAACTAAGTAAAAAAAATCAATTTTACTTTAATAATTTATCTATACCTATGCGTCCTATGGGACTTTTGAAAAATAAAGTATATGGTTGGTCCACTTTTTGTAAATTAGCACCCCCCCAACAAAAATCCTAGCTACAGGCCTGCAATATGACTCTTTGACTCACTCCAATTGGATATACGATCATATCAAGCCAAACCAACGTCAAACTTCAAAACTAGAAACAGTTAAGCCAAGCATGGTTCATTAACTCTAGGGAGCCATCACTTTTATTCAAGTCAGCGATTTCTTTTATTTTTAAGATATTTTCTTGGATCTAGAAGCTTCCATCGATGAAAAATAACGAAGTTATAAAAACTTTAATTAAAACTTTATTTTATTGTAAACGTGGAATTTTCTGAAGGAAATTATTTTGGGTGTTACCGTGAAATTGCACCGAAATTTGTTTTTAACCGAAGTAAACAAGCATTAGTAGTTTTCATGGGTTCTTTATAGTCTTTAACTATTCCTAATGCAACACACAGCTCGCGTGTAAAATACACACTGCTCACATTTCAATATGTCCAAAGGTTTCTTTATTGCCTTTTGCACTGACCCGTCCATGTATCACCTTCAACACTGGTCCATGGACTAATTTGTTTTATTACAAACCTTATCTGATCGTCAAATTAGGTCCAACAATATGCCGTCATGTATTACTCTTGACATCTTGACCTGCTGTGGGATAGAAAATGAGGGATTCGCAAGGTTGACTAGGAATTCGATATGCGCGCATAGAAGCGTTAATTGACGACAGAAACCTCCAAAGATACTATGATAGTCGGATTGATGCTGCCATTCAATTGATCTTTTTCATTACGTTAAAACATTACAAAAATCAAAAATAGGATGGCGAGAAAGAACTAGCATTCCCATTGGGTGATCACGTGGTTAAACGGATGTCGTCAGTATTACGTCCCACATTGAACTGCAGTGGCAACTGAAGTTTGACTGCAGTTGACTGCTAGACTCATAGTGAAGTTCGCTGACCGGTTATTACTAGTGTTGTTACTAGAGTTTCTTCATATAAAGAGTTTCTTCATAATTAAAAATTATATTTCAATAGCTTATTATTATTATTATTATTATTATTATTATTATTATTATTACAGTGTATATATATATATTTATTCATTTATTCACTATTTATTGGTATATTCTATATTTTAAGAGCATTGAGATATTATGTAATGCGCTAGAATAAAATTATTATCATTATTATTATTATTATTATTATTATTATTATTATTATTATTATTACGGTGAGGGAGAAGGGTGGGTGATGGGTGGGTGATGGGACAATGAGCCTCCTTGCGTGTCTTTCACTTAAGATTTTTGCATGCTGATAAATTAATTGGCTACAAGAATTCAGAGAACACCTGTCCCAAACAATCGTCCATTCATGACTTGTGATCTTCCATCGTATCAACAATCCCTCTCGACACCACTTAGACAATAAAATTCTAGGAGGTTCAGATTACGGCAGCATACACCTGGTATAAGCCTCCTTCCTTTTATTCAATTGCTTGATCCGTACTGGATTCAACTGAAAAGTTACAAATTCAACTAAAAATTAAGATATACATGTATATACATGTATATACGACGCTGTGGAGAAGCGGCTTTATTATGCCCTTATATGGTGACCTTAAAAAATTGATGACTATCTGTTTAGGGTAATAATTGTTATCCTGCAGAGTGGCTCTATGGTGTGATATACATTCATGGCGTTAGTTATTAGAAAGAGAATATATTATCGTTCGGTATTTATCATTTTTATATTGATGCATCTCGTTAGATGGCAACATTCTCGAACATAGAATCCTTATCCTTTATCTACTCACTATCTCGATATAGGTGGCTTGTAGTCATCTCCAAGAAAATGCAATAACAAGAGACATGGTGGCTGTTTTGGTTGATATAACAAGAGACACTAAAACCAAAACAAATCTTTTGTTAAAACTAACCAATATGGCGGGTCATATAATGTTAACAATAGGTAAAAAACTGTGACAACATAAACAAGGAGATCAATTAAATATTGTATTAGTAAATCATAGATAATAGATATATATTCAGTACTATGGGAACGATCTTTAGGGGACTTTCATGCACTTTGCAAAAAATCAACTTCAACCGTAAGCGTAACTTCACTTTGGGGTTTTGCACCTTCAAAGCCTGTCTTCCCTGTGGATGAGTTGACCTTGCTGACAATGTTTTGAATGAAATCTCCAATGAACAGAACCCGAAATTATTTAGATTGAGGGTTGACGTCGCCCTCGTACTGAGAATTTGCAATTAAATCTTATTAAAGTCTCTTATTTTTAGAGGGAAACTGGTGCTAAGCGATATTTTCCTGACCCAACTCTTCCTCCCAATTGGACGATACACACATTCGTGAGAGAGCGTAGTTGTGACACGTGCAAGCGTGGTGTACACTATCGTTTTCGGGTTCAAACAGTGTTCAAAGCATAGATTGATAGCGGAAACCGAAATGGTACATGGGAAGTACGTTCGTAAAATGTTTATAAATACATTTTATCATGCATTGCGAGACATGTTGCAGTGTAACAGGACCTTTATAAATTGTTGTACTGACAGAAATCTTGGAGACACATGTTTCATATCGACTTTGTATCTCAAATGAATAACGTTAGAGTATAATAAATTATGTCATTTCCCAGAATACCTTTCAGTCCTCAGCTTCTATCTATGTTTTGAAACCGAAAATAGTTTTTCGATTGCCCCCCTAGGTGATCGGTATTCGTTCCACGAAGATGAGTAAATCCAAACAGTATGTTTTCTCACGACCGAAGATTCGCATGACGATGTAAAATTAAACTTGGACAGTGTCGCTAAGAACTACGCTTTCTTTTTCTTAACTACTGGACAATAACCAAAAAGAAACGGTAAGAGACTGAGAATTGTTATCTTTAAATTTGTCGAAATTGGAATTATGGCGACTTTAAGTCTTACGGAAATAGAGTTGTCTTTACCAACTACAATCGTCGACTAAATATTGGAGCTTACAGACACATAATATGATAGTAATGATAATAGATAGGGTAGAGAGCGCTCGAGGGATATATATCAATAATAATAGTTTAAATAATGATAATAATTTAATATTAAAATAACAAACATTTTGAAATTAAAATCACAGTAAATTTTTGTTAACGTTAAATTTCCGTTTTCCGTGAACACAATCTAAAACACACAACTGAGGCCCCGTCCACACGTATCCGGAAATTTTTGTATCCGCAAATTATTTTTTGCGGAAACGAAAATGTTTGCGTCCACACGCAGCGTATTCGAATAGTTTTCACCGTACAGACGTGTCCGTTTTCGTAAAATTTGCAGATACGGACACAAAAATTTGCGGACACGTGTGGACGCATCCCGTATCCGTAAAAAAAAATTTAAATACGGATACAAAAATTTGCGGATACGTGTGGAAGGGGCCTGACTCAATCCGCCAGCCAAAGTATTTGTGTAATTTCTCACGTTCGTTCTTTGTTTTTGAACGTTCATTATTCAAATGTCAGACTTCGTAATAATTTGTCAAGAACTAATAACTGATAACTTCGAAACTTCGCAATAAATTTGTGTTATTTATTATTCGCGAAGGCGAACTGGTGATTATTTTTGAATAATCACTGAGCCTGGTGTAATTAAAGACTTTAATATCAAAGCACAATCGAAATTTAGGCTTCAAAATACGTTTTGGTATTACTTCCGCTCTGGTAGTGATTATCAGTGATTATCGTCTCAGAATCACTAACTGCTCGAGCAATCACAGCGCGACAAACTCTAAATACAAGTCTAAAATTACGATAATTTATAACAATGATATTGATAATAATAATTATTATTTCTATATTTCGAAATACCTTGTCCAATAGCACTTGTATACTGTAATTCTCAATGACTCCTTCTATTGTCATTTTTGCCGATCAAGATATCGTTTGAAAATGAACTAAATAGCAGTTGTTTTTTTTCTCTCAAAAAAAATGGAAGAAATCTGCGTTTCCGTGTTATTCTGACTCATACAGGTCGTTTTAGTAAGAGCTTTATTACACGATTTTCATCCTTTAGCGAGTTGTACTTATTAGATGCCTGTCAGTTCCAAGTCACTGTAAAGTAGTGACAATCTAGATTTTAGTATTTCCTGTTTTGTTTTCCTTATCCCACCTTCGCAAAACCTCATGTGCCAAGTTCCAATTTCATCTTAGCAAGTACTTTTACTTATAGATCATCCAAGATGTTGTTTTAAGTTTCGATAAAGTAATAGGTTTTGCTTACTGAATTATACCTTCTTCTTTCAGTGTTTTAGAATTATCGACTTTTCCAGTTGCCGTGAAGAAGCAAGATGAATAAGATCATTTGCATAGCGTTCCTTGGTTTTCTTGGAGGTGCTTTTGGGCAAAATGACATCATCATTCCTGTTCTTCACATGCCTTTTGTCAATACTAAAGTGTATAGGTTTTGGACTACCCTAACTGCAAAAGAATTAGCCGAGAAGTTTACAGGCATTCATTTGGCGGAAAAAGAACCGAACAGTTATAACATAGACAAATTATACAGCATGGAAATTTCTGATGTTGCTAACTATATACAAGCTAACTACATACTTTCCGGCAGCCCCCATCCAGCTTCCTCGCTATCGGATATTAACTATTATTGGTCTACCAATATATCTAGAGATGATATACACCGTACTTCATTGGAAGCAAATGAACTGGTGCATTACACGTTTGGAGCTGTACAAGAAATGATGCTCACGAACATCAGCCAAAAAATGTCAATAGAATTGCCTAAAGTGGCGGTACGACTTGGCGTACCTACCAGGAACCTAAGTTACGCCTACGATCCTGCCAAGTGGGATAAAGTTGTACATGCTATGGTTGCAGAAGGAATAGTAAGTTATGTTAGTCTTCTTGATCTTGGTTCTAAGGACCGACTGCCGGGCCTTGTCAGTCTTACCTTAATCCAACTCAAAAATGTCACCATTGATGAGTTCCTCAGTTTACTGCCTCCATTTCTACCAAAAAAAGCCTTGCTGGATAAGAACAAAACAAGCAAGGTACTCACCTTTACGGGAATATCTAGTAGCTCTTTTGAAGCACTGATATACAAACTGGTGAACCTGACGACTCAATTAACCGTGGAACAATTTGGCATTCTCTATAATCTTACTGCAGACCAAAAGAGAGCAACAGAGAGGAGCACCCTAATGCAGTTATCTCAGGCGTGTGGAATATCGATGTCTCTTGTTTTAGACAAGAACATACCAAGTATCGTATGGGACACACTGGGAAACATCGCCACAAATGCTCCATGTTCGACCATGTTAAAAGTGAAGGGACAACTGATTTCCTCTTTTAGCTTGACCAACGTACAACAAATGACTGTTTTACAGATTTTCCTTGGTATTTGTAATCAATACTGGAAATCCTGTCGCCTGACCATGACCTTGGAGCCTTCTGAATGGGAATGTTTCGATAGTGTAACTCTTACACAGGCTGCTACCATCCTTTCTACAACTGATGCGACATTGCAAGGCAAACCAGTTCATGATGTGGTGTTGGGGATGTCTCAAAAGTGTAAAGAAGGGAGTCACAGTCTTACAGCGTATCGACAGAAGACATCCAATACCCTTCAAACCCTGTTCAACGCGACAGCAAGCCAACTGCAAACTTTGCTAGGAATAACGCCTCAGACGTACGCAGGATACACTTCAGCTCAGTTGGTAGAGGCATACTTAAATGCATCTTCAATGGATCTTGGGATTCCCTTAAATACCATGTTCAATGAAAGGAGTACCATTGCCGAACTGAAGCCTACCATTCAAAATATCTTACCAGCAATTTGGCTGAGCAAATCAAAATTTGATAACGAGACACTGAGCCTATACCTTACAGCTAATTCCATTAGTGATGAGGTGTTTGGAGGAAACAGTACCCTCGCTGTACTCTTGGCAGCAAGTGGGTTTGACACTAAAACACTAAAGATAATCTACCGCCTAACAGACGAACAGGTTGAAGTGCTGTCTTTGTTGAACATTAAAGAGTTACAGAGGTATTGTGGTCTTGATCTGGCGACGCTCAAACAGCTTACTCTATATGATATTACTATTGCTTTAGTTGGGATTCAAAACGTGGAGGGAACGTGTAAGTCAACTAGGTTTTTTGTTGCAGCAAAGAGCAAAAACGTATCAGATCATGAAGCAACATGTATTGCTCTTTCAAGTACATCAACCTCTTTGATGAGAATAGTTGAACAGTGTTCCGGACTTACTTGGCGCTTTAATGCAAAGATGTTTGGAGTAGCCATGAGTGATTGGCCACAAATGGATGCGCTCAACAAGGCCAACATTCCAATTTTTTCAAGCTTGTCGGTCGATACTGTCCAACACAATACTCTGGAGAACCTGCTGAAAAAAGCTAATGCAATCCATGCAGAATTCAAAGTTTGCTATCAATATTTACTCCGAACATATTCCACTGAAACTCTCAGGGTCCTCTTGACAACATTTAGCACAAGTAAAGCTGAAGTCACACAGACGTTGAACATCACAGAAGCTGCGTTTGATGCCATGACTCTTCTGTCACAAGTTGAAAAAGTACAAGAATTTTTAAAGAGGAAGTACACTATTACCTTCGCCTCGATTGCACCCGTACTAGACGTCATTCTCAGTAATATCAAATACTTAGCACCTACTGGATGGCAAGAAATGCTTCTCCCCTTAAAGCAAGAGATCGTTGCCAGTGGAAGTTTACAGCTGAGTGTCACCCAAAACAATTTTATAACCCACCTACAATTAAGCTCTAATATTTCATCTTCCACACTGGCTCAGCTAGAGGTGGCATGGGATCGTGAGTTTGGCAGGTTACTTAGTAGCAAGAGTATTTCAGAAAACCAAACCATTGGCGCTATACAACAGCTTAGGAATATTAGCAAAGAGTCGTTAAATGGTATGACATTGCTGACCTTCTATAAGGAACACTTAAGTCTCACAAAAGACGAAATATCTATCCTCTTTAAAGCAAGTCCACAAGCCCTTGAAGTATTGAATGAGTTTTATTTCCAAGAAATACCTTGTTCTTGTGGGTTATCAGAAGCCAGTCTTAAGAGCAAAACACCATATCAACTGTTGACAGCAATGATTGGTCAAAATGATGTGTCATCTTGTCGTACCATTACCTTGCTTGTAGCATTTAGGCTGCTAAACATCGACCAAGTTACTGCAAAATTCAATGTAACATTCAATGAGACAACGCCTCTACTTACCAACATCGAAATGTTCGTTGATTTGCCATTGGAAAAGATCGCTTGGGGATTAAAAGTGAATGGATCTGATTGGCCAATAGTTGCTGCTGTGAGTTTGAACCACTTAGCAAGCGTTACTTCTACCACAGTTCAACAAATGAGAAATCTCACGATGGCTGACGTCACTAACAAAATTGTATCGAGTAAAGCACATTTTACCTCACAGCTCAGTGCCCTCCATAACACACTAGTTGCACAAGCATCAAGCATCTTTGCTTTGACAGCCTCCGAGACGTGTGGTCAATGCAATATTCCTACCAATGACATCTTGAAGACTTTCCTTAGTCATCTTGGTGGTATAATATATTTAGACCCTCAAAATCTCTCATTTGTAGCTGGGTATGAATGCATAAAGCATGACAATATGTTACTTCTTCTGTCCAAGTGGTCTATGCTTGTTCCTCACATCATACCAAGGTCCTTTGCAAATATCTCAACACTGCTGGGCATCACGGAACAACAACTCGCTGACATCCATGCCCTACCAAAAAGCGAGATCATGAACATGACTTTGAGGCAATACATCGATATTACAAAAAGTCGTATTCATCCTTTGTTCAAATGCAGGGAAAGCATGAAAAATGACATTGTGTTAACGAATACGTGCAAAGGTATGAAATAAACTGACCAATCATTGTTCAGTACTCATTCTTAATAATAATTGCGTTCCTGGGGTGCCTTCAAAAACAAAATCCTTAGTTTGGCTAATCAAGGGTGGTGACTGGCCTCATCATGTAAAAACTTGGTTAAAGTGCAAATGAACCCTTCGACAATACTTTCAGTACTGATTTCTCATGAAGTAAATAGTTGAATGGTAAAATATTTCTTGATTTGAGTGATGCGTTTCTAAATTATGAAGGTTTATACTTTCAATATGCTAATAAGCGTGACGTCTATTAAGGCTTAATTAAATATACAAAATCGAACTGGTTCATAGATACAGTATTTAAAAAGCATCATTATTTTACTCATGGTTTACATGAAAGCTATTTAAAAATTTTATTTTCAAAATGACCAGCATTAAGTATTACTAGTTACAACAAAAACACTCAAATACCTTACCTGACGTCATCATCATTAACATATTGGAAGTATAAACCTTCCTAACTTAGAGACGCGTCACTCAAATCAAGAAATATTTTACCAATCAACTATTTACTTTATGCAGAACCGGTACTGAATGTATTGTCAAAGGGTTCATGTGCACTTTAAATTCAAATACGAACCGTTCTTTACTCTTTATCACTACTGAGTGAACTATAGATTCTAGTTTACTTTCTAGTTGTCGTATATAGTTGTTTGTTATAAATATTTTGTTCGAGCTGCTGCTGAATTTGCCTTTTCGTTTTTATTTTTCATCCTCTCATAGCATCAACAACGAAAGATCCAGGAGAATCCGATTGTTCAATTCGTAAGTTTTTTTGTTTTTGTTTTTGTTTTTGTTTTTGTTTTTTTATGACGATGTTGCATAAGCTAGATTGCGATTAGATTATATTTGCAGATTGGAATAAAAGAAGGAATAATTACACCAAAGTTTAAGTTGCAAGCAATACGAACAAAACACAAAGCATTGTTAAAAAAGGCACATATCTGTGAATCACCTTTGTTTCCTTCCAACTGTACCCTGTAGATTGGTGTAGATTTCCTTATAGAGCAAACAGTTTGATGTTTAACTTATTTTAACTCGAGAGTTTTTCCAAAAAAGAAGACTTTACTTTAAAGCATATCATATAGGGTACGACTTACGCAATAATATCTTAACCGTTTTTTTAATTTAAGAATAATACACACACATATATATATAATATTCTCATTTTATAGGGATCTCAATCATGGCAACATCTATTATCATTAATGTTGTTCTTATTTTTGTGGTCGTTTATCTGATGTATAGGAAAAAACTGAAAGCTGGTAAGTCGACGTCAATATGAGAATCACTTGATAACTGACACAGCTTTTTCAAAAAACGTTAGTAAAGGTGCATGTTGCATACCAAGCCCGAAATGCACTATGGGTAATGCAAATCCAATCAGCTATCAGCTATGTCAAGAAAGGTTGGTAAAGGCTTTGCTGCATGTTACATGTTGCTCACCAAACCCGAAATGCACTATGGGTGATGTGAATGCAATCCGAAAGGTCGCAACAATGTGAAGTCCAAACTTTGTCTTTACGTTTTTCTGGTATATTTTCTTCTGCACTGACGTAGTCACATTTGAATATAAAACATTTCAAACTTGGTAAACAACTTGCAACATGCAACCACGAAGCTTCGCCAATCTTTTTTGGAATATATATATATATATATATATCGTTTTTGGAATATATATATATATATATCTGTACTAAGTTGGTATTCCCTAGGAATTGGATGACATGCTAACACAGGATAATGTACCAAGTGATATCTTACTGTTTTCATTCTTTTTTTCTCTTTAGCAAAAGGAACGAAAGCAAGGTAAATATATTTTGTTAGATAAAATTATCTGTCTCTTATAGTCTATATATTTCATCACTTATGTGACAAGCGGTTTTTTAAAATCTCTCTATCTGGAAGATTGTCTTCAGACGTAATTGAAGAAGAGGAACTTGAAGTTCGCGAGGTATCGTTTGTACTGTGATGATTTCTTTATTGGATACAAAACCTGCAAAGCTAGAACCACTTGATTTATATAGCTGTCATTTTTGCTCTCGTTTAGAGTGCTCATCAAATTGAAGAAACCTCATTTGACACAGCACCGAATACTGAAAACAAAATTTATGAAACAATCAATGATAATAAGAACGTAAGCACAGATATCAAACGCCATCAACGAGCAGATGAATCGACTGAAAATGCAGAGACTTCCTTGGAATTATCTGCTGGTGTGAGTCAAAGTCGTTCAGCAATGCAGCCTCAGCATTACCAAGAGCTAAAACGACGAACAACCAATCCCGCAGCTTTGTATGAGTCTCTTGACCTGAGTAATATGGGCAACAACGCTAATTATGACAAAGAGTTGATCAATGAATCAAAAACATAGTGCAGTTTTCGTATGACTGTGAAAAATTCAGGGTACGAACACGGCCATGACACGGCAAAGGATACGCCAGACAAATCACATTGCACGAAAATTTACTCTCCATCCAATCAAAAACCCGGAACACGGCATAAACACGGCGCAGACACGGTCACGCCAAGGTCACAGCAATGCCAGACCAATCACATTGCGCGTGAAAAAATCAGCCAATTAACATTCTAGAAATCATCACGGTCAAGGCACCTCACGCTTACGGCACTGAGCTTTTCCCAGTCATACGAAAACTGCTGTATGGCTAGCTATACTCTAATACAGCAGAGGCACAATATTAGTCACTGACAGGCTTTCCAAATATCGGGAGTAAAGTGTGACTTCACTTTCTCTCTGTGTTATCTTGCGTGCTATATTATATATTTGAAGTTCTTACTAACGGTATGACAAGTCAAAGATTTTATTGAAAGTATTTGTAGCAACAAAACTGTATAATTTAGTTTATGTTTTGTTGGAGTCTTCGTGTCTCTTCTATCTTTTTAGAGCACGTATCTACAATGAAATGCATGGACGTAGAAGACGATGGGCTAACTATAGAGCCATTGTTCCCCCGTAACATACTTGTATCAACCAAACACGCTGTTGAGGAAACACTGAAGAAATGGTGTAATTGTGGTCTAGCTTCGGTACCGGCAAACAACACCATATAATAGTTCAGTTTCGAGTTCCAAACTACCGCTGTGTTTCTTGATTACAGACTCATTTACTCAGGCGTAGCCTCGAATCAGTGTCTATTTACTCGCAAATACCAACGGTAAAGTAAAGAATGCACAACTTCAACAATACGAGCACTTTGAAACTTGACGGACCTTGACTGGAACACGTGAATATTCTTCACAAAATCGAGGCTAAGCCTGAGTAAATGAGTCTACAACCAAGAAACACAGCGGCAATTTGGAACTTGAAAAGGGTCTATTAAGGAATGGATCATAAGTAGCGTGCGTCCATCGAGTTATGGATGCACGCGGGAGGTTGCTAAGCACGAAGAAAAGCGTAAGGGTTGCACGACCCAAGTACATCCATCCATTGTTGATCATGCCATAAATTCTCCTTACGTACCTTCCGTGAATGAAAAGCAAAGGCGCCAAAAACAGAAAAACAGTCGTTTTGAAAATGGCAGCTTTACACTGGACTGTTATATATATACCTTGAGACACAGTAATGGCATTTAAAAGTTTTAGGGTCTCTCCAAACTCTCTTTTCTGTATATGGGAATACTAAAGAACCTGTTGAACTAATTTTCAATAGGGATTGTCTCCTTGACACTTAACTGCCCCAGTTCGCCAATGGCTAATTGATGCACAGTATCTTGCACAAAGATACAGACTATTTCGAAGTCCAAAGAGTTGACCCTCTCACTGGCCTGATTTATCACCAGCTCCTTATGTGGGAGGTAGTCTATGCTGCTTGGTGGTCTGCAATGTTGTGAAGAAAAGGTGTGCAGACAGCCAAGCAACACAAGCTATCAGGGGCGGCAGAAGCTGAAAATCTTTGGGGGGCACTGAAATATTATATTTAACGCTATGTGATAATGACTGCTGTTTTGTTTGATTGCAGATGCATGCATCGTAACTATGGCTGAGAACCAATATTTTGTTGGGGGGCCAGACCCCACCAAAACAATTCATGGGGGGGGCATGTCCCCCCACCCTGGTTCCGCCGCCACTGGCTATGTAAGAATAATGTTGAACAGATAGTTATTATATCTTTATTCGAAACACCCAAACACCATTCTAACTTCGTCAGGAAAAATGCTAAAAAGCAAGACACCAAGTCAGTTTTCATGTTCCAGTCATTTAGACTTTATTAAAGTTTTCTCATGTTTTGAAAAAAAACAAAACCCTAAGAACTATTCTTATTAATTTCTTTATTTATCACTTAAACAAAACTATCTGTAGACAAGTAGACTTTATTTGATAGTGTATATAAGTTTATGTTGTTAGTATATAATGTGCTTAAAGCCCAGTCAAGGGTGACCTAAACACTGAGCTGTCTGGTTGATCAGACCCAAAGAGTGAGTA
This sequence comes from Actinia tenebrosa, assembly GCF_029948245.1. NCBI lineage: Eukaryota > Metazoa > Cnidaria > Anthozoa > Actiniaria > Actiniidae > Actinia > Actinia tenebrosa. The sequence continues at coordinate 4,475,128 of NW_028292571.1, read as the reverse complement.
AGATCTGACCTGGAGGTCTTCTCTTTGCCCTTGTTTTAGCTGCGAGAGAATATCTGGGAGCCCCGAGAAGCTCGAGTAAGAATCTCCTTGGATATGTTGCCGGTTGTCTGGTTTATCCATGTCCTTGAGTAGTGTGTACGACGTGCCTGTGGTTGGTTCCACTAAACAGCTTTCCTTTTCCTGGTTCATGTAATGATTTTTACAAAACGACTGGTTGCTGTGAACAGGGTTGTAAAGCTGGTTGAAAGGTGCTGTTACTTTGGACTTCTTACAAACAATGTCATTATTCAACTTGGTGTTGCTTGAATTTGATAGTTTTTCAGCACTTCCTGGATTCCATTTGGGTTCTACATATTCTGGTACTTTCCATACTGACAGGGGTGGGCTAGGGCATGTGTCACTACTGTCCGACTTGGTCCTCTCCCGTGACAGTGCATCCACTGTTAATATTGTAGGAGTCACAGGTTGAAACATGGGTTTAAGTGTTAAACTTTCAGACTTTTTAGAAATTTTAGATGTGCTTGTTCGCGATTTGTGAGCTTCTTGCTTCTGTGATGCAATCTGAAAACAAAAAAAGGTGATTAGCTTGTTAATTTATGCACTGAAATCAAACAAATGCCACAAAGATTAAAAGGTGGAAGTATACACCCCTTGCATTACAGCCAATCTCAATCACACGTTCCCTCTAGAGATTTTTTCTGCAGCGACGAAGAAGGTTTTGTTGGACATCAATCACAAGGCGTTTCCATAACGGAAAACACAAAGCTTTAAGGGCACGTGCCTAGGAATGTCATGGAAACACCTTGATTGACGTCCACCAAAACCTTCTTCATCACAACAGAAACAATCGCTAGAGCGGCACGTGTGACTGAGAATCTCTGTAAATCCCTACCAGGAGATCAAAACAATGTAAAAACATTCACATCAAAAAAGATTTCAATCCTCAAAAAAAGTTAGTTCTTTTACTTTGACCCACAGTTTGGGAATTAGTGCAAGGGATCTGTTACTGGAAAACCAATCATGTAGGCTTGGTTGTATTAAAAAACATGATCTAATGCAGATTAAGCAAGTTTCTGCAGTTACCATGTATGAAGTAGTTCACTTTTCCAGAGTTCAAGAGACAACTGGCAACTGGCATGTATATAACTATACATAAGTGTGTATTTATTTATTTATTTATTATTTTATTTTATTAAGATGCAATTTTAAAAAGTCCTAAAATATGATTGTTATAAAGTTGTTTTAAAGTTTTGGATATCAATAAATTTTATTTACTGATAAATATTTATTTTTAGGCTTACGATAGGTTGCTATCAATAGACCTCACTTCCGGTAATAGCTGTGTTTTTAATGTAGAATCTTGGAGGTTGTTTTGATCTCTTTTTTTCTGGTTTCATGTCGTAGAAATAGTCAAATTCAATAGTTTGAGGACTTATTTTGACATGTTTGACTTAACATCTGCTAGTTGCCCCTCAGTCAACCGTTTGTTTGCCCCCCAGTCAACTCCAAAAAGTCACGTGATTTATAGTACTGTAAGCAATTATTTTTCTAATACTGTATACTTTAAGTAATATCTCATGAAATAATAATACTGTAATAATAATAGTAGTAGTAATAATAATAATAATAATAACGATATAGCTATATATATATTTTTCCCTCTATAATTGGTTTTAAGTGATTATATTATTAGTCCTGTCATGCTGGTAGGTTACGAAATTTCACCCTATCTAGCTTATCTAATTAGCATTCAAACGTGTTTACTGCAAAATAATAATAACAATAACAACTAAAACAACGATAAGAATAAAATCTAATATCAATCTAAAACCAGATATATGTTTTATAATTACCTTTTCTTGCTGTCGTAAGTTTTCTTTTAATCTCTCTTCTTTGAGCTTTTTAAGTTTTTGATCTTCTCTCTGCATTAAAAAAAGTCCCTCTTGTTACTAAAAGATGAAACATCAAGCACATCCACAAGACATTATTATAAAAATATAAACCAATGTTTCAGCTAACTTATATATAATGCTTTCATCATTGATTCTGAGTCAACATTAGCTTTGTGAGTTAATTTGCTAAAAAATTAGTGTGGAGCATTCAAGTACATTGGTATGAGCATGCTGTAGACCTCTGGTAGAGCCACCTTAGCTTGTATAGTACATTCATAATCACAAGGGCTCAACTACTATAAATTAAATGTCTATTTACTGGGTCTATTTACAATTGTCAAAACATCTCAACTAAAATATTCCATTTTCCTTCACAGAAAAATTATTTTATATAAGTGTTTTAAACCTCACATTCTGTTTTTTGTCATCGTATCCAAAGATATTTATAAAAGAAATAAAAAATCTTGCTTGCTGTGCTGTGTGCAGTTCAAAACCACTGGGGGATTGGTAAAATATTCAAGATGTTTTGAGAAACACTCCGGCATGCCTCATGCTTCACCTAGCTCTTTTCTTCATGTTCTGCCATTGAACCCCTTTGTTTTATAATTGCACACAACACGTACGCATGTTTTCAACTTCATTATTTCAACCAAGTTGAATAGAGTAGCTATAAGCTATTCCTTTGAGAAAAAGTTTCTTTTTGAGTGGCACCAATATTAATGGTACACAATAATACTCAAGGGAATAACAAATAGTCTTAACCAGCTTGTCTGCACAGAACATATACCTCTTTTTCCTCTTTTTCCTGTTCTTTTTTCCTCATTCTCTCTTCTTTCTTTTTCATCTTCTTTTCCTTCTTTTCTTCTTGTTTTCGGTCCTGGAATAAAGCAACATAATTATATTTTATTATATGGACACTAGCGTTTTACTGGGAAATATGCCACTTGTATTCTTCGTGTGAACTATATCTGGAACCTCAGTGACGTATTTTCCATATCCTCAAACATGAAGATATTGATGATGTCAATTCCAATGTTGTCCCACTCACTTTAACACGTTGAAACGAGTTTTTGTTTGTGAATACACTTATTTCAATAAAGTTAGTCACCCAAAAAGCTATGTTCAACCGCTTGATAACTGTTCATGGACTTGCGAATCTTTTACCCATTATAGTCTCACCTCTTCTGAGCATAATCGAGCTGCAGTTTGTAATAAAAAAGCTTTGTATATATATGCTTCCTTGATATGAAAAGTTTCCCATGATGCTCAGTGATCTCAGCTTTCTAGGTTTTTGGTGACTAACTTTATTGAAATAAGTGTATGTCTGTATAATAAAAAGAAAATTACATATTGGCTTGAAGATATGAAGTTTAGCTTCTCATGTTGAAAAACACTCTGCTCACTCATGAAATATTTCAACAACTTGAGTATAAACTTCATATCTCCAAGCCACCAAGTAATATCCTCTATATGTTGTAACATTAATGTAAACTAGTGCAAGCTAATCACTGCAGTGGCGGCCAAACAGAATTTTAGAAGGGGGGGAAGTAATCTAAGAAGCAAAATGCAATAGGGAAATTAAAACTAGTAACCCTAAAAAGTAGGGGGGTTGAACTCCACAAAATGTTGAAGTGGGACTCATTAGCATTCCTGCCTATGCCACCTATGCACTGTAAAGTTTTTTTCAAAAATGAAAGCCTAGCTGTCATAATGCATAATAGTGTTATACATCTTTCAGTATTATTAATAGAATTTAAATCACTACAAGGCAAAAGACTTTTGCTTTTCTCAAACCACAGCAACATTTGGCTAAAACAATAGACTTAGTGCAGAGCTTAAGCAGCCTTTCAGGTCGCCCTTTGTCAAGGATTCCTTTCTAGAGAATGCTTCTTTTACTCGAACCCAAGTCATTGTATTTAAAACAAAATGCAATCAAGACTACATGTCACCTAGGCTTTCCCTTTCATAAAGTTCTCAAACCATCTCTGACTATTGATCATGAACGACATTCATATTAACTTATTTATAGGCTATCCTTAGCTTTGAAGCTTAAAACAGAGCTATTACTAAAATAGGGAGTAAAAAAGTACTATTGACCTTCTTGCTATGAATTTTAAATTCAAATATCATCTTTTAAGTATAATCTTATCAATCTTTATTTATTTATACATATATATACACCCACTTGCAAGAACGTTGTCATACAATATTAGAACATTAGTAATTTAGTGAGAAAGGAATACATTAAAAGACAAAAGAAAAAATTCAGCTTCAGTGATCTTCTTTTGTTTTTTAATATAATTCCTATCCCACTAAATCACTAATGTTCTATTTTCGTATGACAACATTCTTGCAAGTAGGTGTATATATTTTTGCTACTTTAGCAACCACATTATTTTATTTTATGCTAAGTGCATTTTTTTCTTCTTTTTAATTTACAGGGCATGCGCATTAATTCAAAATGTTGTTTCAATTTCCAACCAAATCTGAATTCCATAAATATGCCAAATATCCCACATAAAGTACATACTAAAAATAACAATTTGTCATCACTGATGTTAAATATTAAGCAATGAAGACATAACTGGGACGGACCAAAACATTTTAAAAAACCCAAAAATATATATCTATAGTCATTATGTAATTAAAAATCCAAAATAATTCATGAGCAAAATGATAATTTACACAACATAGCATCGTTTGACATGAATCTATGCTATGTAACTAGATAACCAAACAAAGTCTCAAGAATTCAATGCATCTGTAGCCAGTAAATTCACAATGTTATAAAAAATTGTTGGCTTGATAAATTTTAGTGTAGTATTCCTGGGCTTCAACATAGATGCTATTTCATTAAGGGATATCGGTGTGAATAAGCAGATCAAACCAGTATAATTATTATTAATTTATATATTTCCTGCTTACCAATTCTTGCTGTCTTGCCAGTTCGAGTTTCTCGAGATCAACCTCTCGTCTCTTGCGAGTATCTGAAGATCTTGTGATCATAACTTGCTAAAAATGTAATAAAAAATAATATATGAGACACAATAATCTGACTCAGTTGTAATAAAAACATGACAACGGTATGATTAATTTGAACAAAAATACAGTCCAATAAGCATGACTAAGCCCCAGAGAATTTTCAAGAAAATTCTGTATGAATATAATCAGTCAAAACAATATGGCATAAAAAAGGCTTCCCATTGTTCTCAAATACAGTACACTTCGCATCAAAACAAAACAAACCAAAAGCTACCCCTTAAACCTATCCCTTAAATAATAAAAGAAAAACTCGAGAATCATAGATATTGAAAGATGACTTTCATAATTATAATATTCATCGCATGTTTGTTTTATAAATTGTCCCCTAAACGATGGCGAACTATATAAGTCTTTATATGCGTAATTATTGATACGATCTTTAAAAATGAATTCAAAATATCTAGAAAACCAAAATTTAGAAGAGTGAAATGAAATCTGGGTATTTATAAGTTGTTGAGCCCGCCTTAGCTTAGAAGGTAAACACTGATGGACAGATTAAAAAAATACGATTTTTGGTCGTACAGGGTCCGTTGTCCTAGAAAACCGATTGAAAGTCAATCGTTATAAACAAAGTGATTTCGGAATTCTAGAACATTTAAAGTGGTTCCTGTTTACTTTTTTATAGCAAAGATTCTTACTTGAGAGACGTTCTTTTTCCTTTTTGTTTGTCCGTTCTGAGTATCACGATCTTTCGCTTTCCGATTGCTTCTTTTCTCGACCTCCTTCACACCATATACCTGCAAATAACGTTTATAGAGTGACAATGTAGCAAAGTTTTACAATGACAGGCATTAAAAATGTGATATTTTAACAAATTAAGGAAGGTTTTTGCCAGTTGGAGGAAAAAATTACGAACCTGATTGGTGTTGTCTGATTTAGAAGCACGCTTAGTCAAATGGGTAGCAGTCAGGCTGATCACGATAGCCGAGAAAATAACACTTTCTACGGACTAAGAAAACCAGGAAAGTATTTTCAATGACTTGTTACAATATTCAAATGTTAATGTGATGAAGTTTAGGAAATATAACGCTAAATATAACAAAAATATTGCGAGTGAATAGCAAATAGCACATGGATTCAACGAGATGAAACGAAAATAGTAAGATATATTTATGAAATACCTGGGTTATAAGCGGTACTACCACACATCCTACAACCGATCCAAACACGCAGAATACAGAATATTGGTCGAAAAATCCTTTCCCCACCGCCATTCCGGCGAATTTTGCCTGTAAGAGAGAATAAAAGCTTGTTATCATGAAAGCCTACGGGTCGCTGCCTCTGAAATATGATCAAAGAACTTTAGATCATATGAGACATGCCAGACGAGAGTCCTCTCAATCTCTTCCAAATATACCTCGATTGGCCCAACCACAGTTCCTCTCTGACCTTTAATTATCAAAGTTTACTTATAATGTCTTATATTGAACTTACTTTTCGCCAAAATGTCCAAAATTTAAGCGTAATTTTGCCTTTCGTATTTCTTCCACGCTGACAGTTTCTTCGAGAGCGCCAACAACGCATAAATTTTCGCTGCGCAAAAGTTCGTGACGTCGAACTCCCAAGAGCTTCGCTGATTGGTCTAAATAAGTGGGATCAGCAAAAGGCCTGTCTGCATAAATTTGAAACTTGTTCAAGTGGAAGGGTTGCTAAGCGACGGGTCTTTTTGGGGGAGGGGTAGTTTGCGTCAAAACAAAAAATTGCACATTGGGATTGACATCAAATCGTCAATGGTCTGTGAAAATAGCATTGTGATTATGCATGCTCAGCAGTAAAGAATGATAAGATAATCTCAACTAATATTTCATTGTGAAAATTTATCGAACGTGACTCTGTTTTGATTGGATTGTCACGTGACCAGACACCTCCCATCTCCACTCCTCCTTGTTTCCCCTCCGCAGATTTTCTGCCCGAGGCTGATTCAAATTAAATGCGTAAAACAAACCTGGAAACTGTGCTTGCCTGCCCCTTGTTTTTTAAGAAGGCCAAAATACTAATGAATTCAAATACTTTTTCTTCTTCAAAATCAGCTCAAAATTAACTACGGATGACTACTTTGCGAATGAGTCCCTCATCAAGTTGAAATTACATCGAATCGACGAAAGATTTGAAGGTATTAGCGTTTGAGTCGGTGCGCAAATAACGTTATGAAAATTATTTTCACCCTCCTTAAACCTTTTGACCAACGTTAGAGTAGCCTGCGTAGCGGCCCAAAAGGGAAAAAGGAAGTGGTTTATGCAGGCTTTAAGAGAGAGGGCGAATGCTTCCATTGATGGCTTATTGCCGTGTGCTCATTATCACATTAATTCAGCGTGTTATCGATAAAGCAGATAAAGGCATAATACTTGGCCTTCATTCATGCCATGACCTGTACATTCTGCCTAAAATAAGAACAGATACACTTTCCTTTAGTATATTGTATATTGACTTTCAAAACAAATTGCTGGTTTCCACGGCCACAATGCACTATGGGTAGCTATTAGCCTTCAAGTCTTTGTTGTAAAACCTGAAATGCTGTTTCGAAACTAGCTCGAACAAAATAGTGGAAAAGCGTTTTTGACATTTATGCATATACATTCTTTATATTGATATTCTTGTTCGGTATATTTCGCTTAACCATTCAACAACATGCGTCTCAATCTTGGTATGGCATGGCTCTTGTCTTGTCTTTTGTCACTAACAGTCCTTAGGTTACAAGCATACTTTCACGTTTCAAACTTGCCGCTCCACTAGCATGTTCAGTTTGTAATTGCTTACTTACTAACTGCCCATTATGCCTGCTGGCGCGGAAAGCAAAGAAGGACGACCACTTCAGTTTGTAAAAGTATGCACGATATGCACTTAATCTTAATTTTGAAAGGCTTTTAATATCTCCGAAGTCGGAAATGAGAGCATACACGCAGTTGCGCGGAACAACAATCTCGTTTCATCAGCCCTTATTTCTTCTTGCGCATGCTCGACAAAAGTTTATTTCATCGAGCGTGTGAAGTAATAAATTAAATAACGGCTCTTAAAGTAATAATGCCGGAGGGAAAGCACGGCAAAACTGATAAAGAAACGAAATATAGCTAGGGGAAAACGCGCGAACAGAATATTTCGTGACCATACCAACTCGTCATTAGTGCCACGCGACAATCAATAAATTTATTGTCATATGAAAAAAAAAAAAAAACTTAAATGGAAAAAAGGTTTATCAAAAATACCGTTCCACCGTAGGAAGCCACAAGTGGGCTATTGACGTTCGATCCTAATATGGTTGGAAGATTGTCCTTATGCTAGTACTAAAGTAGTACAGGTTACAGGTGAAGTATTCTAATACTGATTCTGATACCGAATGATGATAGATTCGTCTGATCCCAGTATTGACCTACAGTATATATACGAAATTTTTGGTTGGGAATTCAGAATCTAGGATGCGCGCAGCCCGGTTTTCACTATAGTTAAGAAGTGTTATCTATAGTCCACGAAGTGGGATTCGTACTGCGTTTCAGACTTATCTCTCCACCAATTATCATCTCAAGCAGCCTTGCTTGGAGCAATTTGTGAAGTCAATAAATAAAAATGCACCATGAAGAAACTAATTACAGCTAAAAGTACCGGCATTCTCTGCGGTCATGGCTTGTTGTTTGAGGCTTTTGGTGCGACAACGATTTTCTAAATAGGTGTATCCACTATATGATCAAGTCGAAGAACTCAATAATGAAACTAGCATTAAATGGTTGTTTCCCCGTCGGATGGCGGACGGACTCAATTATTATTATTTATCAAACCTCAATCTTCTGTCGCGTGTAATTAATGATGCTGCATTGTATATGAGTACATACGGTAGAACATCATAAAATCAATTTGGTGTCAACCAACGTCACTGACGCCACTCATGACTCTTGACGTCATCAAAAGATCAATTTAGATACTCCATGGTTTTATTCAGGTCTAAAAAAAGGGTTTGTTCATTGGTCGCCATTTAATGCATCTGTTGACAGGTAATCATCGAGTGTAAAGTAGAAAAACATTGTGTTCATAGAGACTTTGTACCATCACCTGCCGGCGCCCATATAAATACAGCTTGGACTGACTGTGGTTAGATGGTAGGACTTTGCTCTTGGGAATTGAATTCTTTCTTATGTAAAACAATTGCATTGTTCCTGCCATCTAACATGGCTGCCGTCACGCGATGGTGCAAAACCTCTATGTCCATGCGCAGTGCGAAGTTGCCTAGCCTGCACTGCGCACTTCTCTTTGAAAATATTGTACCTAACATATAGTACGAAAAGTGTGATTTATGAATCGGAAATTACTCTGATATAATAAAATTATGAGCATCCAGTGCACAATAAAAAGTTGCTTGTCATTATTTAGAGCGGTACAATAATCCGTAGAATAACTAAGTGAAAATCATTATTACTTTCATATTAACACTTTTTCTAGCACCGACTGCGATTCTCGAGTGCTGTGTAGTAACTGTTTTGCCCACCTATCTAATTGTTTCCGTCTTCACAAGAAATTCAATTTTCCTTTAATTATGTCAATGATTCAATGGATTTGTTCCTTGTTTATCTTAGTCATCGAGAAACATCTGGTGGGTCTAAAGTGTGTTTTTGCCATATTTTTTTTTTGTTTGTCCTCAAAAACCCTAACTACTTGAAATGTATTAACACCTTTTCGAGTTGGTTTCCGCCTTCCTATATTCCCCCATCTAGCTTGTCAAGTTTTTGATTGATGAGAGGGATTTACTGATTTAAAAGACGCGTAATTCGTAGTTTAAATTGACTTGTTATTTGTAATCACCTGGCACCTGGTTTTTGCTTAAAAGTAGCCTTACACTTTAACTCGCTCTCCGGTTGACGTAACTTTACCTCGCACGATCAGCAAAACTAAAATCGTAAAAAATATGATTGACGGAATTGTCGAATATCAGAACATTATTGTTATATTTATCAACGGTCTCTTGGGTCTTTCAGCTACGTTAACTAACGCTCTCTTCATCCTAGCTATTCTCAAGACACCAACGCTTCACACTCCTTCCAATGTGCTTCTTTGTTTCTTGGCATTTTCTGACTTTGGGGTCGGTTTTGTAGTCCAACCTCTGTCCATAGCAGCGACAATCGTGTCTAACGCCCATGGCCATCAACAACTACTGAAAACCTGTACGGAAAGCGCAAGCGTACTGTTGTATGGAGCTTCGATGTTGACCATGACCGCCATTGCGGTGGACCGGTACCTTGCTCTTTTGCTGCATCTCAGATATCGGACGATCGTAACGGTACCACGTACTTTGAAGCTAAAGACCTTGCTGTGGTTCATTGCTTTATGTATCTATTTCTTCCGCTATCTGGTGGATAAAAAAGCACGTTACATCTCTATCATCACCTTCATCTTGGTTCTTCTTTTTACCTCGTCATACTGCTACATTCAGATCCTTCGTATCGTTCAACGCCATCGAAGGCAAATACTAGACCAAACCCTGTCTATCACTCGTCAGTTTTCCTCGTCATGTGTCCCCACTGTCGGACAAGGAAAATCCATTACTACAATGTACTACATCCATGGGCTGTTCGTTGTTTGTGTTATACCATACATTGTTGGTATATTCCTGTTGCTCAAATTTGGACAAAGTCGAAGCGTGACGATTTACAGATACGCAGCGTGGACCGCCTTGACGTTGAACTCAGTACTCAATCCATTCTTGTACTGTTGGCGCATTCAAGGGATAAAAATTGCAATCAAGACACTACTCAAGTCTTTTATTGATAAATCTCGGTTAAATAGAGTAGGAATCGTATGACTGTCAAACGGGCTAAGGGACTCTATAGAACGCCGGGTTTTCGTACGCATTAGTTTTATGAGTCAGGAATGGATACGGTGTTATGGGACGACCGTTCTCGGTATATGAGCTTCGGGATCTTTATTCTACTCTCTCTATTGAACTAATTGCATGAGCTGTATTTATAGTAATTCTATGACAGGTGTCATTCTATAATCAATGTGATAATATCGTTGAATCATGATTGGCTAAAAGAAATAGTACATACCTAAGTATGATATTCTAATAACGAGTAATACGAGTGAAAATCTTGGAACTAAACATAGCTTAAACTAAAGTTAATATATGAATATCTTGTAAATGTATAGAAAAGGCTACGAGGAATATTTCTATCATAAGATTCAAAAGAATAGTGCTAAAATATAACTAAGCAAAGGGGTAAAAAGTGTGTAGGGCGTAACCAGAGGTACAAATGTTAATAAGAGGAGCTAAGAGGTTTACTTGTGAATTCAAAGCATACCATTATTCATTATTCTGCTTCGTCTTACCTTGTTATGCCACTATACATGAGAAGTTAACATGTCCAATGTTGCAGACAATCGATGTTGCGAGACACGCCACACGACGCAATGTTGCAACGTGTGTCTCGCTTTATTTTGAAGATGCTAAAGCATTAATTACGTACTGGGCTCGGTTGTACGAAGGGTGGATGGCCCTATACGACGGATAAATCTTATCCAGTGGATAAATCTATGGTATACCAGCATTGACTTATCCCACTAGATAAGGAATTATCCGTCGGATAGTGCTATCCACCCTTCGTACAATGGGCCCTGATCTCCTGGTCTGCGCGCGCAAACATTGATGATATGTCATTATGATGTGCCGTCATAATTGTGATTCGACGAAATAGATACTAGATAAGTTCTTCAACTTAGAAATTAATGTAAAAAATTCTCTGACTGTGTAAACGACGTTGGCTTCTCGCTGAAGTTTAATATAGTTGATTTCTGGATAGATTAAAAAAACTACAGCTTGGCTGGGAAAAAAAAAAATTTTTAGTTATAACAGAAGATTTCAGTTGGGTTTCAGTTAGCTAGTCATACAAAAAAGGTAAACTGCATGTGTCTACTTCCTCTCCTCCTTCCTTCCTTCCTTCCTTCCTTCCTTCCTTCCTTCCTTCCTTCCTTCAGTTCAAGTTCAATCGTTTTCGAAACTCTATGCGATTACGCTGTATACATGGCAACCGTAGCGTTTTCAAAACACTGCACTTTCGAAACCTTCCAAAAACAATAACACAGTTTCGTTGTAGATTCTATCTTCGTCTTCGCGGTATTCTTATAAAACGCACAACCACATTAATTTCTCCTGTGTTGAGGGTTTTTCTCCGGGTTCTCCGGGTTTTTTTCTCTCCGCGAAACCTTAACAGTGGCGGATCCAGGATTTTTCAAAACGGGGTCCAGACCTATAACTGCGCATAAGTGCATCATGCAGTTTGTCGGGGAATGGCGATGGCTCGATCTGTTTGGAATACCTATTTGACCTTCGCAAGTTACTAGTACGACGTCAAAAACAAGCTATAACAACCGGACACAACCCAAAATTTCTGTAATCTTTTTTTTTTTTTTTAATTAAAATCTACAGAAAACATTTTTTTTCATATCAAAAAATTCAAAAACAAAACAAAACAAAACAAAACAAAACAAAACAAAACAAAACAAAACAAAACAAAACAAAACAAAACAAAACAAAACAAAAACAACGGTGGGGGGGGGGGGGGGGGGGGGGGTGCAGCGGACCTCTTCGCACTACCCCTAGATCCGCCACTGCTTAACGCCCTAACGCTGTGAGCTAGCCATACGGCTTGATTTTGATCAGCCCAGGGTCGTTTTGAAATGAGAGCAAATCCATGCAACTGCATATTCCAGAGAAATAATGGAACTGAAATTATTGCCTCGTCTAAAAATCATTCCTTAGTAACATAAATGGAAATGAACATCCAACACTCTTGCTTTAATGCCCGTGACTGTAATATTTAATGTTTTTTTAAAAAAAAAATCAGGTGTAATGATTGTTTTTGTGAAGCACAGGTATAGTGTCAAGCTTGTCGCCACCTCACCGAGTGTCAGTTCGTGGATTCGATCCTCGGACTCGCAATCATATTTCAGTAGACTTTCTTCTAGGTTCTCTCCTGTCCTTCGAGGCTTTTTCCCGGTCCGGCGATTTCGCAGCGCAAAAACCATGAAATGAGGATTACAAGTTTGTTAGCTACTGACTGTTAGGTAACTCTCGTAAAACAAGGAAGATCGTTTTCGTTTGTTTGTTTGTTTGTTTGTTTGTTTGTTTGTTGCTTTTTGTAGCAAAAAGCTAGCATCACGCTTTTGAATTTTTTTCCAGCCACCCGATCCTTATGACAAATTATTTGTCTACCATTACAATCACCGCCACAGTCATTGCAGAATTGAATATGATGGTGGTGATGATGATGATGATGTAACCGCATGGTAGTCAAAAATGCATATGGAATGGTTCAAGAATTGTTAACCCCATATGTACCTGACTAGAGAGCTACCTGCATTGATGGGTTGTGAGCATTTCCGAGAGAGGCACCGCAAGAGAGTTAAAAGACAAAACATTATCATGGCGGTCATTGTGGTGCCGTTAACAATGGATGCTAATAAAAAATCTTTTGTTAAATGACGGCAGCAACGCTCCCCCGAAAGGCAGTGATGACGTAACGTGCAATCGAAAAATAAAGCTTCAAAACTATCCTTGGGACAAAATTTTACACGAGAGGAAACACATACAATGAAACACATACGTAGGACTCGGGCGAGAACGAATTTCGACCTTACTACTCTCCCGCACAGGATTTTTGTAACGTGTACACGACCCACCACCAGCCACTCCACAGGGCTAGTTTTGTTCTTGAAAAATCCTTCCACAAAGTTCTCTATGGTAACGTAAAACTCTTAATATGGATAACCAAAAGATCGTTAAGTGAAAGAAGCATCGATTTTTGCTTACCAGCTTTCATGATGATGCAGTTTTGTTATGCCCTGAAAAAGTCCGGAAATCTCCAAAATTTCAAGTTAAATGAAAGACATCCATTGTAATTTTCACTAAACCTGATATCATGTTGAGTTATCTGTAGTTATCTTTCATTTTTCAAAGTAAAACCAACCAAAAATGAAAAAAAAATGCCGACCATAGAGAACTTTGTAGTTTATTTTCTGCGCGAAAATTTCACTCATAGAAATCTTGTAGGAAGAGCCAAAAGAGTCTTAAATAAATGAATCCCCCATCGTATGGATCATTTTGATCATGTTTTTTGTGAAGTTCGAGGTTTAAAAGACCATGAAATCGTGGTTTAAGGTGAGTTTTTTGTTCAAATATGGCGACTGAAGTTTCCTTCCTTGTCAGAGTATATATACATAAGATCGACATCAGATACCATAGGGAAATTATATATGAAAACAAAGGCGCGCGCGAAAAAAAATATGTCCATGTGCATTTTTCACTGATTTTTTTACTCTTTCGCATTACGGAGGACATTATCTTGATCTCGAATTCAAAAAATTACTAATTATTTAATTTTTCCGATTTTATTTTCACCACTCACTTTAATCTAAATTGGGCTCCCTGTGGATAAGAGATTGAAGTGAAAGTTGAAAATAAGACTAGAAACGAAAATCGCCTTGAGATTATATATATTATTTTTATTTTCATTTCGAGGCTTCTTGTGCTAAAAACGCTTTTTAACCGGTACCCCCCCCCCCCCCCCTTCCCCCTCCTCCCCCAATAAAACAAAAAACAAAACATCATTGCTAGTGGGCTACCTGAGTTTTTAAGCTCAACCACTCCTCCCCTGTTAGTTTATTGGAACACTTGATCGAGGCCGGGCGAAGTATAAATTCATTTTGCGCAAGCGTTCGGCGCAGTGTTCTCGTGGCAGTCAGTAGAGTCAGTTGGTGAATAGAACTTAGACAATTTTATTCCAAAATTATTCATACGATCGCGAAAGAGGAACCTTTCTGCTTTACTGATTTCCCCACAGACAAGATAAATCGACTGTAGATTTATCTTTAAAAATGTCTGCCAAAGCGATCTATGAATCTGACGGTAAAACACTGTTATCAAAATATCTGGACACCAGCACGTCCTACGTGCAAAATCGGTTTATAACTATTAATAAAGAATCGAATTGGGATGAACTGATAGAGAAAAATCCCTGGTTGAAGCAAGAGGTAAGAGATTAAGGATATTTGGGGGATATTATCTTAATAGTTTTATTTCTAGTAGGACTTTATGGTATTTGTTATAGTGTTAAGATTACGAGATTTGTGACATTTGTAGTCATCAGCTGATGTGGTGGTCTGTCGGTGACGTACACACAGTAAGATCAAACTCCACATAGACGATAAACTTATAACAAAAAATTGCCAATATAGAATGAACAACTGCAGATTTATGCCTATACATTTACATTCACAGGTCTTTTTTAGTAGCTTACATAAGCTTTTTTTTTGTACAGCTCTGCAAAGTGACCTTTCGTGTCCATTGTTTTGGACAGTATTTTGCAATCCTATTGTTTAGACCAGTTAGCTGTCAAAACGGATTTTTAGAGTTCAATGTCTGGAATTCAAGTGCTATTGTGGCGTGATATTGAGTGGCCAGGAATATATGACTTTCTGGTTAAGTTAAATTTGTAATGTTGTGTTTAATTATATTTTTTGTTAAATATCTAAGTAAAGTTGTTCATTAAATTTATTAACATGTGTTTATAGTACATGTACTACAATAGAACTTTAGTTCTTGACTGAAACAATGATAGAAGGAGAAAAACAACTCAAAAATAACTTTCCAACTAGTTTGTTAATAAACTAGACCTCCTGCTCTGACAAAAAATGTATATTTGTAGCCTACTCAAAGATTGTCAAGGTTTTAGGCTAACTTTAATTAGTCTGCAATGAAACTTGTCGACAGACTGGCATTTTTTCATACAGTACACAATTTGTGTAGTTTTATCAAGTCCCTCATTTAACTAATATTATTCTTCAACCCTAAAACATAATAAAAATACCCCCAAAAAGAAATACCTTTATTGATATTTTTTCAATAAACGTTGTCTGTTTTTTTAATTCTCTTACTTGTGATTAGAAATTAGCTGTGAAGCCAGATCAGTTGATCAAAAGACGTGGAAAACTTGGCTTGATTAAAGTGAACGTTGGGATTGACGAAGCAAGAAAATGGTTAGAAGAAAAAATGGGTAAAACAATTGAGGTAGGAAATGTTGTATATGCAGATTTATTACACATTTAGCTACTGTAGTAGGGTTGATATCATTGTGATGAATTAAACCTGTGAAGAAAAAAACCATATCATTGAACCTACATAGCTTGGATATCACTTCACTGTTAGCTGGAATGTGTAGTTCCAAAAATTATCCATACCCCTTCACAGAGGAATTTTTTAAGACACCCCCCTACCCCCCAGAAATTCCAATTTTCTTCCATACAAACTCTGTAATTTTTTGTTCTTTTTCTGACCCCCTTACTCTTCAGAAATTCCAAATTCCTCTGTCGGGTGGGTATAGATGATTTCTGGAAATATGCAATCTGTAAATTGTGTTGTTGTATCAACCCTAAATGTGTAAAAAAATAATAATCCAGAGTCTGATAATTATTTTAGTATGGTTTAGACTTGAATATAAGAGAAAAGTTGAAATTCAGGATAAAAAAGTTTTATTATTTTAGTATTAATATTACTTCCACTTTGGCAAACTTTAGAAAACCTCATAATCACCACTTGAGTAGTGATTATCATATCAGAATTATGGTTGTTGGAGAAATCAAAGCATGCAAAACTCGTTATTCAATGTTTTTTTCACTTGTTTTACATAATATGATCATATACATGCACATGTATCACTCAAAGACTTGCTTGTTTGCCATAATTATAATATGAAAATTCATAGCTATGATATCAAGCACTAACATGATAGTCTCTTTACCATATATGAGTCATGAGTCTTATCATGATCAATGTACTGTATCTAGTTAATGGATTTGGTTTTCTTGTGACCTTTTCAGGTTGGTTCTTCTAGTGGTCCACTAAAACGCTTCATAATAGAACCTTTTGTAGCTCATCAACAGGTTAGTCAGAGCTTAATCAGACAATCATGCAGTCATATCCTGATTATAGGTAATCATAAAAAGCTGTCACTGTTGCCTAGTGACTGGGCCATTGGATGAAATATCTGTCACTGTAGCTAAGCCTTCAGCTTTAATGATAGATGTATACCCATCTCAAAGAATAATGTCCAATCCAAATGAAAGGAGATAATGAATACTCCATGTTATAGTTCCAGGCCGAGGCTGGAGTTGACGCACATTATATAAAGTATTGTTTTGCTATATGTGTAAGGCCCTGGCTAAACGAGGAAACTTGTTTCCAGAAACCTAGCTGTTTCCCTACATCCCCTTTTTTTTCCTACATGATATATGTATCCCTAAGACATACAAGGAGTAATTAAGTACATCAAGGACTAAAATCTATTACTGAATCATTTAAGCAGTAATTAATCTAAGAGACTTTTGCTGTTGTTATTTCTACAGAATGAGGAGTACTATGTGTGTATTCATGCCCAGCGAAACTGTGACACCATCTTGTTTCATCATGAAGGAGGTGTAGACATTGGTGATGTTGAATCCAAGGTAAGGATAATCATTTTCCTGGGATTTTAAAGTCATGAGAGACAAGTCAAAGGGTACAAAAATTAATTGCAGTGACCCTCTTGAACAACACTTCTTTTGTAAGTGTGACTTGAATATTGGCCTCTTGCTTATAAGCTACTGTAATATAGTCTTTTAGCTCGGGCATAATGTTTTTGCTTATGGCATGTCATTTCCTAGAGTAACATTTCTTTGTTAAGATGCATGATCTAATGATACATGGTCAAAAATTGATAAACTAACTACAAAACATTACACCCATACTATACTGTAAGCAAAAAAGCTCTATTTTTGTTGCTATTGCATCAAGAGTAAGCCGGTTTTTTTACCTTCTCAGATATTGTTCTCACTGAAACTGTACTTTTCTTCACATTCATTTTTGTCGAATGATTAATAGGCCCTGAAATTAGATGTTGCACTTGATGAAAAAGTAACTGCTATATGGATTGAGAAGACACTAATGGTTGATGTTCCAGAAGAAAAGAAAAAGTGAGTTTTAGTTTTAGTTTTAGTTTTAGTTTTAGTTTTAGTTTTAGTTTTAGTTTTAGTTTTAGTTTTAGTTTTAGTTTTAGTTTTAGTTTTAGTTTTAGTTTTAGTTTTAGTTTTAAAGAGTTAAAAATTATGGATGAAGTTCTGACTCCACACATACAGTATACCTTTATTAAGGAATATAACTACTACTACTACAATAACAACTAAAATCCTCTGCAAATTACTTGTATACAAAGCATCCTTTCTGTGCATGCTTAAAGTGCTACTCTGACGAAAATCGCTGAAACTTCCTTAGAATACTCTTTAAAGGTCCAATAATCACTGTATGAAGTGTTTTCTCGATATTCAGGACGAAAGTATGATATTTTTACGATTATTTTTTGGAGTTTGTGACGTCATACATCAATGTTGTTACAAAACCGGATGGTTCAAACTGCAAATCAGACCTTCAGAATTCAGAAATCATCATTGATCATGGAGGGACAGAAATGGAAAAGATAGGGATGAGAAAAAAGTTTAGTATTAGTTGTGCAATACAGACCGAATTTGAATTCGTTCCATAAAATATGACCAGAAGTGTCATAAACTTGATTAAGAAATGCTAAGCATAAGGTATATTGGAATTAACCCCAAGTAAAGTTTGTGAAGTAATGGTAGCTAATGTGCCACTGGTACCTCATCGACCTCGAGCCCTTTCAATCCTCAGACATGCCATCATATGTAAGAAAAGTTCAAGCTGGTTCTCTCCTGTGCTTAAAATTCTTTTTTTCCAGGTTCTGCAGCTCTCTCTCTCTCTCTCTCTATATATATAGTTTAAGTGCAACTTCTTGAAGTCTTAAAGATTTTTCCATGCCATATGCTAATGCTGTGACGTATGAGGAGTAATCATTTAATATACAAAACACTGCTGGTACAGATAAATTAAATTTGGAATACGTCATTGTTTTTCCCATTGCTCTTATAGAAATTATTGCAAGTTAGTTTTCCCATAGAAGCCGGTGTTTCGAATTACGAGGAACAACAAATAACCATAAATGCCTCCTCATAGGTCACAGCATTTAAGCATATGACATGGAAAAACCTTCATAACTTCAAGAAGCCGCACTCAAACTATGCAATTTTTTCAGGTTATTCAACATCTTACCCCATGTAGAATCAATACTGAGAATATTGTCAGAAGGGTGGTAGGCACTTTAACAACTTTATTATTCAACTGTATGCTGAAGCTAGAGAGTAGGGTGGCTGCATGAAAAATAAAAATAAAAATTAAATTTTGGTTATTCTTTTATTTTTGTTTTTCTCCAGACTTCTGGCTGAATTTGTCCATGCACTTTTTCTACTTTATACTGATCTTTATTTCACATATATGGAAATCAATCCTCTAGGTAAGAAAAAAATACAGTAGTATCTAATATACACATATATATCTTTGGTGAGAACACCAACATGATTATTGGTGGGATTGGATCAATAGAGCATTTTCACGTGACATCACAGTCACCATATCGGTTTACCAAAACAATATATTTTCTATCCTCTGGGAATTTATTTCTATTTTTATGCAAATACTGTGCAGCAAGTTTTCTATTGTTTGGTACACCAATATGGCTTCCTTGTCACTTGAGTTAAAATGCTCTTAGCTATTAATAGAATATAATAAAAACATGGCAACCATGTAGGAAAAATGAACCCAACAACACAAGCTGTTACATGATTAAAAATATTTTGTTGTCAGACATTACATGTATATGTATACAGATTATTATTTTTTTACTTTCATGGGATTCTTTGTTTTTCAGTTATGGTTGGCAATAAAGTGTATGCGTTAGACTTGGCTGCAAAACTTGACCAAACTGCAGATTTTATTTGTAAGACTAAATGGGGTGAAATAGATTTTCCTCCACCATTTGGTAGAGATGCTTTTCCAGAGGTAATTTGAATGTTTGATGTAGCATCCTTCACTATATCCATCCGTCTGCCTTTTCTCCCTTCGTGAATACATCTATCCGATCCATCCACCCATTAATCCTTACATACTGTAAAGCAACTCATTCATATTGTTCATCCATCCACCCAGCCATATATAATTTTTTTTCATCCATCCATCTATTGAACTCTCCAGCCACCCACACCCATTTATCCAGCCACACAGACACCCACCCATCTTACCATTCCACTTATCCACCCATTCACCCATTCATTTATTAACTCTTATGTAGATCCATCCCATTAATCTAGTACTCACTAATCCATCAACCTGAAGTACTATACTCATCTATTCTATTCCATTCCATCCAATCCATCCATTCCCCAATCATCTTTACCCCTCGCTCATGAATATGTTATACATTTATTCATTCAAACAACAATCCTTCCATCAACAATATCATCAATCCATCTATCAACAGTAAATAGTTCCTAACTGTGCTTACTAATCAATAGGAAAAATACATAGCTGAATTGGATGCCAAGAGTGGAGCATCACTTAAACTAACCATCTTGAACAGAAAAGGAAGGATTTGGACCATGGTGGCTGGAGGTGGAGCTTCAGTCATCTACAGGTAATAATGCAGAGAATAATTTTGTATTCCTTGGGTGGCGTGTACGCTAGCTGCCAAAGTGTTGTCTTTCACTGCTGTGAGTCCAAGTGGTCAGATCGCTGGTTCGAGCCATGCAGACGCCACATGTGAATTGAGTTTGTTTGATGTGTTGTCTCTCCTGTGTTGCAAGGGTTTTTCTCTGTGTTTTTCGATTTTCCTCCTGCCGTAAAAATCAACGTCAGCTGAGCGTTGTGTGCATATAAGAGGAAATGTAGTGGTAGAGAGTGTGAGAGAAAGCAGGCCCACATCAGCGAAAGCTGCCAAAATAATCAGCTTGCTCTAACAAATAGCAAGAACAAGTTTAGACCTTATTGAATATGTCACACTTTTTTCATTGGGTAAGTAGTGATCTTGACATAAAGACGGATCAGGACTGACAGACAAATGGATGATACTCCATGTATCTCTTCATTCCTGCTTTTGCGTTTATTTTTATTAATCCATGTATAAAGTGAATTTCGATTGACTGTTTGACAACCTTTTTCAAATATAGTAGGTGTAATAAATCACAGTACAGAGACATGCATACATTCATGTTGCTTAACTAAGATCAAGGATTGACAGAATTAATCTTTTGTTTTCCTATTCTACCTTAGTGATACCATCTGTGATCTAGGTGGTGCTATGGAACTAGCCAACTATGGTGAGTACTCAGGAGCTCCATCAGAATCCCAGACCTTTGAGTATGCCAAGACATTACTGAAGCTGATGACAGAAGGAGAACCACATGTTGAAGGTATGGATTAATGGTGCTTATTATGCTGACTTTATTAATTTTGTTGTTTTTTGCAGTATGAATGTGGCTATGGGATGTGACCACCGGAGTATAATGTTTCTGAAAATTTAGATTTGTTGATGTGCATCTCAGCTTACCGATGTCTCACTCTCTGTCTCTTTCTCCTCACCTGCAGTATGAATGTGGCTATGGGATGTGACCATTGGAGGATGATGTTTCTGACAATTTAGATTTGTTGATGTACATCTCTCAATACTGATGTCTCTCTCTCTCTGTTGCTGTCTCTTTTTCTTTCTCCTTACTTTCTTTTACTCTGTGTTGGAGAGATAGAGTTGCTTTGTAGGGTGATACATATATATTGATTCTACAAAGTAATTACCTTTGTATTACTTAATAATTATTATTTATCGTGTTCTCTGCAATTGTTTTAGGGAAAATTCTTATCATTGGAGGAGGAATTGCAAATTTCACTAATGTTTCAGCAACCTTCAAGGTAAAAAGAAAGAACATTTAGTTTGCAATCATTCTCTGCTACTCATTTTTTAATAATTTCTTCAAATTGATTTATGTTCATGCAAACAGTAATATTTCAGCAGCACACAACGTACAGTGTTTGGAGAGATAAGTAAATATTATTGTTTTCCCCCAGGGAATTGTCAGAGCACTAAATAACTTTCAAAAAGCTTTGCTTGAACACAAAGTAGAAATCTTTGTGAGACGAGGAGGACCCAACTACCAAGAAGGCTTGAGAATCATGAGAGAACTTGGTAAGTTGTGGTTCTAATTTGGTAATAATTTACAACAAATTGATAAAGTATTCTTCAATAAAATCCTTTATTATACAGGATAAATTTGCATCCAACATGACGTTTAATGTTCTTCCTCGATGGCACATATAGTCTGCAGACCTCTCATTTTGCATATGTTAACAGTCATTTAGTGCTTAAGGACGTTCTTTCTCATGTAAATCAGATTAGACTAGATTCAATTGTTCCTGCCTCCTGTCATGTTTGCCATCACATGATGGTGCAAAGCCTCTATATGGGCCAATGTGGCATTCACTACCATAATGATAACATACTAAAATTCTTTCCCTAAGGTACCCAACTTGGTCTCAACATGCATGTGTTTGGTACGGAAACCCACATGACTGCAGTTGTAGGCATGGCACTTGGCAAGAGAGATATACCTCACATGGTTGGTGCATATGATTCAAATGATGCTGCTAACATGTTCTTCAATGCACAAGACAAAGGGGTAAGTCATGATATGTGGTGTGATCCCCAAGACTAGACTGACCAACCACTTACTGACTGCTTACCAACCACTTACCAACCACTTACCAACCACTTACCAACCACTTACCAACCACTTACCAACCACTTACCAACCACTTACCAACCAATTACCAACAACTTACCAACCACTTACCCACCACTTACCCACCACTTACCCACCACTTACCGACCGCTTACCGACCGCTTACCGACCACTTACCGACCACTTACCGACCACTTACCGACCACTTACTAACCACTTACCAATTCAACCACTTACCAACCGCTTACTAACCTCTAACCAACCACTTACTAACCACTTACTGACACCTTACTTTACAGTACAGATTGTTTACAATAGCCCATTTTTTATCCCCACAATCTCAGGATGAGAATTAATGTGCCTGCTAAATGGTGATAAATCCTCAATTGGTAACATTACTGTGAATATTGCTTGGTTTTAGTCCTCCCAGATAGTAAAGAAAGAAAAGACACTTAGCCTGTCAAATGTAAGCCGTCCTGTGTTGAGCAGATCTGAAACTGAAGAAGCAAAATGTCATCTGTTCCACAAAAACACTCGTGCTATCATATGGGGAATGCAACAGAGAGCTGTGCAGGTAAAGATATTATTAGGGATAATTGGGGATGTTACAGAAACAAACACATTAGCAATACTAACAACAATGAGAATGAAGGATTTCCCTTGATGGTCACTCATCTTTAACCTTAACAAATCATCTCTCCCTCCTTCCCTTTCCCCTAAATGATTATGTGTCAAAGGCTCCCAATGACCTCCTGGTTATGCCTCTATAGCAAAACATACTCATAACAGCAACAGCAGCAGCAGCAGTAATATTATTAATTTAACAAAAAACAGCAAAAACCAATTAATATTAGGAAAATAAGCAAACAAAAGCACACATATTCAGTTAATGGTAAAAGCAATAACAATGACAAAACTGTGATGACCAAGACCACTTCAAATAGGAAAAACATGACGAGGAAAAAATCTAAAACGATATACTTTTCAGTCATTTACATTTGTAACATATAAAATTTACAAACTGATTTGTGTTTGTCTAGTCAGGGTGGTATGACTTCAGTGTGAGGTTTAACTTGTATTTTCTTTATTGTCCAGGGCATGTTAGACTTTGATTATGTCTGTGAAAGAAAGTACCCTTCAGTAGCTGCAATGGTCTATCCATTCAGGTAAATTATAGCACTTTAACATCCTTTTGTCTTTGTCAATTCGGGGTCAACATCATCTACCTTTGATCCTTGGCTCTTTGGTCCTTGGCTCTTTGGTCCTTGGCTCATTGGTCCTTGGCTCATTGGTCCTTGGCTCTTTTGTCCTTGGCTCTTTGGTCCTTGGCTCTTTGGTCCTTGGCTCTTTGGTCCTTGGCTCTTTGGTCCTTGGCTCTTTGGTCCTTGGCTCTTTGGTCCTTGGCTCTTTGGTCCTTGGCTCTTTGGTTCTTGGGTACTGATGGGTCCATGAGCATCATGTAGTCCTTGAAGTTCCCCAAGAACAGATCTAGAATCTTCCTTGTGGTTCCCTTCTGTCCAGAGGGACATGCTTGCTCTGTATGATTTATTTATTTGTTTGTTTATTTGTATTTGTCTTCAGTGGTAATCACAAACAGAAGTTTTACTATGGTCACAAGGAAATTATGATTCCAGGTAAGTAAGAATGAAAGAAAAAAGTAAAGACAGCGAAAGGGAAGGGAAAGGAAGGGAAAGGATTGGAAGGGAAAAGAAAGGGAAGAAAAGGAAAGGAAAGGAAATGGAAGGAAAGAGAAGAGAAGAGAAGAGAAGAGAAGAGAAGAAGAGATACAACTAAATTCAAAAGATAGGAATACAAATGATTTGTTGCATGTACTTGAAAGGAAAGAAAAAATCGCGAATGATTTGGAATCCGTATTTAATTACTCCTATTACCTATTTGTATCAATAACGTTATTTTTTACATTGTTTTATCAAGTCTATAAGGACATGGGTGAAGCCATGAACAAGCATCCAGAAGCTGATGTATTGATAAACTTCGCATCGTTACGATCTGCCTACGATGCTACTTTAGAAGCATTGACCTTCCCTCAGGTAATGAGGCATCTATATTTTATTTATTTATAGTGAAGATTGTTGTTTGGGTTCTGGGTCAAGGGAAGAAAAAAAGGGAGAGATTCCTGCTTTTTTTGCAGGGTTTGGATGGTTCCATTTTCAAAGAACACTAAAGAGAGTTGCCTTCAAAAGTTGTCTTCTTATCTCATCATTGCTCAACTAGCAGAGCTCAAACTTAACCTTTTTGTCAACAAACAAACATTTGATTTCTGTTTGTTTCTTAATGAAAAAATTGGTCAGATCAAGGAACCATTTACTTGAAAATGTTTTTTAGTAATCTTTTTTTCAACTAGCAAGGTCAAGAAAAGCACTTAGCACTTTGCTAGTTGCTACTGGTTGTTTCGAGCCCTGACTACATCTAAATACTTCCATATCAAATGCAGTTCTCTCCAGATACTGAATTCTGGGGCATAAATTTGGATTGATCATTCCTTTACTTAACACTTGCCCCTTGTAACCAATTGCTGTCCTCTCCGATCAGATTCGTACAATTGCGATCATCGCTGAAGGTATCCCAGAAGCAAAGACTCGAATCTTAAACAAAAAGGCCACAGAAAAGGGCGTCGTCATAATCGGACCAGCCACTGTAAGTACATTGATATCTTGCTCTATTTATTCAATATTTAATCACTCTATTTACCATACTAAATGACCATTTAGGCTGACAATGACTAGCTAGAATTGCTAGTTGGGACAGCGTAGGTGTATCAAATGCAACTTACAAGGGAATAAAGAAAACTTAAACACCGTGCATAAAACAAGTTTGAAACTAAATCCAATAAGTGTTTGTAAGCCGAGTTAAGATTCATGATAGTTATGATTCATCAGCTTTTCAATTATAAATCAAGCCAAGCTTTCGAGCATCTTGCTCTTCATCAGGGCAAACGGTTGTGACAGTTTTACAAGAAACACGCAACATAACAATGTGCGCGTGCTATAGTTAAATGTATCAGTTGCTAGCGCGCGTGTTACGAAGGGAGAATTAATTGCGCGCGCTATTTTTTTTTTGTCTATCAAGATACGCTATATGATCTTAATTGCCTATCAAGCTACGATAGCTATCAGGCTTGATTTATAATTAAAAAGCTGATGAATCATAACTATCATGAAGTTTGAAACTGTACTGCATGAGTTTTCGGACTCGAGTCCTTCGTCGGAGTAAAAAAAGATACTTACACCATCACCTGACAATGAGTATCACTTTACTACAATTTTCATAAACATGCAAACTCTGTGATGCAAGCTGCACACTGAAATTTGGTTTTTCTTTGCCGTTAATCAAACCTAATCGGTCGGTATCTTTCATATTTTTGACTGATGGCAGTGAAAAACCAAATTTCAGCGTGAAACTCGGAGACACAGAGTTCGCATGTTTATGAAAATTGCTATAATCAAACAATATTCTCTATCCTGGAAAAAGTTGCTTACGGTAGCAGCAAGAGTCTGGTAGAGGGTGAACGTGCACATTTTGCTGCGAAAGCACCCACTGTATTCACTGAACTCCATTAGTATAATCCATGTAGAAAACCCTACCGTTGCAAAAAGCTTTTTGTTATTAAGAATGTCTCAAACATTTGCAGTTTTCTTCTGTCAAAAAAAAAGTTATAATGTTAGCTGGTTAATAGGAGTAATGGCTACCTCCGAGGGATAACCAAAACTATTCTTGCTATATTCACCAGGTTGGAGGAATCAAGCCAGGCTGTTTTAAAATTGGTAACACTGGAGGAATGTTGGACAACATTCTGGCGTCAAAACTATACAGACCTGGAAGGTTTGTCAACTTATTCAGTCCCCAATTGGTTGGCCACTTCTGGCTATCTAGAAGATGTTCACAAAACTCCCCCTTTTCAACTGATTTTTCGGAAGACCGTCAACCAAAATAACTTACTGAGCTTCCGTCCCATCAAACAAACGAGTAACTTACTGACTGATTCAGTCACTGACGGACCGACCAACAGACCGACCAACGGACCGACAAACGGATTGATCGACGGACCGACGAAGGACTGACAGACAGACAGACCGACCGACTTACTGACTGATTCACTTACAGACGGATGGATGGACGGACTTTTACTGACCATACGACCGACCACTGAACTGAACGACCAACGGACTAGAAATTAGAGCTATAAATGTTTCCTATGTTATTTTTGCAGCGTTGCCTATGTATCCCGATCTGGTGGCATGTCTAATGAACTCAACAACATCATCGCTAGAAGCACTGACGGGGTGTATGAAGGAATTGCTATTGGTGGAGACAGGTATGACGTAGTTGCCTTACTTGTATCCATCATGAAATGTTTTCCAGAAACAAGGTTGATTCATGGATCTGCATGTACGAAAAAATAAATAGACCTATTTACTTTGGTTGTAAGAGTTTCCTTTTTCAGACCACGTGTCATTCCCTGGAGTATCGTTTCTTTGTTCGGTACTAAATCTAATTTTGACTGTTGTCTAGTATCTTTTATATTTGTTTATTTGTTTAACGGTTGCACTCTGGAAGACACATGAATATGGATACAACTCCAACAAAGAATCTTATTTTAAAGAGAACGACGCGTGGTCTGAAATGGAAGACAATTTACGCCCAAGAGGTCTATTGCCCTTGAAAGGAGCGAATGAGAAACTGGGTGTTAATCTGCTGCCTGGAGACAATGATTCAGCGCATGCGTACTTTAGTTGACCCACAGTGGTTTTACATTTGTTTGTTACAGGTATCCTGGTACCACTTTTATCACTCACATGTTCCGTTACCAAGACAACCCAGATGTTAAGATGATCGTACTTCTGGGCGAGGTATGATGCCTTCGGTCGGCACTTTCTTCCTTTTCTCGCTCTCTCTTTTCTTCCTTCCTTCCTTCCTTCCTTCCTTCCTTCCTTCCTTCCTCTCCTTATTTTCTTAATAAAGGCAATATTTTTGACATTTGGTTTTTAGGTCGGTGGACGCGATGAATACGAAATCTGTGAAGCCTTAAAAAGTGGACGAATCAACAAACCTGTGGTGGCCTGGTGCATAGGAACATGCGCAAACATGTTCACTTCTGAGGTGGGGCCGCGTTTTTTAAGGCACTTCGTTTCCCTCATGTTTCTAATCAATTTACATCTTTTTCCTGGCTTAGGTTCAATTTGGACATGCAGGTGCCAGCGCACACAATGACCAGGAGACAGCAGTAGCAAAGAACAAGGTAAGCATTGTCAGTGATTTTCTCACAACGCCTTTTCATTCAAGGGGGATTGTGGCAGAGACATAGGAGAGGTCTTCCTTTCCTTGTTCTTTCTAATCTATTCATCTATTCCCCTTTAGAGCCGTTCAATGTTGACTATAAATAATATATTTTTCCTATCTTCAGGCATTGAAAGAAGCAGGTGCACACGTTCCTGAAAGTTTTGACTCATTATTCGATATTATCCGGTAAGCCGTTTTAATGCTGCTCAGGGCCGGGTTGTTCAAAGCTGGATTAGCGCTAATCCAGGATTAACTCTATAGGTCTTATTAAGAGTTAACCCAGGATTAGCACTAATCGGGCTTTGAACAACTGGGCCCAGTAGTGAAGCGAATGGGCTTGATAAGATCAATCATGCAAATCTTGAGAATAACTGAAGAATCCAAGGGAATGCTATTCTTCCCACCCACTCTCGAGGCATTCCTGGACAGGAAGGGCCAGGCTGTAGGGGTAGTCAGTATACCTCCCTTAGACCTGTCACGGAACACGAACACCATACCATCACAGGTATTCTTACATTGTAGGGTATTTTTCACCTTATAGCTCGGTGTACGAGGATCTGGTTAAGAAGGGCACCATCGTTCCTGCCCCAGAGAAAAAGCCACCAACAGTTCCTATGGACTATCAGTGGGCACAGGTAACCCATACATTTTAATGTGCACATCTTTCTTGTTGACCATGCCTCTAAGCTTCCATACCCTCCACCCACAAACAGTTCCTATGGACTATCAGTAGGCACAGGTAACCCATACATTCTAGTGTGCACATCTTTCTTGTTGACCATGCCTCCATTCCATACCCTCCAACCACCAACAGTTCCTATGGACTATCAGTGTTCACAGGTAACCCATACATTCTAATGTGCACATCTTTCTTGTTGACCATGCCTCCATTCAATACCCTCCAACCACCAACAGTTCCTATGGACTATCAGTGTTCACAGGTAACCCATACATTCTAATGTGCACATCTTTCTTGTTGACCATGCCTTCATTCCATACTCTCCAACCACCAACAGTTCCTATGGACTATCAGTGGGCACAGGTAACCCATACATTCTATTGTGCACCTCTTTCTTGTTGAGCATGCCTTCATTCCATACTCTCCAATCACCAACAGTTCCTATGGACTATCAGTGGGCACAGGTAACCCATACATTCTAATGTGCACATCTTTCTTGTTGAGCATGCCTTCATTCCATACTCTCCAACCACCAACAGTTCCTATGGACTATCAGTGGGCACAGGTAACCCATACATTCTATTGTGCACCTCTTTCTTGTTGAGCATGCCTTCATTCCATACTCTCCAACCACCAACAGTTCCTATGGACTATCAGTGGGCACAGGTAACCCATACATTCTATTGTGCACCTCTTTCTTGTTGAGCATTCCTTCATTCCATACCCTCCAACCACTATCAGGTAACCCATAAAGTACCTTAGTCAGCAATCCTCAAACCTCCCATCGAACTTTTACCTTCATATGTGGATTATTCCCGGTGTTTTTTCGTCATTTCGTTTTTGCTTATCATATAAATGCCTTCTTCATTTCGTATCACAGAGATATTTATTGGTCGTATAAACGTCTACTTCATTCAGTATCGTATTGATATTTTTTGTGGGCGGTTTTTTCTTTAGGAGCTTGGTTTGATACGTAAGCCATCTTCATTCATGTCTAGTATCTGTGATGAACGAGGAGCGGAACTACTGTACGCTGGGATGCCAATCACAGAGATATTCAAGGTCAAACTTTATTCTTTTTTTGTCTTTCTAGCGTCTTTCATTGCTGTTTTCTTGTAAATATTCTAAACTTTCGTCGTTCCTTTTTTCCTTTCCTTTCCTTTTCTTTTTTTCTTTTCTTCTTTTCTTCATCACCATAAAACAAAATACTCTTTTTATAATTTCAGGACGAGCTTGGTGTTGGTGGTGTGTTGGGCCTCCTGTGGTTCCAGAGGAGGTATTCTTCATTTGCACGTTAATTACGTCATCCACGCCATGTTGGTGTTATTTGACAATAAATTTTTCAATAGCTAACAATGGCCGCCATGTCTTTGTCTCTTGACTCACTTGGAACTTCTTTTAAAGCATCGATATTTCATTTATTTCAAAGTATTCTTCGTGGCATTTGAACACTATTTTAAGTTTGCTGAGTGCCTTTAGTCACACAATTGAATAGTTAGATAAATGGTTTCTAACTTAGATAATGACTATTTAGTTGACATCCCCTAAAATAGTAAGTACGCGCCAAACCAACGGTCATGCGAATCCGGGGGTTTACTTTACCAGAGAATGTGTGAAGAGACAGTCGATTACATCTTGGTTTTCACCCCTGATTTTCAGAACGTTGGCACGTGAGTTTTTAATTTGTGTGACGTCAACTAAAATAATGGATAACTTATCTAATTTAAACTCACTCTTTCTCTATTTTTGTCAAGAGAATGACCAGTGTATCTGTTTTATAGGTTGCCAAGTTACGCATGTTCCTTCATTGAAATGTGTTTGATGATCACCGCTGACCACGGCCCAGGTACGAACTAATGATTTTATAGTCTTCTTTTCCAACAGTGTGTGACATCACATATATATTTCCAGACTGGGTACCAGGCTCCCCACTTTCACATAACAGGAGAGGGACTCCTGCTTGTTTGGCATTTACCTTACCTTACCTGTCATATATTGATTGTCATTTATATCGTAGCTGTGTCTGGAGCACATAATACCATCGTTACTGCTCGTGCTGGCAAAGATCTTGTGTCATCGCTTGTATCAGGACTCTTAACCATAGTGAGTAGCATTAGGACTAATTAATGATATAAGATATAAATAAAATATAAATAAATAAGATTGAACAGTGCCATTTCCACAGAGTGGCTCTTTATCCACTGAAATGGTTTCACATGTGAGTAGTGTCGTTAGGTCTTCTCAATTGATTCGAGGGTTTTCCTCTGGGTTCTCCGGTTTTCCTCCCTTCACAAAAAATAAAACGTTAGATTCAAATTCGATCTGTGAGTTAGCCGTGCCTTGATTGTGATGATCCCAGAGGTTGTATTAGGGTTTAATCTGTAAGTTAGCCGTACCCTGACTTGGATCAGCCCAGAGGTTGTATTATCAAGGTTCAATCTATAAGTTAGCCTTGCCCTGATTTGCACCAGCCCAGGGGTTGTTTTTTCAGAATATCAATAAAAGTTAAATATTTTTTGTTGGTGAATGGCAAACGTTTTGCCACCTTGACACGCCTTACCACCCTTACCATAACCATGGTGATTTATGTATGCTATCTGACTGACATTCAACAGGGAGATCGTTTTGGTGGTGCACTTGACAATGCTGCAAATCAGTTTTCTAATGCGTTCGATAACAACAAGACTCCCATGGACTTTGTCAATGACATGAGGAAGTGTGGACAACTGATCATGGGTATAGGACATAGAGTCAAATCGGTAAGTTGATTACAGTATGTAGGTTAATGATGATGATAATGAAGAAGATGGCACTCGTAGATGGTGGTGGTGGTGATAGTGGTAGTAGTGAGGTAGGGATGATGGTGGAAGGTTGGGGGGTCTGGACATCTGATCGTGGGCATAGGACATCGTGTTACATCGATAGGTTGATTATTGATGATGATGATGATGATGGTAGCGGCAGTGGCAGTGGCAGTGGCAGTGGCAGTGGCAGTGGCAGTGGTAGTGGTGGCGGTGGTGGTGTTGGTGTTGGTGTTGGTGTTGGTAGTGGTAGTGGTAGTGCAGTAGTGGTGGTGGTGGTGGTAGTAGTAACGGTGGTGGTAGTGGTGGTGGTGTTGGTAGTGGTAGTGGTAGTGCAGTAGTGGTGGTGGTGGTGGTAGTAGTAACGGTGGTGGTAGTGGTGGTGGTGTTGGTAGTGGTAGAGGTAGAGCAGTTTTCGTATGACTGTGAAAAGCTCACGGCACGAACACGGTCATGACACGGCAAGGCGTACGCCAGACCAGCCATATTGCTCGAGAGTTTACTTTACATCCAATCAAATACCCGGAACACGGCATAAGCACGACACGAATAGGGTCACGCTAAGGTCACATTGCGCGATAAAAAAGTCAGCCAATTAAAATGCTAGAAAACATCACGGTCACGGCAAGGTACACATACGGCACTGTGCTTTTCACAGTCATGCGAAAACTGCTCTATGTAGTGGTGCGGGTGGTGTTGGTGGTGGTGTTTGGACCAGCAGATCGTTGGCGTGAGACATGTCGTTTCTAATATTAACAGTATTTCAATGTATCTCACTGTTCCTTATTTTGTCAACTAATCTTCAGCTCAACAATCCAGACGTGAGAGTCACCATTATCAAAGATTTCGTCAAAAAGCATTTTCCTTGTACAGCTCTTCTTGACTACGCCTTGGAAGTCGAGAAGATAACAACATCAAAGGTATTAATATCAATATCTACTAATAATATCTTCAAAGTGGATAGGTTAACTGACACCATAATATTCATTCTTCTGCAGAAACCCAACCTTATTCTGAACGTTGATGGTTGTATTGCGGTATCGTTTGTTGATCTACTACGCTCTTGTGGCGCATTCACTAGGTAAGTGTGGAAATCTTAGCTCTGTATTCAAGCGCTAAGCCCCTCTGTACCTGCAAATGTCAGCTCATTTGTCTTTACACTCGCCCATAAGCACTCTTTTGCTTTTACACTTGTTCTCAACACTATTGTAACTGCTCTTCCAGAATGGGTTCGAAAACCCTATCCTGTACTACAATTTTCAGATAGTCAGAGACTAATGACCCAAAGCGGGCCCATGCAGAGCGTGAGTTCAAGTGTTTCCAATATAACACCGTAATGTTATATCCTTTATGGTTATTAATTTACCAGGGAAGAAGCAAATGAGTACATCCAGATTGGGTCGCTTAACGGCCTGTTCGTTCTTGGGCGTTCCATGGGATTCATTGGTAAGTTTTATAGCCTGAGTCACGGGTTGAATGAGTTGAGAGTAATGTACTTAGAACCTTGAATGTAGTAGTCATACTTAAATATTGGCTTCTATCTAGGGAGACTCGGCATGCAAGATTAAAATCTATCATTTATTTAGTCGTAGATTACTAAAATAATAGTTTTTTAGTAGTGAAAGAAAACCTGGTGTAATATGACCTAGTTGTACTCAACAGTTGGGAACACCACCATATCTAACCTCTTAATACTTTCAGGTCATTATTTGGACCAGAAGCGGCTCAAACAGGGACTATATCGTCATCCATGGGACGACATCACGTACATCATGCCAGACCATCTTTTTCCCGCCAGTTTTGAGTAGTAGAAGCGTCTGCGTATCTGATTTTCCCGCCATTTTTTGCAATCTAAACATAAATCAAACACATAGATGAGATAGATAACAAATCAATGAAATCTTAGTTGATTAGGGAATTTTTATTACATTCATAAAATATTTCGCAAAAGCCTAGGTATATTTTTTGCAATTCATTTTTTTTGGGACAAAAACATAAACACGGCTATATAATAGCAAAACTATTATTGAGGACAAATCTGGACTATTTAAAAATGTTTCTGGAAATTTGTTAAAGTGCCGAGCTTTCCTAGTTTCCCATAAAGGTTTACGGGGTACTCCTGGATCAGGAATAAAGATGGTGTTCACCAAGAGACCACAAAAGATTGTGGTATGCTTTCTTGTACGCTTAAAGAAATTTATCTCTGCAAATCTAATGGCACTCGCTTGCATGCTTGTAAATGTTTGAACCTCACTTGTTATTCTGCTGTTGTGTTTCTCGTTGATGTCGGTGTTTTCTTGCTGCAGTTGCTATTGTTGTCAAAACTG
The DNA here is from genome assembly GCF_029948245.1 of Actinia tenebrosa. NCBI lineage: Eukaryota > Metazoa > Cnidaria > Anthozoa > Actiniaria > Actiniidae > Actinia > Actinia tenebrosa. The sequence goes on along the minus strand of NW_028292571.1, from coordinate 4,441,440 downwards.
TTGCTTGTATTTTGCAAAGTTGAGGTGGCTCAGTTGTTGTTGTTGCTACTGCTGATGCTTCTAGCTGTCGTTGCTCCTGATGCTACTGACATTGCTGTTGCTTAAGCTTCAGGAATTTAGCCGAGTGTTTGCAACAGCTGCGGAGCTAGTAGCTGCTGCTGATCAGTTCTCCTATAGCGGATGTTGAGGTGGCTTAGTTGTGGTTGCTGTTACTGCTGATGCTTCTAGCTGTCCTTGCTTCTGATGCTGCTGACATTGCTGTTGCTTACGCTACAGGAATTTTTTGGTTGCAACAGCTGAGCTAGTATGCCTGCTCATCAGTTGTTCTCCTATGTGGATGCTGCAGTTGTTGTTGCATGACCTTCTTTAAATTGCTGATTGGTAACACTGCTGCCGGTGCTGCTGCTCATGGTGGGCTCTGCTGTTGCAAGTGCTGCTGTTGCTGCTGCTGTTGTTGTTGCTGCTGCTGATGGTAGTGGTGTAGTTCCAATACAGTTCAATATTTGGCTCAGTCGAACTGAAACAGGGAGGGTTTTTCATGTTTATTGTAAGGAATGCCGGTTTCATAAAGCAACAGGCGCCAGTCTTACTGTAGGCCTTTTGTTTGTGAACGGTGAAGTAACTGTTATTTGTCGATGAGGTAATTCATACGCAATCAAATATCCTATTTAACTATTTTATTTCTAAACAGGAACAACTACAAATACAGACATTAATACCATTATCGTTGAAGTGCGACCCGTGAAGTTCAAATTTCCCCTGCCGCCAGTCGAGGAACTGCAATAAAACAGCAATATCTCGACGGAAATTTTGGACTTAATTGAAGATTTTAGAGGATTGGAGGATTAAGATATTGCTTTTTCATTTCGGTTCTTTGACGGAACAGATGTTGAAATGCTAGTCGGCGAACGAGACATTCAACTTCGTGGGTCGCACTTCAACGATAATGGTAGTAAGATTATTCTTTTTGAGTAAACGTGGTCAGTGCATTGTCGTTTCGACTTTAAAATTGAAATCGCCGATTTTCTTTTGGTTTTTACTCTATTTTTTTTTAATACTCCGAACGAAAGAGCGTTCTCGAAGTAGTTTGCCTAGACTGAAAATCGTATAACTGGTATCATGATTGATTATTCAGGGTTAATAATTCAAGTTTAATAAGATAAAAGACAAGTGATTAAATAAAGTGCAATAAAGTTTTCATTCAGCCATGTACAATGTTCTAACGAGTGTAGCGATTGTTTGCACTGTAAGATTTGTAGCTGTCCGTTGAATATTTAATATCTCAAAGACATGTTTGTGTGTGTCATTGGTGGAAGAATCAAATCTGCAACCAATTTGGTTGTTGCTGTTATTGTCGTTAACATTGTTGTTGTTTTTTGCTACTGTTGTTGTTGCTGCTGCATTCTTGTTGCTATTGTGGTTGTTCAGTGCTGTTGTTGCTCTTTTCGTCAACATTTCAGTCTGCTATTGTTGTTGTTGTTATTCAGTGTTGTTGCTGATGATATTATGGAACTTTTAATGTGTAACCATTTTGTAAATTGAGGGGGATGTGCAGTATCGTGACACTCAAATGGCTTTCAATACCACAAACCAAACAAAAGCAACAACTGAACCAATCACAGCACTTGGCCAATCACATGATGTGTGTGCAGTATCGTGTCTTTAGTCTGAACGGATCAAAAGCACATGCACACGACACGAAAACCAATCAACTGCTCGAATAGCATGCAACAAGAAAACTGTTCGAATAAATGTTAAAAGATCTTTCGTCCATGATGTTACAATTCCGTTCTTTGACATACGCCGAAATTTCTATTAATAGAATAAATATTTAAAGCCAGAGCTTCGATTTCTGATACTTTCCACCCCAAGGTGTTAAAAGTCGCTGCCAACAAGTCGATTTTTACTGAGTACGATTCAAGAACTCTGCGGAAAGAGACATCCCAAAGGAAGGCGGTCATTTGTCTCTGTCGTACTTAGAAATGGAAAAAATGCGTCGTTATGATTGATCAACACGTTAAGATAACCTGCAATTATACTGAATTTAAATTCTAAATCGTACGAAAAAAGAGAGAAAGACAAGAGAGATGTAGGGAGTCTCATTATATTCAGTGCACCTTCTTTCTTCACTGATATTTGTAAGGTCTGCATAGTTCTTTTATCCGATTCCATGACCAATTATTTAATTCCTTTATATATATAACTATATTATAAAGTCATTTCGGACTGCCCTAAGGGTTTTGGATGTTCGAAACACGTGCATACTTAGATTCTTTGTATTTATTCATGGTCCACCTTTTGATAATCCTTGTGATCATGCAATAATTTTCCTCCGAGATTTGCTAGCAATTTAGGTTAGCAAAGTTCCGTTCACTCGTTCATATCTATTTTCGCTATTGCCTCCAGAAGTTGCGGGAAAATAAACTTTTAAAAAAATTTTTTACTGCTTAGTAGAATCATCAGAGCGCGAATGTGGCACGAGCGACGCGGTTGTTTTTCAAAAGGAAAAAAAACAGCGTCGCATCAGAATTCTCCTTATTTTTCCAAAGATCTCCTCAAGGCAGAACTGTTATCAGGTATTTTTGTCAGGAGTGTTGTCTAGCGGCCAGACTTCAACTCAAGTGCACGCTACATAAATATTGTATAAAACGCTTAGGACATGGCACGAGGCTTGTTCATATGGATTAAAAAGATCTAGAAGTACTCAATGTCTGGTATTCCATACAAAACAGGTGTGTAGCCCGTGAGTTCTATCAGTATTAGATGGCATGCAATTATTCAAATGGAAAAAACGAATTAATCTGCAGTGAAAGTAAAAGCGAATAACGAGTCAAATTTCAATTGTTATCAAATTTTCAGTAGCGAAATATATATCTCGTAGCTTAACAGAAAGTATTTCAATTTCGATTCAAAGTGGCGACTTGAAGTAAAGTCATTATGAGAGAAATTTAAAGAGGAAAGCATTGGCAGCCGCCGTTTACTCAAGGCAGCTGTCGTTTTGACACTTGTATTATTGTATGGGAGTTTAGTGACAAGTACAGAATTTTGATAATGTCTTTAAAATGGCCGAATTAATAGAAATGGCTCCAAGAAAGCCTGCTATGAGTTGTGATTTGATGTAAAACGTTTATTTCTCGCGTAGTTTCAGCATTAAGAAAAGTCACAGCTTTCGAATCCCGTCCGGTTTAGGTGAATTTAAGAACTCACAGAAATAAGTTATCCACTCCAGAGTTAATAGAGGGGTCCCCTAAGTCTGCTCTTAATATACCCTGGGTTCCAGAGGGATTTTTCTTGTGGCTTTGCCGCTCTCTCGTGGCTTCGCCGCTCTCAGTAAATCCGCGAAAAGAGGGAACCCTCTGGAACCCAGGGTACTCTTAATTAATATTGTAAAAAAGGAGAAAATTAAAACCTGTCTATTTTGATGTCTGAAGACGGCGGGTGCAGTTGTCAGTGTGCTTCCCATGCAATATTTCACGATTTTTGGAATATGGCAAACCATAGCTATGTAACATCCTTACAAAAGAATTTCCTTTGCTCTTTGTGCGTGCCTTCAAAAACAGTTCAGTTGGCGACTGAGACCGGTTTGCTTTGTATTTTGGTTGCTATAACTTCAAATCTGGCTTGACGCCAGGCACACATTGAAAGCCGGATAAAAAGAAGGGCTGGGGATTCGAAACCCATGGACAACCTAGTTGCTTAAAGAAAAGTTGGCAGATTTATGGTAAAGTTGCTCGGGATTAGCCATCACCGCCCGATGAAGTTACATCGATGACTGATGATGCTAATGATGCAAACGCTAATGATAATTGATGATATTTATCACGCTACTCAAAGCTATAAATGAAATACAATGAATGAATAGAATCACGTAATTAAAGTGAAAGTCACATTTCACGAAGTATTAAGTAACCGTTGCATACTAGACAGGAAATGTTCTGTTAGCTGAAAGCCGTCTTGCCTACTCCGCTGTCAAATGACAACAACCACACGCCATCAGGCTATGTCAAGAGAATATGAAGTAAGCTTACTTAATATTCTCTTAATTATGTCAATCACTTGTAGAGCCCGGATAAAGTGAAGGCATTTATGAAAAAAATATTTATTAACGTGTGATAGTCAATTAGGGTCTGCTAAGGGACCAGTCATTATTTAAGTCGGAGGAGGGGGGGGAACGAAAGAAAGAATGAATGATGTTATTCTAAAACTGCTAATATAAGAATAACTTACTGTAAGTATAGACCCACTCCCCCAAACATACGCGGCCACTGCTCAGGAGAAACCTCTCGCCTAATTTTCATTAAGAAAGGCCTGCCGACAACAAAACGAATATAAATCATTTTGTATACACTAGACTTAACAAGTAACTACGTTGTTTGATATAATTAATCGTTCTTGAGTCACTTCCGGTAAAACCTTATCAACCGGAAGTTAATCGTCACTACGGCTTTGTTTCTTCGTGTCGTCATGTCCGTTCGTAAAATCATTGCTGGGCGCACAATTAAATTATATCGATTCATAGATTTTAATAAAATATTTTAAATGTTAAGATAAATATGTTCTTGTTTTTGTTCACGTTTTTTGAGCATTTTTTGCCCAAGCTTGTTTTATTTGTGTTATTTTACGTTATCAAGAACGGAAGCCCACTAGTACGTTCACTTCCGGAATAAGTGCGCCGTCCAAAAAAAAATCCAGCGATTTGCGCGCGCAGGAGTTGAAACCTTGGCGAACGAATGCTGTCAGCCACACAAACTATTAACAATACATGTGTATGAATTTCACTTTTGCTTCAGCTTTATCGGCATGATTGGCCTTAAAACACGCACAATAGGTGTTTTTCTTTCTCTGCGATGCCTACGAGAGACGTAGAACTTCTAAGTTACAGATCTCTGAGTGAATTCAGTGGAACAAGTAATCTTCGTCGAGCGCAGAGTGAAGCGAGTGTACATGTTGGTCAGGACCTCTGTAGCGCTGGATTCTCAATGTTAAAGCTTAGTAAAACTAGAGTGACTGTTGGAGACAGCTTAACGGTCTATTGGGACATTCATGAAAATTGTAGCGCCAATGACTGGATTGGTCTCTTTGACTTAGGTAAGTTTGAAGTTGACAAGAAGGGACCATCGACCCTTTGGTCGACCCGTAGAGTATTAAAATACTGACTGTCGACTTCTGTATTCAAAACATTTTATTATAATGTTGTGTTTTATTTATGTTTGACAATTTAGTATGTTATACCCAAAGTGAAGTGTGTTTATAGGTGTCCTTTGGATCTGTATCTAGCTAGTATTCAGTCCTACCTGCATTATTTTGACCAACGTGTTCGACAAAATACTCGTTGATGCCTATTTGGACCCCGTTAACTTATAGTTTGATTCAAATCTCTTTAGTATTAATTATTATCTGTCTAAATCGTGAAACAGTGAATCGTTTGAGCAATAAGATAAATCTTTTCAAACAATAAGAAAAAGTTTAATAGTTTTTATCGAGGCATCAGTGATCAAGCTGGCCTCCTTGGACCAAAACAGCCCAAATTGAATTCGATCTCCTAAAGCGACATTCTTTTTTTAACCTAGCCACTCTCGATAAAGTTGTGGTTGACAGGAATGTAAGGTTTTGAAGGAATGTTGAAAAATAATCTCTAATTTGAGCTCAATCCAGAAATCGCAGAAGAAAAAAGATCAGCACTTAAATAGATTTAACTGTCGATCAAAGTATAACTTTAGATTCCATTGGATAAGGCAGTACTTAGTTGGCTTCCAATCTTATGATCCTGAGTATATATTTTGTATTTTCAAGAACCGCAATCATTTCTCCTCCAATGAGAATCTAAATCTCCAGCCAAAACAGAACCGTGAAGATTTTCTATTTCGACCTTGAAAATGAAATATTAACAAAGGCTGTCTGGAGGTAAATAATTCACCAAAATAACATAATTAAGACAGTGGTTGAAACAATAGCATCAAACTATCAAAGGTGTCTCCTTTGAAATCACTAAAAAACAAGTTGTCGCTTTTAAATCTTTACTTAGGGGCTTAAAAATTTTCTATATTTTATTAAAAATCTGAGAGGTTGCTATATATCTTTTCTTCGAACGAAGAATTCGACATTTTATTTAAAAAGCTATTGTAAAGACGTTTTGATTTAGTGGCTATTGTTTACTACCTGCTAGAGTGATAAGATTTGCATTTTACTGGCTGTCAGCCTTAGAATTATTTACTTAATTTAAGATATCAAAGCCTCTTGTTTCATAATTTCAATATTGAAAACTACAGAGTACGTCTTACGCCAAGCATTAATCAAAATATGAAGCCAGTGAAGAAATTCATTCATTACGTCACTTAACGCTCTCATGATCAATACTCACTTTTAAAACATCCTTGAAACCACTTTGCTTATTACTATGTTGTTATCATGTCAATTCATATACATTGGAAAATATTGCTCTCGTCATCTTTAATTTACGTTAGTGATTCAAAAAATTAAGTATTGAAAAAAATTAATTAACTACTCTATCCCTCTCATGTATTTAATCAATTGATAATAGATCTTTCTTAATTAATATAATCATGATTAATTTTTTTGTGTGAAAGAAATTAAAGAAAAACCATGTTAAATAAATGAAAAAACAAAATTGTCTTTGTTAATAAACTTTTGTGTGAATTTTAAATGTAGTTTATTGAATCAAACAAATAATTCTTGTCATCTTTTGAAATTGCTATTTAAAAGCGTGTCAAGAATTAATAAGATTATTTACAATTTGAAAAAAGTTCTTAATACATGCTAAATAAGCAATAAACTAATCCCTTTTTTTGATTGTTTGACAACTTTGAACTTGGCATTAAATATATTTAGACACATTCATGCTGTGCCTATATATTTATAGATTATAACTATAATGGGTCAAGAAAGAAGACAATAGAGTCAAACTTGAAAAACGTAACATGCTAAATGATGATCTGCAAGTTAGCTATACCCTGACTTAATTTGATCAGCTCAGAGGTTGTTTTCAGGGTTTGATCTATGAGTTAGCCATAACCCGACTTTGATCAGCTCAGAGGTTGTTTTCAGGTTTTTATCTGTTAGTTAGCCATGATGATGCAAATGGCCGATTGGTCCAGTGGCTATAGTTAAACCAATGCTGTATTTAAAGCATTTAACACTCCTGGGTGGACGGCGTAATGCCTTATAGTTTTGCAACCCAACTGATAAGATAGATAGATCAAATTAAAATTTAGAAGTTGATTTTTGTGGAGGGAGGAAAAGCTAGAGAACCTAGAGAAATAACCTTTGAAGCATAAGAGACACCCAACAAACAACTCTACTCACATACGACATCGAGATCAGCAAGACTCGAACCCGGGTCACATTTGTGGGAGGTGGCATATAAGCAGAGCATGCCAGCTGTTATATCAAAAGTAATTTAATGTCTACAACCCATGATAGTAAATTAGGTAGCTCAACAGTTTGTGGAATAATGGGGTATGGTATGAAGTACAGTACTCTTGTAAAGCAGAGCAAGCCAGCTGTTATGTCAAAAGTAATTTAATGTCTCCAACCCATGATAATAAATTAGGTAGCTCAACAGTTTGTGGAATAATGGGGTATGGTATGAAGTACTCTTGTAAAGGCCATGTTCAATACAATACAATTCATGTACAATAATGGGTTATGGTATATGGTTGTATGGGGTATGGTATGAAGTACTCTTGTAAAGGCCATGTTCAATGCAATACAATTCATGCACATTACAATAAGTTTCTCTCTCATGCAAAAAAATATAACCTGTCACATACTGCAGTAGTTTTATACAGTTTATATTTTTCTTATTTTCTTTTCTGTTATTCAGATAGTGCAACTTCCTTGAGTAATTATCTTGACTGCAAGCAGAGAGGCGTTACAGGAGCCAGAAGAGGTGCAATCAAATGGGTCATTTCAAGAAGTATTGATCTTAATAATGGTAAGAGATTACATTATATTAGAAATTGTGCATTTTTATTTAAAAATAAACAGCTTTTATGGTGCTCTGTTCAGTAAGAAGGAGAAGCACGAGCTGTAGGTGAGTGCTTCTCACACTTCTTGAATGCTTACAGCACTTTCTAAGTGTTTTATTAATGAACAGAGCACGGAAAAAGCTGTTTTTTCATTTTATTATATGATTTGCTTATTTTATTTTGGTATTGAATTTATTTACACAAAAAGAAAGATGGTTGCAGGATCAAGCAGTACTTTGCTTGCACTGATGGTGTCAGAACCCCCTCTGTTCACTATTAAAGCACAATTTTTGACCAATCAGCATGCATGTACTATCCTTACACTATAATAAAACGAAATGAAGCTAGAAAATAAAATGCATTTTTCCTAATTTTGATACATCCCAGGATTCACTTGACTTGTTTGTCAAGGGCTTCTTAAATATTGATTATCAACACAATGCTTGCTCAGGGCTAAAATTTGAGCAGTTACAAGCAGTCCCAGGACCCTGATTGAAAAATCTCTGCCATGGCTAAATCATAAAATTGGAATTTAGTGGTTTTATCGAGGGAGTGAAATACATAAGATAAAATGACTTGACCTCTTTTTATTTTCAGTTGAAAATAGATGCATATTTAAGTATATATTTGCCAGTACTGGTTCTGTAAGGGCAATAAGTCCTACTCTATACATCCACAGTCCATATGCAGAGGTAAGTACAGATAGTATAGATAGTATAGTGTACCTATATGTAATGCGCAGTTGATCATATTAACATGTTAAATTGGGCAGTACAAATAATAATCTATTATATTATTATATTATAATATTAGTAAATGAAACCAAACATGAAATTCTTTTTAAAGCTTATCCCTAGCATTGTATATTATGAATATATTATGATCTTTGTTAAATATAAAGCAAGATGACGTATAAAAGTGTAATCAATTGATTGTTGTGTTTAGATTCATGGTTCTGGGGGACGTCGTCAAGCACAAATTGCTCAGGATACTCTCCATGAAGTTTCTGTCTCAGGTACCATACTTTTATTGCTATACTGTTAAAAAATTTCTATACCCAGGGCTTAAAATAATGGCCAATCAGTCGCCGCTCATGATCACAGCCCAAATTAGTTTTAGCTTAGTCATACCTAATTTCTGGCTAAACTTTAGTGGTCAAAATGACCAGCAAGGCAAAGATTTGACAGGCAAGTCCCAGTTCTGGCCAGACAATGATACCAACATCTTTTCTCTTTCCCTTGTGATCTCAAACCCTGAACTGATCACTGGAAAATGGTTGACTTTTTAGGTCTCGCTGCATTTGGTCTGAAGAAGAATATATTCGGCAAACCAAGTCCCTATGTTAAGCTGTCAGTCATCCCCTCAAGGAGACATTTCAGATCCTGGAAGCATCACCATGGTCAGATAGCCAAGACTTCTTCACAGTCCCATACTATTAACCCTAACTGGCAAAATGAAGTAAGTATTGGCATCATCTTGAGTCTGTCATTTTTACTGACATTGATGTATGTGTCTATCAATGTTAAAACACAAGGTGGGGGAGGGGGGGGGGGGGTTGTAGTAGCTGCTTTACCTGGACTGACCCTTTGACAAGAACGAAGCTTTACTATTTGGGAATTTTACTAAGTAATAAAAAAACACAAAAATCTTCGGCCCTACATGCCACACAGGGCCCAGTTGTTCAAAGCCCGATTAGTGCTAATCCTGGGTTAACTCTTAATAAGACCTATAGAGTTAATCCTGGATTAGCGCTAATCCAGCTTTGAACAACCCGGCCCAGGCATACAGTAGAGGATAATGATTGAAAAAAAACTAAATCAATGCAGCTAAAAGCAAGGCAAAAAACAAAGGGCTGGTGATACTTGTGTGATAATGGTTAGTATTTTATCACAGTTATGTAAATCAAGGGTGGTGTAGTGGTAGTGCACTCACCTCTCATCTCTGGGGTCTCAGGTTCAATTCCTTCACTCAACATCACATGTAAGCAAAATTTGTAAGGTCTTTGCTGTGATGTGTGGGGGTGTCTTCAGGTTCTTCAGTCTTCCTCCCTCTGCAAAACCCAACATGCTAAAAAAAAACATGCTCTGACTTTGATCAGCCCAGAAATTACTGTCAGGGTATTGATAAGGATTTTGAAATTTGAATTTGAAAACAATGATTTTATTATTTAGTAAACATGAAGTATTGCTGATGATATAATTACTATGTGATGGTTATTTTACCGTGCTATATTAATATTATTATTTTGTAATAGACCAGTTTCGAATTCCACATTACTGCTGTGTTCCTTGATTACAGACTCATTTGCACAGGGTTAGCCTCGTATCAGTGTTTAAATATTCACAAATACCAACAGTAAAGTAAAGAATGCGCAACTTTAACAATACAAACATTTTGAAACTCGACGGACCTTGACTGGAACACGTGAATATTCTGCACAAACTCGAGGCTAACCCTGTGCAAATGAGTCTGTAATCAAGAAACACAGCGGTAATTTGGAATTCAAAACGGTTCTATTGGGTCTTGACCATGAACTACATGTATAAAGGTATAAACAGACAACATGGTTTTTTACTGAATGTTTGAACAACTACAACTTCCATTGTCTCTATGTTCAAAAATATGACTTCTTTTTTTTTGTGATATTTTTAGGAATTCGTTTTTGTTGGTGGTGCTGATGATGTTCTTGAAGTGGAAGTTAGGAACAAGTTTTCTGGTACTCGTCCTGCTTTCAGTCGTTTTTTGGGTAAACTGTCTGTGCCAATCCATGATGTCTTTGACAGTGAAGATGGGTAAGTCAAAATGACTAAAGAAAAATTCTTTTATATCTAAAATGCCTCTCTTCCCAATACAACACAACCATTACCAGCTAAGCCCCAATCTGATGGTCTCCAGGGTTCTTATTAAGGGTTGGAAGTTGGGAATGGTCCGTTAAGCTAGAAAAATTCTCAGGCTTAAACTACCATAATCTTCTATTACTTAATGAAAACCCTGCCAGGATTCTCTGTCAAGTTTATGATCTTCTCGATTATTTCAAAACTTATATCTAGCAACCTGCAAAAGTATGACCACATTTACTGTATTTGCATACTTCTGTATGTCAAACAGACACATTTATAAGTGTGTAAATGCTTTTTTAGCAGGAAAAAGTCTGTGCATACAAGTATGCAAATTCATGCATTTAATGTGGTCATACTTTTGCACATTGCACTGTAAGATTCCACATGGAGTTACATTGTATACAGTGTATTAGATCAATGAAACTGTGGCTATCTATTTTTCACAGGATATCAGTGCCTTCCTTCAACAACTTTTTGAAATTTAAAATTACAGCTCATCTCCAGTGTAATATAATTTATACATCACAGCTGACATCACAATGCCAAGAACGATACCAGCTTTACAATCTATAGAAGGAGTTACAATAGATAATTATGACAAATGACTGGCATAAACTATATTACGCTGGAGATGAGCTGTAATTTTAAATACCTATATTACAACTTAGTTCTTTCGTTTTCTTTGTAGAACTGAATTTGTGGTGAACAAGCCACTTTGCAAGAGAACCCCATCAGATAGAATACAAGGCAGGATAAGATTATCTATCTCAACTATCAAACCTGTTAGTACTTTGACTAATAATCAAGGTAAGCATCTTACTTAATAAAAGTCCTGCAATCAATCCCTGTATTTCATTTGCTCACTGCTTGTGTTTCAGGGCTTAAAGTAATGACTGGTCAGTAGTGGGCCATGATGACCAGCCAAATTAGTTTTAGCTTTGTCATGCCTCGTTTCTGACCTCCTTAAGTCCATCCCTACGTCCTCTTTGTGGGAGGTGGTAATCGGTAATGCTGGCTAACAGGGCTCTGGCAATGTGCATGAGGCTAGCACCCCATCACATATTATTTATAGAATAGAAAAGAATATAACTTTATTCGTGCCCTCTGATTTGCAGATAAATAAATTGTTACAATTTTGAGAATTATAATAAAAAATGTGAGGAACCACTTGCTACCTAAAATAGCAATTCTAATCAAGTTAGGTAGCAAATTGGTCATTTGGTACTGTTATTTGATGATCGTTACAAGAATAAGTATAGAAATAGGAAAATCCAAAAACAAATGTAATTGGATTGGAGTAAAGAATAAAAAAAAAGAAAAAGAAAACCGAAAAGAAAAAGAAACCATGGGCGAAGAGTAAAGTGCATCAGAGTAACTAGTTTATTGCTATGGAAACTTTGAAACTGTGCCACACAGACATAAAGGATGATGATGATGATGATACTTTGTTCTTGGCTCAAAATTACTTATCAAAGTGACTGGTAAGGCGAAGATTTGACATTGTTCGGTGACTGGCTGTTATTTTAAGCCCTGGTGTTTGCTTTGGATAATTTGGCAAAGCTCCACACACCCCTCCCCTAAGGATATTAGAATAGCTGCTAATTTTCCTTCAGCATCTATCAGTTTTGGCAGAATTTGTCGACATTTTTTTACAACCAAAGTGGGGTCATATGATAAAATCGGTCGGGTCGGGTCGGACGGAAGAATATTTGGCTCTTGGTCATTTTGTACTAACCTTGCTGCGTGCGCTCAGGCAATAAGTACTTAAATGTGCATATTGGATTTCTTACAGATGGTCCGGTCTCCAGCCAACAAAACAGTCGACCAAGCAACCTCAACGTAACTCCCTCTTCGTCACGTGCTAATATGATGACGTCAAATCCTACCTTACGTTCATCGGCACCAGACCTCACTCAGGCAGCTCAACTTGATCTCTCGGCAACGCCCAATTCGAGTAGCCACATTGAAGCCTCGTCTCCTGTCTCTCCATTCAATGCTCATCCGCCTGGCGAAGACGATTCCAGGCCGAACAGAAGGCGAAACCAGTGCCGACCATTTTCCGAGTTCTATTCGGAAGAATTCGTGCCTCTCGATCTTGAAATTCCGAGTCCCAGACGGCAGGCCACGTTGGCTACCGTGATTGGGAATCAAAACAATAAATCGTTTGATTCTGTGGAAAATATTTCTAATGGTACTTTTGAGGAAGAAGAGCATGATCACGAACCTCATGAAATAAATGAAAATACAGAAGAAAGAACTCGTTTGACATCCGATAGCACTGATAATCTCGATTCTGATCAAGAAGCAAGCAGTCAAGATCGTCTTGAAGGGTCTTCACCAACGCCTCTTGAAGAACGGCCTTCTTCTCCTACAGAAGCGTCCGCAGTTTCTTCAGCTGTGCGTTCAGAACGCCCTCAGTCACCAGAATCACCGATGGAGACAGTAGACTCGGAGGAGAACAATGAGGAGATACACAACGAAGCTGATGAAGAGAGTGTTGCTGCTGAAGATGGCGATGAGAACCAAGAGACGAATCTTCTGCAAGTGACTCCCGCGATGAGATCTAGTGCCGCAAGCATCGAGTTGACAGAAGACTCACCGTTAAGGATTTTAGAAGAAAGCGAACAAGCCCTTGATGAAGAAGCGACTTTCTCGCCTCGAAATGACGACAGTGACGAAGTGGACGAGGACGAGCAGGTAGATAATGAATACAGGTTTCTGTATGTGAACCCGAATGATGGTGATGATGAAATGGAATCTGAACGATCCACACCAGACGAGGAGTTGGCTTCCATTGCGCCCAGTGTCATATCAGTTGATAGCTGGACGTACGAACAAGCGGGCACTTCCCCAGATTCCTCTGCTTTGGAGACAGATACGAATCCGGACCTTCTGAGGACGAAACCAAGCGCCATTGGCTTGCCTTCAGCTGAACAAGAAACTGAATCTGCTTCACCGGTGCCTGATAGAAGGATATCAAGTCCCGAGGCGTCCCCTCCACGGGAAGGTTATGTTCAGGGACCAAGTTTTGCTGATACACAACTCCATGAAGACCTTGAAAATGCTGAACAAGATGTGCAAGAAGAAGATCATCGCGCTGCGTCACCTGCTCGTGAAGTAGAAGATGATTCGTCCGAAACATCGGTGACGTCATCTAATACGACCAATCAGGTACTAGAACCAAATGATTGGGCACTCCGGACACAGCTGCCGTTAGTTGATGCCGTAGATGAAATTATTGCAAACGATGAAGTGAATGAAGGAGAAAGTGCTGGAACACCTCCTCAAGCAAACCAAGTACGGATCTCAACACGCACAGAAGGTCGAGATTCTCCTTCCTCTTCTCGATCTTCAAGGCCATATACTCCAAATAATGGAATCGATTTATCGTCTGTTACGTTTCCGATGGAAGAATCCGAGCCAGATTGCATGGACGTTACATCCATTCAAACCTCCTCCACTGCGCAGATGTTAGTGGATTCGAGAATGAGCCCGAGTAACGTACTCAACTCAGGTCTGGCAAGAGCCGACGATTCGAGGTCATCAACGAGATCTGATGGACGTCCTTCGATAGAGGAAGATCTGAGTACTCCAAAGCGGCCAGCTCGCCGTTCTAAAAACCTTTCAAGATCTTTGAGTGATTCTCGTGGCACGCGCTTAAGTCATCGACCAGAGAGACCTGAGCGAACTCGCAGGCAAAGAACAGAAACAGAACCCAGGGCTTCCACTGATCAGCCACGTGACTCGCAAGCAGTTCGCGCTGGGATTTCCGCAATGATAGCATTTTCTCAAGAAAGAGCTGTCTCACCTGCTTCCTCAGCCATTGCAAGACCCGTCAAGACCTCTGAAACCACCTCGACTAGCGGTACAAGAAGTACTGCCTCAAGAAGACCAAGGCTGCGTACGTCTTTGAGCGATTCTGTTGTAGTTGCCGTACCAGTAACTACCTCCGAATCCCCTACGTCATCTCCGAGGTCACGTGCTCAGACATCACATGCAGTAGTAGTTGCTAGTGCCGTGCCCTCTACTTCTGTCTCGGTAACGTCCTTGCCTTCCCCGACTCTTGAATCAGAGAGCAGGAACTTGGTTTCCCCGGCAGCAAGTGAAGTGGAGACGGTTGTTGCTGTTCCTATCAGCGGTTCAGATACAACCTCTACTGGTACTACGCTGGTCGCTTCAGGAACCATCGCGTCGCCCAGAAAAGAAGCTACCGTGAGTGTCACTCCTATTCCCTCCCCAACAGAAACGGCCGGCAACTGGTCTGAAATGACACCGGTGGAACAGCAGGGGAGAGGAGGGGAATCCGCAGCAGCAACAAGAAGGACTAGCACTTCAAGTCTACCGTCTGCGTCAGTCCAGCGAGCAACTGCAGCTGGTGCTTCTAGCAGCAATGAGAGCAGTAGTAGTACCGGTGCGATACCGAAACCGGGTACAGGGGATTTAAATCGCGCAGCTGCTGCTTCTAGCAGCAATGAGAGCAGTAGTAGTACCCGTGCGATACCGAAACCGGGTACAGGGGATTTAAATCGTGAAAATATAGTAAAAATGTTACGAACGTACGTTCGCAGTGCGCAGCCGCCTCAGAGACCCAACCAAGTGAATGACCTACGTTTAAGGCGGCCGCCAGCGGAAGATGCCAGTAGTAGCAGTAGTGCCATGCCAGAGCGAGGACGTCCACCTCGACATGACGCCGCTGTAACGCACTCCGCGTCTCGACGCCGGTCGTCACGGAGACATCAAGGCGAGCGTGACAGAGAACATGAAAGAGCAGAAGCTCAACCCGTGCATTTACAGATTCAAGACAACGAGCGACGAGGTCGGCGGTCAAGTGAAAACGAACCATTACCTTCAAGTAAGATGCTTTCTTAGCCATAGTATTACTTGCGAAACGTCTATTAGGTCGGTCCTTTGGTCCATTCATTTCCTAGAGGAATTGTTCTAAGTGACAAAACAATAGATCGTCTTTTCTAATGTAAAAAAAATTCATTGTTTTGTCCCCTAGAACAATTCCTCTCGGGACTCAGTGCAAGGGGTCTATATACCCCTTGCAGCACTTTGGAATGCATCTCAATCTAGGGGACGAAACAATAGGTTCCAATTCTCAGGAGATTGGAATTCTTTTGTTTTTTCCCCTCAGATCCAGCTGCTTTGACGTCACATGCAAAGGGTCTATATTACATGCTTTAGTTAGAAATTAATCAAGTGTTTTGCTTGCTGTTGGATATGGAATCCTTATCGTGTTGTTGTTGTGTGTGTAGATTGGGAAAGAGGAGTGGATTCACATGGCCGGGTCTATTATATCGACCACGCTCATCGAACGACTACCTGGACAAGACCAACTAGAGGTGTGTATTCAAGTCAACTCGCGCGTATAATTGGAATGCGCAATGAAATATACTGTGGAATTTGATTGAAAATCCTGGAGTAGATGTCAAAACAGTTTGTATGATAAAAGTTAAAATGTTGTTCGCTGTTTGACAATAAACTCTGTGATCCCTGAGGTAAATTCTGAAAAAGATTCTAAAGCAAAGAAATCGAAGGTAGAGAAGAGTAGTACAGAAAACTGTGAACTTCATTCATTCAACCCTCGATCCCTTCATTCTTATTCATTAATTTATCATTAATTAATTCATTCATTCATTCATTTATCAACCATCCATCCATCCATCCATCCATCCATCCATCCATCCATCCATCCATCCATCCATCCATCCATCCATCCATCCATCCATCCATCCATCCATCCATCCACCCATCCATTCGAGCGTTCCTTTAGCCTAACGAAACACCAGAACGCATATAGCGTATATACGCATGTAGCGTGTCATTACAGTACAGATGTTATTACTTTGCTGACAAAGAAGTAAGATAATTAGAAGCCCCGTGTTCTTTTCCTTCTGTCGTCTACAGAACATAATTTTTGTTGTTGTTCTGCTGTCTCATAACTTTTAATATTACATAAGAACATGCGTAATAAGTAAATTACGAGCCTCAGTGTATACCCATGTAGCTGTCTACGGTTTCTAGTTGAGCTGGTTCATTTTTTACGCGACTTGAAGTTGTGAAAGGCCCATTGGCCCTCTTCTTCAGTCGTTTCATGCAAGGCTCATAATTTACCTATTACGCATGTTCTAATATGACTTCCGAGCCCATCCCACACGGCTTACGCCTCATCTATCATTTTAATATTACAAATCACTGTCGCGGTCACAATAAGTCAACGTTTTTTTCGAAACGTCGCACACAAACAATTCTCCTAAAAGAGCGTTTAATTTCTTCGATCCCTGAAACAGACTGGGGACTGATCTAAGTCCGGGCACGGCTTACTCACAAATCGAATTGGAATTTAGCTGAAGTTTTTGTGGAACATTATTGGTCTTAACGAATAGAATACAGTGTATAAGCAGCTATTGATAGATGGGATATTCAGCTGTCAGGTGGTCTCTGATTTTCCCCCCCAGCCCCTGCATAAGCTAGTGACTATCATTATTGGTCTTTCTTATCAATCATGCCGTTGTTCTCCTTCTGATAGCAATCTCTGAACTCTTCAAACAATCTGTTCTCACCACTTGTCGGGTTTTATCGACTACAAAACTGATAATACTTCCTTGAAGTACCAATTATTTTGTAATGAAATCAATCATTGTTATATTTTATGATGGCTAACTAGGTAATTACTTTGATACAAACTATGAAACTAATTAGGAGTTCTTAATTAATCAAGGACATATTGACCTATTATCTTCATTAATATCTTGATTAATAACCTCGTTACCCCCCACTTTCCCCATTTCTGCCGTTGAACTATGATAATCTCAGATACGCGTGCTTGTGCTAAAGGGAGCAGATTGTATTCGAATCCTCTTTTAAACTCGATGCCTCAAGGCGACTAAACCAGAATGTAAATTCATGCAAATTCAAGGTTTTTGTTATTAAACATTAATGCATCGTGTTTTTTTGGTGAAGTTGGGATTGGTTACTTCGGCTCGATCAACCGGAATTCGTTGTCAAATAGAACCGTTTGAATTTTTGACTCCACTTCTTGTCGCATCGTTAAACATTTATCGACTCAGTTATTTCATGGTGAAAGTCGAATGGCTAAAAAAAAAATTGTCAAAGCGAATCGTTTGAATTGTGATTTTTGACTCCACTTCTTGTCGGATCGGTAACATTCACTGACTCAGTCGTCTCATGGTAAATGTCAAATGGCTGAAGATTCTGAGGAAACTACCTCACTCCTGCTCAGGTTAAATGGAAGAATAATGTTTTAGTCATCAATGTTATGCTTTTTGCGGAATATATCGATATTCTACTGTCATTATCCATTTATTTATTTTTCATTTTTGGTTCTTTTTTCGTTTCACAGAAGCTCCACAAAATGAGACGAACATGAATGATATCAACACACACTGGCAAAGCTTAGATCGAAGGTAAGTGACGATCCTCCATTAAGTTCTCATAAAAATTTTGGTTGATTCATAAGCCGGTCCATAACGTGCTGTTTGCGTGACGTCCCACTTAACCACAGGAAGCCCATATATTAATATTAAATACTCAAACTGTCATATTCGTTTGTCGTGTTATGTCGGCTTTTTTTATGTGACGTAGTTTACCAAAATAGTCATCTGACCAGATGGCCAGAATCGGTGTATGAGACTTTTTTATAATTTTTCTCAAGGAGTGATTGCCGTTTTTGCTGTTTTTCGTTTCTGTTTTGATCCAAAGTTGTTTGTGACTAACTGGTTTCAATTATTCGTCACAGCATATTACTCTTGGCGTGAATTGTCACGCAACATCACAAAAATCAATTTTCATGAATATTAGTAAATTGCCCTATTCACTATGACGTCACATCAAAACAATCTATTGTTTAAACGCAAAGGATCATGGTCGTCGGACAGGGTCAAATCAACGCAAATTCACCGAAAATTGTTCTAAAATCCGTATCAATCCACGAAGAGAAGTAGAATAGCCAGCAAACGCTTAGAATATTTTTTAGTACATATTAACACATATTATATATGAAAACCAGGCCATTTTAGATTAAACTGTTTCGCTAGGAGCAAATTTTGTTGAATTTTCTATTGGATTTGGCGATTCTATCTCCCACATAAACAAGCAGTGACGTCATAGTGAAATAGGGTAATTGAAATCCATGTTTTCTTCTTCAAAGGTACGAAAGCTTTCGACGCACGCTACGAGGGCGTAACCGCCACAATACTCGACTTCCTTTACCAGAATCAATTCGAAGTAATGAGAGTACAGCATCAGGATCAAATGCGTCAAACTCAGACACGGGATCTCGACCAGCGACCAGCTCTAGGTCAACTCCAAGTACACCCGTCCAATCAGAGTCTCTTCCACAACCACCACCCCCCTCAGCTACTGCTGCAGCATCTCCTGTTTCTACTCCCACCGTCTCCACCCCTTCTTCGTCCAGTAGTACCTATACACCTTCGACACCAAGCTCATCTCATACATCTTCCAGCTCACGGTCATCTCAAGCTGGTGCGTCGTCCTCACATTCGAGGTCTGAGATGTCGTCCAGTGCCCGCTCGGCCGCGTTGCTCGAATCTCCTGCCGTGAAGTTTATCACTCGATCTGACTTCGTTGATTATATCAAAAACAGCGGGGTAAGGAATTTATTTGTATCTTTGGTCGGAGAAGCCGTCTGACCAACATTAAGCTCGCTAATTATTGGTTACCATGGTGATAACTCCGTATATCTGGGTCACAATAATCCCGGTTGTACGAAGCCTGGATAGTGCTATCCGATGGATAAATCTTATCCAGTGGATAAATGTATTGGATAACAGCATCGAGTTATCCACTGGATAAGGATTTATCCGTCGGATAGCGCTACCCAGGCTTCGTACAACCGTGCCCAGCTTTCAGTTGTCTGCCTTGGCTTCGATAAAGGCTTTGCACCATGACGTGACGGCAGCCATGTTAGATGGCAGGAACAATACATCGTTTTACACAAGAAAGAACTCGATTCCTGGGAGCAGAGGGATTTTATTGTTCTGCCATCTAACCACAGGCAGCCACTTGAAAACCTCTATTGCGGTTAAATATTCATAAATATTAAGAATCGTCGTTCAAATCTGAATTATTGTGAGATTTTGGAGGAAAACATGCCTTAAAACACGCCCCTTTATTCATACCAAATATAATCGTTGCTTATCAAGGTATCTTTAAGGAAAAGAAACGTATCTGCGAGTATTTTTTAAATGGATGCGAGTCACCCTCTTGGCTTTGCAGGGAAATTTATTCCACCGCTCAAACGATGTTTCTTGATGATATTTCCAATGAATGAAAATTGATCATATTATTGATTATCGATAATAAATGATATTTTGTTATTTGATATTATTTATTTAATGATAATTTATCTTCCAGGTGGCGGGACAATATTACTTCCAAAGTCAAATGTTAAAACTTATAATATCTAAAATTAGAGCAGATCCCACGCAGTTTGAAAAGTACGTAATGCATTCTATTGGTATTTCACAAATTATTTATTATTTTATTTATTTTACAAGTTTTGAAAGTAACTGAATCGACTTTGGAAAGTCTGAATCAATTTAAAATCAAATAACCTAGTGGCTAGAGTTTTACTTTAGTATAATGGTTAAGGTAGGGGACCCAAAATAGAGCCCTGTGGCACACTTAGTAAGTCTTGTAGATCTGGGTCACACAAGGAGTACTCCAGTCACCTTTGTGTCATATTGACATTAAGTCTACTGTAACAGCTTTTTGTAGCTAATGCCTATTGATTGTTTTTTAATAGGCCGTTGGGTTCTGTTTACTAGTTTCAATCTTATTGTCTTCAGGTATCGTCACCAAGTAGAGCTGGTTCGCTTTCTTAATCAGTTTGCTGATCCTCAGCAAGAACTATCTCCTGGTTGGGACAAGAAGGTGGATCAGAATGGACGGGTAAGCGATTCAAATTATCATATCTTAGGATTACGTATTTAAGTGATTTCTTGGGGTCTGAGGATAGTAGGAAATTATTTTACCCTAGGGATTCCCTCGGGATTCTAACGTTCGTCTCTTAGGAATGATTATAATGATTTATTTCTGGGTTTGAGGAAAATTATTTATTCAGAGTGCAAGAGGTCTATAAGGTTTGCCAAGAGTTTTGACAAGTTTTTTTTCTGTTGTCATATTTGTGTAGTTCACTTTGTTATCTTTATCTTTAAGGGTTTTGGTTCCTTTTTATAGTTATATATATTTATAAAAAAAGAATTGATTAAAGATTTTTTTTTTTTTTTTGCATGTTCTTTCCTGTAGCTGTACTTCATAGACCACACAACCAGAACCACCACATTTATAGACCCCAGGCTACCAATCATTGGCACGACACGAAGACACCGTGCGGGAACTGAGACAGAGGTAAGCCACGCCCTATACAAAAACTGTATGGGAATAAATCCACAGATTCGTACCAGTCCCTTACAGAGCGAGTGTAAATAAGGTCACTCCTAGAACTACCTCGCGCAGTTTCGTATTAAACTCGTAAACGGCTTCCTATATGTTCCTTTGCTCCGGTTACCCACTCGCGCTCACCATCGCCGAACAGCAACTGTGTTCCGTTTTTCCCTTCCTTCCACCTTCAATATCAGTTTCTTTCTGCTCCGTTTTAATTGAGCAGGTTGCAATTATCCCATTCGTATTTATCGAGCGTGAAACGGAATGATTCGAATTGAATATAGACTGCGAGCAGTCTCTCTATTTCCCTTGGTCACTGTCCGTCTGTCTGTCCGTGTCGATTGACTCGTAACCAATCTTCCTCGGCCAATCGACACGGACAGACAGACGGACAGTGACCAAGGGAAATAGAGGGACTTAGCTCGCAGTCTAAATTGAATATAATGCTTGGATTAATGGATTTATCGAATAATGTATTCCATTTTTCAGCCTCGACGATCAAGAGCCCCACCCCCCAGACCTCCTCCGCCAAGAGGACATTCACGAAGCAACAGCACCGATGTGAACAGCACAGCGCTCAGTAAGTTCATTAACTATAATTTCGTCTTTAGTCAGCTCTAGGGCGGAACTAGGGCAGGTTTATAGGTGCATGTTTTTGAATTTTATCTTCAGTGATTACCTAAGACAGCCTCTGGGCTAATCATATAGCCAGGGTACATTTGCGAAGGGAGAAAACCCGGAGTACAATGAATAGGCAGGGGATTTCCGTTCAATTGAACATGAATAATAGTTCTGTAAGAGTAACCTTGTTGTTTTATTTTCAGCCTACAATCAGCAAGTGATAGGATTTTTATCCCAGTCAAATATCGATGAAATCATTTCCAGAAAACAACAAAGTTATATACGAAACATGGCTCTAAAGTAAGTTAGATACCTAGAAATAAATACAGGTTGTATGATAGTCGTAAAAACTGAGGGCCTTTTATGACACGACCGTGACCGTAACGGTGCCGTGTCCTTGTATTTTGATTTGATGAGCAGTTCTAGTTAGTGTCGTCAGTAGGTCATATACTAACAGTATATGATGTATGATACACCGGAAATGGCGAATATGTTAGAACCTGTTGGCCTATTCTCGGTCTAGACTGCCATGCACTTCGTTTCGTCTCTGTCTATCAAATATATATATTGGTTTATCTCATGTATGCATTTGCAGTCTTTGAGTGATCCTTTCAGATCATATCTCAAATCTTCCTCTTGAGAGCCTTTCTGTAGAATCCATCTGCTGTCAGATTTTGAGCATCCAGCACATGACAAAACGAAAAATACGAACTTGAACTACATTTTTTAATGGGTGCAATTCATTTGTTTTTACTAGTTATTGTTAAACAAACTTATTAGTCCACCATCTTTCTTGAGAGAACTTAAACGATGAGAACTTTTATTTTGTTGAAACAGGGCCAACATTCGTCGTGCTCAGTGTGAAGGCGAGAGAGCATTGGAAAGACTGTCAAACAACGTGGATTTCGTTATGCTACTCAGGTTCGTTGTGCGTTTAAAAAAATACATGAAGGCCTCTATTAAACGACCACCTCTTACGTAGCAAACCTCTATTCAGCGACCATCCTCTATTTAGCGACCAACCTCATTAAGTGACCAACCTCTATTTAGCGACCAACTTTAATTTAGCTACCAAATTGACAATTCCCTGAGGTTGGCTACATAGAGGTTCTACTGTATCAATATCAATACCTAAAGATATTAACTCGGTTTACAACACCCTAACTCACTCCTCTAGTCTCCTTATCCTAACTTGATTGACGTATGTTTTCATTGGTTTTACTTTGTTTTGTTGTAGTTTATTCGAAGATGATATCATATCTTTCGTACCTCCTGAAGTAGCTCAGAAAGCAGAGCCACCTTCACCGAGCTCATCGCTTCCCACTTCACCTGTCAGAACTCCCATGGTTAACCGTATTTCAGCTACTGACTCTATAGCCAAAGGTATTCTGCTTCTTGTCTTAGTTTGAATCAATCAATCAATCTTTTATTCAGTACCATGTTTGCAATAAAAATACATATACAGTCAATAACAACGTCCACCGAAAAAAGACATTTACACATTTACACATTTACACATTTAGACTAAAAGATATATCACGTGTTTCATTATGTATTCTTTGCCTCGTGTGCGTCAGCCTGAACTTTAAACGTAAACTTCAACTCGTGAATCGAAAATGAACCCAGAATGCCCCGACCATTTAGTGAGGATTTAAGATGGAGAATGGTATTTCAGCGTTTGTTTTATGCCAGAACCTTCGAGGAAACACGTGATATTTCTTTTAGTCTAAATGTGTGAATGTCTTTTTTTGGTGGACAACGTTAATTACATTGACTGTATTAAATTACGAGAAGAAAGAGGAGCAGTATACTAGCCAGCTGTAATAGCCATAACGTAAACGAGACAGTTGGCAAGTTATAAAATTACATTAACGCTTTTTTGGTCAATAGAAAGTAAAATAATATATTCTGGGAAAGTCCTCGTTTTTTGGGGGGGCTTCAGAAAACGGACTTGCTTCCGTACCTATGATTTTACTCTTCGTTATGTTCATCTGTTTTGTCATATTTTGTTGATACCATCTGTATTTCAGTGTCAGGTGGTGGTGCCAGTGCTTCAGCAGCGCCCAGTCCTGCTCCTTATCGACGAGACTTCGAAGCAAAGGTCCGGTCATTCCATCGTCAGTTGTATCATAAAGGATATGGACAAGGACCAAATAAGATCAAGTAAGAGCATTGAATATGTTCCCCTTAAGGCGCTGAAATACGAGACACAAAAACGTCCAACTTGTCGCGCAACATTGTTGCGGTGCAAGTTCGAAAACAATGTTGCTGGTTTTACATCCTATCTATCCAACTTGTCACTCAACAAAATCTAATGTTGCAAGTTGGGAAAACTTGTTGCGAAAAGTAGAACGTAGATCAACTTTCTGCAACAAATTTGCGATTTCTTGCTCGTTTTTCATCACTCGTCCAACTTGTCACGCAACATTTTATGTGCAGAAGCGACCGCCATCTTGAATTATGTAGCTTATAGCCAATCAGCGTGCAGAATATCACTGTGACAGTCCCAACTTGCAATATTAGATTTTGTTGCGTGACAAGTATTTCAGCGCCTTCATATAATATAATACAGACATCGAAAGGGCCAGTAAGAAGTGTCCGTAGTATGGAGGTGTCCTTAATATAGAGGTGGGGCCTATAAGGATAATGAATGTATGGCGATTTTGCTGGGACCTAAATATCTGCCCGTAATATAAACGTCTCCGTAATAGAGTGAAGGCGTTTAACCCGAGAAATATAAATTATTAATCAACGTGTAGTATGGAATTAGGGTCTACTAAAGTGTGTTAGTCTAATATCTATTTCACGGGTTTAATGACTTCACTCTATAGAGGTGTCCATAATATAGAGGTGTCCCTTTGGAAAGGTTCCACAATATTTACAAAAGCATGACGCACATCACCAAAACTATCACTGTTACCACCACCACCACCACCACCCGCAACAACAACAACAAAAATGAAAAAATAATAGAAAACGACAACGACAACGACAACAAAATAGCAATTACAGTGTTATGGCAACTATCATTGTTACCACCATCCTTAGCACCACCAACAAAAATTAAGAAAACAGAAAACGACAACGACAACAAAATAGCAATTACAGTGTAATGGCAACATCAACAACAACAACACCAACAACATCTAACAGTGACATCAAAACAACATCGAAACAACTTTAAACAACAACAACGACATTAGTAGCGTTAAAAATGGAAAGATTCATTGTGAAACTATTCGAAACAAAACTTATTTTAGTTCTGTTATCTTTCAGGATGACTATTCGTCGAGATCGACTTCTTGAGGATGCGTACGATCAAATCATGAAGGAAAATTCCAGAAGTCTACAAAAAAACAGACTTGAGATTCAGTTTGTTGGCGAGGAAGGGTAATGCATTGTTCTTATTTACCATTCTAGTCACTCGCCTACAAAGAGTCTAAGTAAATTTGCTTGGTTTCTCACCAATATGTAGTCTCGGTTTTGAGGAGAGTAGAGAAAAATAATTTATCAAGTCCCAGTAATAGACGCCCCCTTGTCGCCCCATAATGCCTTGCAATCTAAGATGGCCGCTGTGGGAGCAAAAAGACCAACAGGGGTGGTAGGTAGGGCACTGCAAAATTCGGCTTCCCCAGCTCTACTGCTTCGTGATATGTGATAATTTGATGCGTTTTCAGGCTGGATTATGGTGGCCCGGCACGTGAGTTCTTTTTCCTGATATCCAGACAGATATTCAATCCATATTATGGGTTATTTGAGTATTCTGCCAATGATACCTACACGGTCCAAGTCAGTCCTGTGTCGCTCTACGTGGATAATTCCCACGAATGGTAAGTTGGTAATATTAGACCTTTTTACCTTCGTATGCAAATTGCCCATTTCAGACCACGTGACATTCCAATGAGAATTGTTCGTTTGTGGTGAAAATTCAAAACAATTTACGTATGAAAGAATCGACTCTCAAGAGTGGCATCACATGGTCTGAAATAGGACAAAAATGACGTAGGTAGAGGTCTATACATTCCGTAGGATCGCCAACAACTACCACCATCATTAGCATCATGAACATCTATGCATCATCATCGATCATCGTCATCATTTACACTATCATTATTTTCATCATTTATATTTCATTACTATCAAAGCACCACCATAATCATTACACCATCATCATCACCAAAACGTCGTCAACATTTAAGGTTTCTTTGCATGTAGATGTCATTAAATATTCAGTTTCATCTACATATATTGATTATTTTCCGAGCTTTCGGATCTTAGATCCATCATCAGGAAAGATGGTGTTACAAATGGAAAACCATTATCGTTATCTCCACCATCATCATCGTCAATACCAATATCATCAATACACCGTCATAATCATCATCAATAATTCATTTATCATAATCAATATCGTCATCTTCATCATCTTCATATGCATCATCAACTTCATCACCACTACCATATCATCAATACACCGTCATAATCATCATCAATAATTCATTTATCATAATCAATATCGTCATCTTCATCATCTTCATATGCATCATCAACTTCATCACCACTACCATATCATCAATACACCGTCATAATCATCATCAATAATTCATTTATCATAATCAATATCGTCATCTTCATCATCTTCATATGCATCATCAACTTCATCATCACTACCATATCATCAATACACCGTCACAATCATCAATAAATCATCATAATCAATATCGTCATCTTCACCATCGCCATTTTAATCACCATCGTCATCTTCATTTAATCAGTGCCATCAAGATACTCCACAGTTATCTCGTTAATCATCGTTATGCTCTTCATCATGTAACCTTAACCTCATCAAAAACATGATGTTAGTGTTCCAACATGTTCCATTAGTTCATTTAATCAGTGCCATCAAAATACTCCACAGTTATCTCGTTAATCATCATGCTCATCATTATGCAGTCTTAACCTCATCAAAAACATGATGTTAGTGTTCCAACATGTTTCATTAGTTCATTTAATCAGTGCCATCAAAATACTCCACAGTTATCTCGTTAATCATCATGCTCATCATTATGCAGTCTTAACCTCATCAAAAACATGATGTTAGTGTTGCAACATGTTCCATTAGTTCATTTAATCAGTGCCATCAAAATACTCCACAGTTATCTCGTTAATCATCATGCTCATCATTATGCAGTCTTAACCTCATCAAAAACATGATGTTAGTGTTCCAACATGTTTCATTAGTTCATTTAATCAGTGCCATCTAAATACTCCACAGTCATCTCGTTAATTATCGTTATGCTCATCATTATGCAGTCTTAACCTCATCAAAAACATAATCTTATACCCCATTCATACATAAACGTGTTTAGTTAAACTATGTTTTCATTAGGAAAAAAATTGAGAAACTAGAAACCTACAAAATAATGAAACTTTCTAAATTATTGTCAGAGCAAGACAAAGGATAGTTTACATGCATTATTTCACCAAATATTGTGCAGTGTTCGTAGATAGTTTTCCAAACCTGTTTAGTTAAGTCACTTTAAAACATGTTTAAGCCTTGGTGTAAATGGGGTATTAGTGTTCCAACTTGTTTCATTAGTATTCCATTAATACTAATAGCATTTTAATGGTTTTTATGATGATACATCTATGCTCTGATCCCATCTTGTTTCTCAGGTTTCGGTTTTGTGGTCGTATTATCGGTCTGGTCATCGTCCATCAACATCTCCTCGATGCCTTCTTCACCAGAACGTTTTATAAATCTTTACTTAGAAGGTAAGATAAACTTAAAGTTTTTCTCCTCATAACAAAATTTCGATCTCAAGACACGAAGTATTTCAAGTTTGTTTACAAGCCAGCAGAGCCTTCCCTTAGGGACCGTGAAAAGAAACTTGAAGATCTTCGAGAAAATTTGCAAAACTGAGGTGTCACTTTTAGAATTTTGGATTTCAATGCAAGCTACCAAATAAAAAGATAACGTTGCTAATAGCTTGATAACACTAATGGCACAATAATTAATGAGTTTTATATTTCTATTCCAATGGCGGACGTTTTGCAGTGGCCATTAGTTATACGTCACTAGAGACCTTCAGATGCAACCACGAGTACGAGGACGAGTTTTCAACTATCATTTCGTAGTCGTGATCCTGTACGTAGATTGAAACTTTCGATTGTAAAAGGTTGAAATCAGGACCAGTGTTAAAACTAGTACTCGTACTTGTCATCGGATCTGAAGGTCTCCCCCGAATATCAGCACGCACCTGCAACGCCATATAGCGCGCACCTACTTTTATTGAGCTCTTAATCTGGTCATATTTCAGCCCGTGTGACCTGAGTGACGTGGAATCATTAGACGCATTGTTCCATCAGAGTATGACATGGGTCATAGAGAATAACATTGAGGACGTCTTGGACCTGACCTTCACAGTCAGTGAGGAAATTTTTGGACAGGTTTGTTTGTTTTTCATATCCTACTCTAAAATGCACTAGAATCACCCTGCTTGCAGATGTCCCAATCCGCTTTACGTGCTCTTGTTGTTGCTGTTACTGGGGGCAACTGATAGTATCATTTTGTTTGGTATAGGTTACGGAGCGCGAGCTTATCCCTGGTGGTGTAGACATCGCCGTGACAGAAGCAAACAAGACGGAATATGTTAATGAAATGGTTAAATGGCGGGTGGAACGAGGCGTGTCGGAACAGATGCAGAGTATCGTTCGAGGATTCAACGAGGTATACCATCGCCATACAGTTTTCTTTCAAGATTGTTTTCCAATAATATTTTGAAATTTTTACCCGTTTAACGATTTTAAATATTTTCAATTTTCTTTCCATTGTATTTCATTCTTTTAATTTCTTTCATGGTTTAGTGGATACCAATGTTTTTCTTTCTATTTTCTTTCTTTCTATGTTTTATTCATTCATTGATGCCTTTTCCCCCTTTTTCACAGTGGGTTTTCTCTATTTTGTTCACAGGTCATTGATCCCAACTTTATGAATATTTTCGACGCCCGTGAGCTGGAGCTAGTGATATCAGGAACAGCAGACATCGATATCAAAGACTGGAGACGACATACTGAATACCGTTCAGGTTGGCTCATCTCACTATATGTTTTCGCTGTAACGCACACGAAATAATACCCAGAGCTAAATCTTGGATGCATGATGTATTGCAAACAGCGTTGTGCATCCTGCAACGAACAAAATAATTGTCCATAACACAAAAACAAATCACGTCTATTTTCACGACCATTTCATGGCGGGAACAAGTCTAATTTATTGAGGTGATGGCGTGACGTTTCCAGACAGTGTTGGTGTACTGTTGTCCAAAGTACTCCAACAAAATGCAGTCTTATAAGGAATTGCTGCCAATATAAACCTCTTGCATTAATTTCCTAGGCGAAATTGTTTTGGGGGACAAAACAATAGGCCGTCTTTTCTTATTCAAAAAAGAAAGAAAAAAAAAAAAAATCCATTGTTTTGTCCCCCAGAACAATTCCTTTCAAGCAAAGATGTTTCGTGATATGCATGCCTGTAAGAGAATGTTGCCAGTCAACGCCTTCTCCTACAGCAATTAATCTTGCATTGAACCTTGACAACAAACTGAAACAAAATTCTTTACATTTTCTAGGTTATCATGACAGCCATAAAGTCATCAAATGGTTCTGGAAATCGGTAACTTCATTCGATAACGAACAACGTCTTAGACTTTTACAAGTAAGAAAACTCTCTCGATGTTACCATGTCAACGATTTCCATGGTTACATCTCGTCTTGGTAAGATTTGACTTTGAGTGTTTCTTTTTGTGTGCTAGTTTGTTACTGGAACTTCGAGTATTCCTTACGAGGGATTTGCAGCCCTACGTGGTAGTACAGGACCAAGGAAATTCTCTATCGAAAGATGGGGTGACTACACCAAGTTACCAAGGTATGTTATTCTTCGCTTGCATGTTATGACACTGCGGCCATGTTGGTGGTATAGTACCCTTGCATGTTACGACACTGTGGCCATGTTGGTGGTAAAGTCCCCTTGCATAATACGTTACTGCGGCCATGTTTGTGGTATAGTCCCCTTGCATGTTACGACACTGCGGCCATGTTGGTGGTATAGTCCCCTTGCATGTTACGTCACTGCGGCCATGTTGGTGGTATAGTCCCCTTGCATGTTACGACACTGCTGCCATGTTGGTGGTATAGTCCCCTTGCGTGTTACGACACTGTGGCCATGTTGGTGGTACAGTCCCCTTGCAGGTTACGACACTGCAGCCATGTTGGGGGTATAGTCCCCTTGCATGTTACGACACTGCGGCCATGTTGGTGGTATAGTCCCCTTGCATGTTACGACACCGCGGTCATGTTGGTGGTATAGTCCCCTTGCATGTTACGACACCACGGCCATGTTGGTGTTATAGTCCCCTTGCATGTTACGTCACTGCGGCCATATTGGTGGTATAGTCCCCTTGCATGTTACGACACTGGGGCCATGTTGGTGGTATAGTCCCCTTGCATGTTACGACACTACGGCCATGTTGGTGGTATAGTCCCCTTGCATGTCACGTCAAAGCATCTCAATTTGGAGGACAAAACAAAAGAATTTCAAACTCCCGACAATTGGAAACGTATTGTTTTGCCCTACAAATTGAGCTGCATTCCAAAGTGCTGCAAGGGGTCTATATAACTATTTCAAAAATAGTTTGTGAAGGTTTGTTGCATATCAAAAAAGGGCTTGGCTTGCAAGGCTTGCGCCATAAATTCAATCCCATGCACTGGATGAGGTTGTAAGTCTTTTTAGAACTTCAAAAAAAGCGAATTACCAGCGATCCATCATCAACATCTGACACTTATCCTATCTTTCAGAGCTCACACTTGTTTTAATCGCCTGGATCTTCCAGTCTATCGATCCTACGAAGAACTGCTTGAGAAGCTCACTTTCGCAGTCGAAGAAACTGGCACGTTTTCTATGCAATAATCGATGAAATTGGTGAAATTTATCGATGAAATTATTTTTAATGAATTGAAATTTTAAGTAATGTTCCATAGAGACTTTCAATGATATGGCAGCCATATTGGAGGGCGGCTTGGCAGTTTATGCAAATGCGCAACATAATGAAGATTTACCATATAAGGTAATAAGTCTCCACTTGAAAGAGGGCACCTCTGTAGAACGATCGTAGGCTTTTCGCTGAATATTCGAGAAATTGCAAATCAGAATGCTTACATATAGACCTCCTTAGCTTGGGCGTAATGTTGTCACATCACAGACCACGTGTCATTCCCAGAATGTAATTCCTTTGTTTAACGGTTGTGCTTGAAAGGACACACAAAAAAATGGATACAACTCAAACATGGAATTTTATTCTAAAGAGAATTACACGTGGTCTGATATGGGAAAACAGGTAAACTTCATATAATTTAACTTACTTGAACACGTGACATTATGATCACATTTTACACCAATTCAACTAACTTGTAACCAACTTTTTAAAATTTTCCTGAGAATTTCAATGTTTTCATCAATTATCTCCACCATCATTTCTCGAATATTCTGCTTAAAAATGCACTTTCCAAGGTGCTTTATTCAAGCATTAATATATCGTTAAACGTCGTTTCAAATAGTCATATTGTGTTAAATTTCTATATTTTGAATACCAAATTACGTTTTATCATTCCAACGCTTAAAAAAATGAAAAATCACTAACCAATTAATATTTTTTATTTATTTTTAAAGTATCTAGTTTTTGTTAAAATTGGTAAATTAGAAAAGCTTTAACGCCACTTGTCATTTGTTCTCACCAAAAAGTTGCATTTTCTCCTGAAGAGGAAGAGACTAGGACCAAGTAAGAATGCGCCAATCATAAAACAAAATAGAACTTCAAGATTATAGTAGATGTCATTTGATAATTATTATATGAAATTTGAGGATTTTGAAGAGGGGGGTAGGGGTGAGGGCCGGAGGAAACTCCATAGACCACCATAGAGTAATACTACCCAACACTTTTCAAAGGAATGAAAATGTAATCCTATACAGTTCTTTAAAAAAATATAAGTAACACAGCCTTGGATTGGAATGAAGATTAACTATAGCCCTCCTTTTGTAGCAGTGTTTGAGGTTTCTTTAAGATTCTTTGGATGTTGATAAAATGGTCCCTCCCTTAAATTCCTTCGGCCCTCCTCACATCTAGGAAATGCTCCCTGACCCATATGTAAATCAAACTACCCTATTTAACAAGAGGACAACCTGTTTCTATAAAGGCGGCAATTTTTTTATTTGAATTGATCGATTCTATCTTCTTCTTGTAATCAAAAAAACTGCCCACGTAAAATCTTCCAAATTATCTCACTGTAATTGTTTTTCTGATCCCATTTTTGTCCTAAAACCTTGGACGTTTGGTCTGTTTTGGTTAGAGAGATTTCTTGTCTTGTAGTTTTATAAAAATTGTAAATTTATCATAGGCGTATATGAATTATACAATGCGATGATTTTGTAAATATGATGACAATTGTTGGCCAGTTTCGTATGAATATGGGCGATTTCAAAATTTTACTAGACTATCGCAAATTGTTACTAAATTAAGAGCAAAATTAATTTTTGTTGAAATTGAATATCGAATTGACAACTGATTGTGAATTAATATGTGTTGTCATGGTAATTACATAGATGCTCTGACCCCTTAAATCAAGAATGGTGAATATTGACCTAAAAAGCAAACAATGATAATAATGATAATTATAGAATGCGCTTAAATTGTACATAAAAGCTAATTGAATCTTTATTGTACAGTTAGCAAATGAAAATTGTTAGATTTGTGAGTCAAATAAAAATGAACTAAACTTTTATTTGTATTTCATAAGATTTAGTTGAATCAAGTCTAAAACACGTTTGTAATAAAAAAAGTTAGCAACTTTAATCGAAAACTCGTACCGAAAAACATTTTCAAACCTAAACCTTGCTAGAACGACAAAATTGATTGGTTAACACTGTCGTATTATCTTCGGAAACATTTCGGAAAAGCGTTCGATGGTCTACATGATTGCGGGCTCAGCATTTTCTCAAAACAAAATGGCTGCCTTGCGTGGAGGGAAATTTGAAAGCACTTGAAGTTAAAGACAATAATGGTGCACTTGAAAGATGGTATAAATCCTTTAAGTACTCGAGATGCTTTAAAGTAAGGTATGTTTATGAGATATTGGTATGTAATCTAGTAATTATTAAAAATTTGTCGCTGAAAACGGGTTTGTAAGCCTGTTAAAACTCGTATTTTTAGTCTCTTAGGATCAGTATAAAGTTATTGTCTGTCCAGTTTACTTCTTGTCGCGTGAGAAAGTATTTTTGAGGTTTCCTCGTGCTAAATACTAAAACTTCAGTTCTTTCTCTTCGACTTTTCGAACTATAGCCTAGTTCATGTTATCTTACATAAGTCTACTTTTGATTAGTATCACAAACCTGCAAAACAGCTGAAGCCCTGCGCATTTAATGTGGTTGTTGATAGTCGACACATAATTCAAACAAAGATAGCTCACCTTCAAAGTTTAACTCCAAGAAATAATTTATTTTCTCTTGTTGACTCGTGATAAATCACCCTTTTAAACAATTCTGGGTGCCCATTCCTTCTACTTATAGTCTGTACATAATAGGTTTAGAAAAACAACATTTGGGTTACCTGTTTAGTGTTGTTGACAAGCTTCTCCCTTCCTTCCGTACTCCCTCCAATCTTATCTCTTTTTTTTCTGCTCAGTTTCTTCCATCCTTTTTCCTTCCCTTTATCCTTTTCACTTTTCTTCTTTCAAGTTTGTTCTTTCATTCACTCATTCATTCATTTATTCTTTCTTTCTTTCTTTTCCTACTTTTTTGACCATGTGTTACAGAATTCCCAAACAATGCATCGTTTAAAAAACAATAGACTATTTGCAACTAAAAGGTCACTTGACCCTACCTACCTTAAAACGAGCAGCTTTGTCAAAATGAACATCCGGAATGAAAAGAGCTCCTAGATATTAGTACGAAAGATTTTATAAGGATTTGTATGGGAAAATACGTTGGATGGCAAGAGGTTGCCAGCCAACACTTTTCCCATACAAATCCTTATAAAATGTTCGATTTTTCATTTAATGCCATTTATGCCATAGTCAACATTAAGAGCTGAAACTTCGCCCTCTTACTAATGTTGAGCTGCTCTTTTCATTTCGTTTTCACACAACTGCTCTTTTTAAGGGAGGTAGGGTCACGTGAACTGTTAGTGCAAGCCGTCTATTATATATGGGAATGTAACCGTGTTTCCAAAGAGTTGCGCTTCTTTCTCAGTTGATTTCTACTGATAGAGAGGGAGGAAAACCTAGAAAACGTCGAGAAAAAGCCTCGAAGCACAAAAGAGAGCCAACATCCAACTCTACTCATATTAATACAGGTTCTTTTGTGTTATCAATGAGAGTAGATCAATAATACAATGCCCTTTATCAAATCACACATTTTCGCAGGGTCCAAGTTCAAGGCTTTAACATATTAATCATATACAACATATTTCTACAAAAGCATTCATTTGGAGTAATCATAACGGAACCTAACCCTTTATTTCCTAGGTCTTAACTTTAAATTGGCACATAGCATATCAAGTATGAATCTAATTCTTTATCTTCTAGGAGGAAATAGCAACCATCACAGACATGTAGATAAGAGCAAAAAATGTCACGAATCTTTAGAAAATTGATCTTATACGTACACTCTTGTATAGAATGCTTTATAAAAATTGCATAGAGAGGAAATTTCCTTAAATGTCATCAGACGATACTTGATATCACTCAAGACTGACCGCCTGTGTACTTGACTACAGATAGATGCGAGTTTACCGCCAAAGGTCAAATTTTCTTTGAAGCCAGTATGTTAGGAACGCGCGACTTGGACAATTATAGCCCGAAAGGAAAGATATTTGGTGAACTGACGGAAAAGCTTTCGTTGTATAATCCTATTTTCATGGAGTGTTATCTGTAAGCGCAATGATGGGTTCTCGCCTAGCACTGAGCAAACACAAACTCGTCGCAAGCAGAAAGAAAAAGTTCTTAGTATTCTTGCGCACGCTGGAAGCTTTTTTTAGTCGGTCGAAAAAAGCTTTATCTATAAGGATGAGCATCCTAGAAAAGTATATGCTAAGGCTTTTTCAAATTCTCTACTTTTTGTTCATATTATACTATATATATCCGTGAAAAAGTCAGCTAACAAAATTGTACAAATTAGTGTAAAGTTTTATAGGTCTACATTTTACTGAGGTCTACTGAGCTTACTAATTTGGGCAAATTTATGCAATTTCTTACCAAGTTTTATACGGAAATATGGTATGCACTCTAAGAAGGGGTGCATTTTTGCATCAACATATTTATCAATTGCTATATTCATACTCATTTTAATGCAGCAACTTTCAAGGCAAATCAGATAGGCATTCCTCTACAAAACAACGTGCAGCAATTTGCACTAACAATACACTTAATCCTCGTGAAATCAAAATTAAGTTTTGTCACAGTTGATATACTTATAACTAAAAACACATATGTTACCACTCAATGATCACGCGTAGAACGTTCGAGTTTGAAAACCTGACAAATGGACGGAAACTCTAAACACTTGAATAAATGCTGTCAAAGAAGAGGTTGCAAGGTCTGTAGCCTGAGGGCTAGTTTGTCTGCTCTTTAACTTGTCAAGCTCCACAACAATTATGTTGAAGAATCTTATTTTTTATTAGAGGCATGTAATTATCAGTAGACGTGTGTAAGATTTAACATCTGGTTACAAATTTCATAATCAACTGAATTTGGCCATGACCTTCTGGATAAGAATTATGATATGCTTGTAGTGAATACACACAAGTAAAGGTGCTAGTTTTTAAAAGTGTTTCTGGTAGGGTAAAGTATAGGTAGGGAAAAGATGCTGTTACACAAGGGAATTTTCCTTGCAACTACAACTTGCCTCGGAATTTTGTTGCGAACAGGAATACGAAGCAACTCATGACATGTGAATGACATGTGGTCTGAAATAGGAAATACTACTCCCAAGTTTCGTCGTTTCATTCTATTGTGAGATTTCCCTTTAGAAATGAGCAGCTCGTATAATTTGCCACCTATTTCTTATTCATTTTCTTCTTCCATTCATTTTTCTTTTCTTCTCGTGAGTCCTATGCACCATACTGACACTTTGGAGCACGTACTCCTGCCCTAATTTCCTCTGTTTTTTGTTCTTTATTTGCTGCATTTCTTTTACCGTACATCCTTCTTTCCCCACTTTTACAACCCTTTTCTTGTCTATCATTACTACTCTGCTCCCTCACCTTTTCTCTCTCCTGTAGTCTCGTATTCTCCAATTATCACAGTCTCTCTAATACATTCCTTAAGTTAATCCTTTCTTAACTTGCAAAGCCCCTTTCTTGTCCTTCATTCTAACTCCTCTCCCCCTCCCCCCTCCCGACCAAACCATATCCAAGCTAACTAATTACACTCTAGAATTCCGCCATCTCAAACAACATGTTATCAGCATGTTACTTTAGATGTTACTTTATAGCAGTGTCTGAGTCCATCTTATATATAGCAAATTTCATAGTTAATAGCGTGGCAAGAGCTGGATAGGAGCCAAGCGCGCGCGTGTTTTGACTTAAAAGTTCCCGCCAAACTACAAGAATCAGTAGAAACCAAGCACTTTTGGCGAGTGCATACCATATATTCGTGAAAAACCTTGTAAGAAATATCACGAATTTGCACAAATTATTAAGTTCAGTAGACCGTAGACCTACAAAACTTTGCACTAATTTTTACAATTTTGTTGCACTCTATGTTTTCTCGTTAAGATGTGTGTCGTGTTTCTCTTTGTCGAGACCAGTATGGGACCCCCTCCCTCCACCATATGCCCGCCGGGATCCAATTTAAGTTCGCAAGACTCAAACACATCTTTTATAAATAGACTCCGTCTTTGATAGCTGACAGATTGCTAGGGCTTTCAAAAATCGTCACTTTTAACTGCGGCATTCCTATAGTTCCTGTGTAAATGGGGCATCAATATACAGTACAAATTGTCGTGTTTGCATCCTCGGCTTATCAACTAGAGTAGGCTATTAACATTTTCGAAATTTTGCTTTTTAATTGAGAGTCATCAAATACATAGAAAAAAAAAAGGGGTAAAAATGACATATAAAAGAGACTAAAAAAGCTAAATAAAAAACAATGGATAAATCTAAGAAAATTGAAAACGGTCTTATTTTACGATAAAACTTTTGGTCCGTTTTTGTTATCTTTCATCCCGCACAATTACTCAGTATTCAGTACGTAGAACCAGTAAAACTAGTACAGATTTCTTCTCGACCTTCCTGTTTCATAAAATGAGTGGTTTGGTTTATTGCGAGCTGGTTCTCATTCAACAAGATGTACTCTTGAGATGTCTGTCAAAAACTCCCTCCTTCCGCTATTTCATTTTCTTGTGTTGTTGAAGTACACAATTACTAGCGCCGGAAATAGTTTTCATTGATGTCCAGAAGAAGCTGTCATTGAAGCTCGTCATGAACAGTGCTACAGTGAACGTTGCCTACTACTTTCCAACACTCGTGTACGAAGACTATCATAGTCTTTAAATCCTTCCATTTTCTAGTCCCTTTCTTTCCTATTCTCATTTTTATATTTCTTTAACACTTTAGATAATATGCTATTTTCACCATCCTATACCATTTCAAACATTTAGCTGAGTTGACAGAACAATCTCAAGGTCAACCAATCAGAATTGAGTATTCAACATCATATTTCGATTAGCATTTTCCACGATTCTGCCAAGAGAAGCCATGAGATATGAATTTTTCATTCTTTAAATTTATCATAAATGCTACTAGTTGAACTCATGGTGGAATTCTAGTTCATTCAACACAGCCCCAGCTAGGAAAATGCTAACCAAAAATTGACCCATAATGCCGTTCGGGGAAAGCAGTCAACACAACTCGTTTGTTTTCCTTCAATTTCTCTCGCTCTCTCTTTTTCCCTCTCTCTCTCTTTCTCCTTCTCTCTCTCTCTCTCTCTCGCTCTCGCTCTCTCTCGTCAAAATATTCAAATGATGTATCGTAACATGCGATTTTTTTAAAAATCCTGTATAACCTTTATCGTACGTTATATAATTTTGCATAGTATTTCTTCGCATTTCCCCTATTCCCTTCATCCTTTATTTTTCTTCTTTTGTTTTTCCTATATTGTGAATCCAACAACGACTATCCATCCTCATCACTTTTAATTAACAACAAAGCAGAAAGCAAAACCTTATGTCAAGAATTTTAATATTTTTCTTGAGATGTGCGGCATTTTTCATGACAATTCAGACAGCACATCAGTCATGAGAAATATTTGAGATTTCTTATCACAACATGCAATCATTAAACATTGGTTAGAAACATTGGTTAGAAATTTTATTTCGCAAAATTACTATATTGGTTAGAAATTAGAGCGAATAGTATATTTGTTCCACTGAAATTGTCTTTAGGAATAAATTTTTGAAGTAAAATCAGTAAGCTGTTCTTGTGTCGATATCTGAGTCTAAAATTGCGCCTTTGTATTCAACCAATTTTTTCACATAATATGGAAATAAAAATATTTGATTTAGGAAGTGATTAAATTTTTAAAATAATCTTTATTAGAGTCCATGTGAACGAGACATCACAAGACAAAATCAAGTGACTACTCCTTCCTTCCCTCTTTCATCTTCTTTTTTCCCCTTCAGCCAAAAATGCGACGCGACAACGCATTCAAATGCTTAGATACATTACTGTACTCGAAGGAGGCAGGGGGTGTCACGTTTCGTGGTTAGGTATTCCGTTAACGTCACAGGATACCATACTACGTACAGCTCATCGTCTGATGACTCATTTTTCAGTTTTCTTCCCCTTTAATTACCTTTTTCTCATATTTTCTCCTATTTTGTCGTCTAGTTTCACACCCACATAATATTATTCACATCACACATCACACTCCACACACCTTGATTTCACAAATCATTATGGTAATAATTTTACAGGATGAAAATACACTCCGCCAACAAAAGTACATCGCAAGCGGTATTGACTGGACAGTATCATCCTTGATCCGAGTCGAGCCCTTCAAAGTCATTTTATTTCGTGAATCGTCTTTGTTTTATGAAGTCAATAAGTCTATTCCCTTAAGGAAACAAAAATCTTTAATACAAGGGTAAAGTAATATTTTGGAATATTTTTGCTAAGGTTGATTAATGTTCGAGTCAGTAGACGTTGGAGGCTGATTGCACCGCGATAAGAAAAAAAATCCGATAAACCAGACAAACATGCATCATCGAATGAAGATTGCATTTCTTTCAAACCTTTCGTGACTATTGCCTTCATACGGGCACTTCAACTCAACCGGATATGACGTATTTAAAGATAGGTCAAAAATTACATGATTTTGGAAACAGCTGATTGGCTAATCACAAATTGATTGCCCGGAAAAGTAATGGTGGTTGGTTGATGGTTGCATAACTTCCTTTAAACCAGACCCCGTTGCCATATGCTTCAGCTGTTGTTCTGTCCTTGGATATCACATTGAATCGAGAAGTACACACTTCAGGCGGCCGGCTCTGCAGCTACATTTCAAAGATGTGCACTATAACTCCAATAACGGAACCCATAGAAAACTACTACGAAATCCACGAGCAAATAGGAAGGTAAGACAACCGAGGTTTTCGTTTTCCT
This sequence comes from Actinia tenebrosa, assembly GCF_029948245.1. Classification (NCBI taxonomy): domain Eukaryota; kingdom Metazoa; phylum Cnidaria; class Anthozoa; order Actiniaria; family Actiniidae; genus Actinia; species Actinia tenebrosa. The sequence continues at coordinate 4,401,852 of NW_028292571.1, read as the reverse complement.
TAAAGCACAAGTTCATTTTTGTCAGGCTTATCGCTTAAGCGTCTGGTAAGAAACAGACTAATTAACATTTTTCTTGAGTTCCACTCACGGATATATTTTTATTTTTCGGGTAAAATAGAAAATTTATATTTTTCCACTCTTATTATTTAGAGGGCAGTATGCAGTTGTCAGACAATGTACTCAGAAATCTACGGGGCTACAGTTTGCAGCGAAGTTTGTCCGCAAGAGAAGGAAAGGACAAGACTGTAGAAGTGAGGTCTGGCATGAGGTCGAAGTATTGAGCGCAATAAATACACCGTACCAACACACTAAAATTGTGACATTACACGAAGTCTTCGAGACTAGAAATGAGCTGATCCTAATTTTAGAACTGTAAGTCCTATTTCTTGTTTTTATTTCCAGAAATCAAGATATTTTTATTTTGTATTTGTAAATAACGCTTGGTACTACAGTACATTTTGTATACATTATAATTGGTGTCTTTGGGTTACAAATTCAACAGAGCACTCGGGGGTGATTTGCATCGGCACTGTGTCGCGCTAGACACAGATGAACCGTCATCATCAAGAAGCGAAAAAGAAGTCGTATTCCTTCTTCGTCAGATACTAGAAGGAATGAGGCATCTCCACAACCAAAACTACGTGCATCTGGACATAAAGGTAAGCGAAATAGCGACGTCATTTTCAAACACAGCCTCGCCTATGTTGCTATTCCTAAATCGAATTAATTCAAACATGTGCAGTGAGACTAATGATTATTTATCACACGCATTTATAAAGACCTAGTTTTTCGATTTGGCTGTCAAAGTTATTCAGTACTGTTTTGATGTCTTGATTTCGGGTCACGTTTCATTTCACAAGAACTTTGGCATTCTTAATCTTAAACGGCTAACAACCTTCACTTTCACAATTGACAGTTTAAATCCTATGGTATTATTTTTCATCTTGGTTGGAACTCCGCGTCGGCTTGTGGTTATAATAGTTGCATTTGTTATAAATTTGTAATGAGGAAACGACGCCGATCTCAGCGAACTCCAGCTCGAGTAAACAAAAAAACTTTCAACAAAATCTAAAATTTTATGTACAGATAATTATTCTTACTACGTGATATTTGTATAGAAATATAGAATTCCCTTGAGCTTAGGATAATTGAAATATTTTAATTAATGTATGTACAGCTTGTGGCATCAAACGTATGAATATTACATTTTTTAAATGAACGTACATATCAGAATCGGAGACTACATCTAATAAGATTTGATATTGTTCCTCAAATCAAGCAGATATATCTCAAACAGTTAGGGAGGAAAAAAAAAAACAAGATTCGATGTCTTTATTTTATGAATATTCAAACTATTCACGTGACCAAACTTGAAAATCATCTTTAAAAAAACTGAATAGCGAAACATCTGTTTGTTAAGGAAATGGTTTTCGTCTCGTCTGTCGAGCTTTTGCTGATTGACATAGTAACTCCAGCAATGAAACTTAATTTCAATATACAATGAAATTCTTCATATCAAAATGAACCAATACTGATGTGTAAGTAAAGGTTCAAAATTTTGGGTTTTTACTTTAAAAAAATGAAATGAAATAACTTATTTTCTTGACTATATTATGAAGATCTGAGCATGGAAGTCATTTTTGATATTACTAAATCAATTACGTAGGTTTTCTTGTCCTTTTGTTTTTCATATTTACCATTTTTAGCAAAAATTTTAATAGCATTAGCTATTCCACTCAACATCACAAGAGCTTGGTCGAGCACCTTTTATTTGATCCACAAGAGTTTTGTGAAGATATGACAGATCGATTCTTAAGTGATGCTAAAATCTACCGGCTTCAACCTTGTCATTTGATTCATTATTCTTATAATCCTGCAAATAGACTAAAAAGTCGTACCCGCATTTAAGAATCCTGTTCCATTTTTCATTTTTTTCAATTCTTTTCTGTATTATTATTATTATTATTATTATTATTATTATTTATTTATTTATTTATTTATTTTTGATTAAAGTGTACAATAGCGTACAATAATAAACTGTTAAGAAAAGTCTTTTAGATTTCTTATCTTGAAGGAATCATTAAAGATTTCAATCCATGTGTAATGTTCATGTATTTGCTTGTTTTCTTGTTTCAACATTACATGTGTAATGTCGGATAAAGTTACAAGCATAGTCTCTACAGAGAAAACGAGCTCAATTTCTTTAAAAAACCACTTCAATTAGGAATCGCGGTAGAAACAAGTATAATCAAAACATATGGAAATAGAATCACTATTTAGTCGTAAGAACAACTACTAAGAATAAGAAGACAGTAGTTTCTGGAAGACGTACTTGGGCCCCCTGCTGTTGTGTTGATATTAGACTTGGGTTTGCAAACATATGTAATGGGATGGGTGGAAACGTGTTTATTTACTAGTGATCAGCTGTTTGTATTGTAAAAAACTGATTAAGTTACTGTACCGTAGAAAATGAGCCGTGAATTGACTGTTATCTGTTCCAATATTATTGCCTAAATATCCTCGGTTCTAGTGCCAGGTCTAAGGTTAGTTTTTAAGTAGTTGCTATAACCGGAATATCTGTAATATTGGCCTTCTTTTGAGCTGTATTAATGCTTTGTTTGTTTCGCTTGAAAACTAATTTCTTTCTTTACTCGTTCTTCAATTTTGTACCTACTCATTGTTGGCTTAAAGCTTAGATATTTTGACACACAAAAAGAAAACTGTATATAAATTATTTGTTTTGCTCCGACCGTTGGCCATCCGCTCGGCAAGAATTTAGAGCATTCGTGGAATCAACCTCTTGTTATAATCCATTTAAGGCTTGCACTATAATATTTTCGTGTCTTCAGTTGACTTAATAACCTTTGCTGATTCGCATGGAAAAACGGATTCTTTTTTTATCTGCGTTAAGTTCCTAAGCTTACAGCGGTCCAAATTTGGCAATCACCTCTGTGATTCTCCAAGATCATACGGCTTTTGGCTCATGTTATCCAACTAGATTACATCTATCTTGAGATATACACTTTAAAATAGATAGTCTGCATAAATATAACTGTGTTAATGATAGATCACTTTATATAAAAGACGCAGAGGTCATGTATTGTGTTTGTTGGACCCTACAGCGCTAGCAGACCTATAGAAGTATATTAGGATGATATTTTTAGTTACAGGGTATGCATCTGGTCATTGCCAATAAAATTGCAGCATTGCAACAAGTAGCGCGCAGCAGCATCCACGAACATGTTTGGCACTGCTAGTTCTACTAAAGACGCAAGCGTTACCGCGCAAGCTCTAATCCTCCATGCTTAAGGATAAATAGAGTGACCCTCGTGTGTGTGCGCTTCCGTTCTTTCTTAAACACCAGTAGAAGCTGAAATATCCATGTGGGAGCAAAGCATTCGGCTGCATTCAGTTGCAAAAAGAAAAAAAAAATTGGGAGATTTAAGTAATCATCCTTAAGAAAAATTCTCAACAACGAAGCATAACGATAATCATACTTAGTATTTTGTTGTACAAGATCTATTTATAATTCGCATAGAGTAAAAGACTTTTTAATTTGAACTTCACAAGGTTTAAGACTGATAAATGTTGACATTACTTAGTAATCCTTGGTGGGTAACTAATGAATTGAGTCAATAGATTTGGATGTTTGATTAAAGAGTCCTGATGGATTTAATCCCAAGGTATTTCAATTAAATCAGTCGAAAGCTGTGGTTTACTTTGATAAAACGATATTCAGTTTGTGGTTTTTTAATGTCAATTGATGCCCTTGTTGACAACGTTGAGTTAGATATAGTAATCTATGAGTGTATTTTATGCTCGTTTATTAGGCTGTCCTTATGCTATATTTCTTGGCTTATGAGGGTAGCTCTTAGAAGCCAGTGGCTATCAAACCCTGCAAAACCCCGTTCCATGATCGAATTTAAATTTAGAAGCAGCCTTTCTAGAGAGAGGACGGAAGCTAGAGAACACGGAAAAAAACCCTTGAAGGACAGGTTAGAACCAACGAGTAAACCTATTCATGTATGCTGGAGAGGAAGTTTGCCAGTTGTGTCGACCTATTTCGAAGATCGTTGCTGCACTAAGAACCTCAAGTAACAAGCCAAGGCTCCAGAGAACGTCAGTACTTTTAATGGCTATAGCTCTCCACTAATTATCATCTCAAGCAGCCTTGCTTGGAGCAATTTGTGAAGTCAATAAATGAAAATGCACCATGAAGAAACTAATTACAGCTAAAAGTACCGGCGTTCTCTGCGGTCTTGGCTTGTTGCTTGAGGCTATTGGTGCGACTACGATTTCTGAAATAGGTGTATATAGACTAATAGCACTACAGTAATGTAATTAATATCAACAACGATAAGTTATCATTAATATAACATCAACGATTAAGAGGGGTCACAACACTGAATCAGGTGTCGACGGCTTTCCAGGATGCAAAAGCACCGCACAACAACAACCACAGCAACAACAACAATAACAACAACAACAACAATAATAATAATAATAATAACAACCACAACAATAGCAACAACAACTACTACTACTACAACAACAACAGCAACAACAACAGCAACTACTACAACAACAACAGCAACGACAACAGCAACTACTACAACAACAACAGCAACAACAACAGCAACTACTACAATAGCAACAACATAACGACAGCATAAGCAACTGACAACAACAACAAAATAAAATTCTGTCAAATCAAACTATATTGCATTATTTTACGGAACATTCCTAGAGTATTGCTCATTTTCCTGACGCGCGACTGCCATCAACGTCAATCATTATATCAATATCTTTACGGTACATATATACCTTACATACATTCTTTTGTTCACCTTTTTTAAGATTTATGTTTTGCGCATTGCCTTTGCCACTTTCAAATGCCATTCATTTTTTAACTTCACATACTTGAAAAAGTTCGAACATATTTGATTAAAGATGTGTGCTCGTTGACTTTGGGACGTGCACAACCTATTGCACTTCAAAGGCCAATAACCCAGCTATCGAGTTTACACGCAAAAGATCTATAAGCGTCGGAAATGAACTATGTTCCTACATGAAGGCTCTCAACCTTTTCAACCAAAAAGGGTTCAACGCACTGTAGTTGATGATTTTTCAAAGATTAAGAAGAGATTTCATATTGAAGGACAGCTCCAGGTGTGGACCTGAATAACGTAAAACGATTTCAAAGCTATCAAAATGTCTGTTACTTGAGAGGCGGAAGGTGGGATAAAAGCTCGACCAATCTTTCTTTATCGTTCTTTAATATATCTTTCATTACGTGTGCCACAGCCGACATCTTCAATTCTGAATTTGTTTTTCACAGAAGGTGGAATGATAGGTATCTCCATGACGACGAGGCCTTACTTTCTAAAAATACCGACGCCTATTCTAAGAATAAATCATTTTTGACACAAACACTTTCTGAAATATTCGAGGTTTGAAATGATAAACTTTATTCCACGTGTATAGGAACCGCGTTGATCGTAAACTCTCCTAAAGGTTCTTTTATTTCTAATACTTTTACAGTAAAGTAATGATATTTTTTACATATTTACAACGTGGAGGATGCAAGAGAACTACCCAATCATTTTTGACACAAACACTTTCTGAAATATTCGAGGTTTGAGATCTAAAATGATAAACTTTATTCCACATGTATTGAAACCGCGTTGATCGTAAACTCTCCTAAAGGTTCTCTTATTTCCAATACTTTTACAGTAAAGTAATGATGTTTTTTACATTATTTACAACGTGGAGGATGCAAGAGAACTACCCAATTCGTTAAACAAAGTGCTTGCAACCTAATAGGGCATTGATAAGAAAATTACTCCCCCTTCAAAACCTTAATTTTGTCCGAAAATGCAATAAGTTTTCCAAGGACATCATAGTTAACTACAGTTTTCAAAAGGGCCAAAAAATGAAGTCGTTCGCTTACAGTATAAGGAAGATAAATAAATGGAGTAATCAAGATTTTCTTCAACAGCAAATTTTTTTGGTCTATAGTTAGCGTGATAATAGCTTGTTAGCTTGATCACCTATCTCAAGTAGCAGCCTTCTCTAGTAGGCTCTAATAATCTCACAGGAATTAACTTTGGCTTTTGACTCGAAAGTTTAAACTTCTTCAACAGCCATACAAACCTCTTTATTTTCCTACTACATGTAACAACATTCTCTGTAACTTCATCTACTTTATATCTTTATCCTACAATTCTGTAAATAATTTATACTTTGTGTTTATTTGTGTGTGAATAAATTTGAACTTGAACTTGAACTTTGTTGGTGGCTTGAAAAATCCAGTCATACTCCACCAAGTTAAAAGGTCAAACATGCGTTGTAAACCTTTGAACTGTGTGCAAAAGTTGCTTTGGTTTTGGCTATTATAGATGTATATATATACATTGGTGTGCTTAACATTCATTTATCTGGAGATATCCTGTCAATAATTGCACCTCATTCACAATATCAACCCTAAAAATTGTCTTTCATCATGTCTATGCGGCTTTCCGACGACAATCATAAATCACACTCGTTAAGTTTATCAGCTGAGGGCACTTGAGCTGAGGCCACTGAATGGGATACCTGCGTTGACGTACAAGAAACCCATGAAAAATGATTGGAACTTGAAGGGAATGAGAATCTCTTAAGACAATTACGTAAATCACTTGAAAAATAGATTCCATCAGATTAGTAACTAGGTCTAATAAAAGTAGCCTTGAAACTCGGTGTAGTAGGCGAAGACGCCGTTCTGTATTCTTCGTTTGCACGTTAAGTCATCGCGGCCATGTTGGTACCATTTAACAAAAGATTTATCATTAGCATCCTTAACAAAAGATTTATCATTAGCATCCATTGTTAATGGCACCACAATGGCCGCCATGTTTTTGTCTTTTAACTCTTGGAAATGCTTGCAACCCATCAATGGTTCTTCGTGTTTTTCAATAACGCAACCATAACTAAACTTGACTCTGACAGGTCTCTGATCTCTCTCTTTCTCTCTGCACAAGTGTTTTCTGTTCGTCAAACGTTTCCACGTGTTGGTCATTGGGAAGATTAGTCGGTGAATCCTAGTTGACGTAGAGTATATTTCATACAAACTCACTTACAATTTCGAAAAGATAATGAAATAGGAAGTTCAACGAAGTTCAACGTTATACTCCTCTTTAAATATTAAACTGTCTTCTCAATTCCTTGAATTTGCGTGGTTTTTTTTTTTCAGTTTTGTTGCCGGTCAAGTAGGATGCGCACGCAACCTTTAGAAAACGGTCAAATTCCAAAGATCTTTTGAAATTCAAAATTTCTATGTTGAAATAGATTAGAGAGTCATTCCACTATTCTAATGCTCTTGTCATATTCAATAAATCTCTTCAAGGTGACATAACCAAATCAAGTCCCTAAAATCTTTCTCGGTGATGAGCTTTAGATTAGGATTTTTCAATTGCCCGATTATAGTATTATCCCTTCAATTGAGGATTAACTTGAAGAAGCTTCGCCTGGAGAAGAGCGAAATAAATTAATGATCAATTGAATGGGCTTCAATAGACCCCTATTTGAAGCCAACGCACTTGATATGCCACTAACTTGATATGCCTTATTCTCAAGAGGTTTGTCATGTTGGTATAGCATTCTTTCTTTTTCATGTTATTTCGAAACACGAATCAAAGGTCAATAACAAATTAAGAGGAAAGTGTTTTCAACAACAAGCAATAATGGCAAAAAGCGCCAAAAACTAGACCTTCGTATGAATTTTGATCCCAAATTTCGTTTTGGGTTAACACTCAAAACCTTTTTTAACAGTTAGAATCTGATGTACTATGATAAAATGCTTGTTTGAAGCGGTATTTTCAATTGTACAAAGATGTTTTGTTGCATTTGTGTTAGAATGTTGCTTTGTCAGGCTTTTTTATAGAAAATGTATGGGAAATAAGCAAATGAAGGCCTAAACCTCATTTTCAAATAAAATTTCTACACTTCCAAACAAGTTTCTGAATAACAAGATTTTAGCCTTGTACAACAGCCTTTCTTCAAGAAAATAGTTTTTGGCGCTCACCGCTTGAATACGAAAGGGATTCTCTCTTAAAAGAAATTGATTCAAAGCGATGCCGAATAAAGTAAATGTCTTAAAAATTGTTGTCCCAGGTCTTTAATTCTGATAATATTCGAGAGGATATGATAATCCAGAGCTAACCAAAGAGCCAAAAAGGGATTGGTGTTAACTTGAGTGTAATACGCAATTGTCTGGCACTATTTAAGGCGCTAAACACTGAAATAATACAAACAGTACTCCTACTGGTGTACGGTTGACCGAGCCTGTTTAAAGCTTTGGAGGTTAAGCGTTAAGTTAGGTTAAAATATGGTTCCTGTTCTTCGGTCGTTTACTTTCAGTAAAGCTTATCTCATAAGGGGTTCAGTTTTCATCTGATATACTCTGAATTCTACTTCCGGCTGCAAAAGGATCTGTGTGTGTTCTTTTTCGAGTTTGTTTTTGGATAGTCCCATACTTGAACATATTGTTCCTGCTCTTTGCTCCGTACATTCCCAGCAAAGCTTATCTCATAAGTGTTCAGTTTTCATCTGATACTCTGAATTCTACTTACGGCTACAAGAGGGTGCGTGTGTTCTTTTTCGAATAATGTTTTTGGAGAGTCCCATACTTGAACATATTGTTCCTGCTCTTTGCTCCGTACATTCCCAGTAAAGCTTATCTCATAAGTGTTCAGTTCTGATACTCTGAATTCTACTTACGGCTGTGTGTGTGTCCTTTTTCGAGTAATGTTTTTTTCAAGAGTCCCATACGTTAATATATTGTATGTAATCTTTACTCCGTGCATTCTACGTCCATGCCCTGACTTGGGGTTTTTCTCTTAGATCAGCCCGGGGATTGTTTCAGGGTTCGATAAAGTTGAAAATTTCGTGCCACATCGTAAAGTGCATAGCATATACTCGTGAAAAAGTGAACTAACAAAATTGTACAAATGTAATAGTGCAAAGTTTTGTAGGTCTACCTACGGTCTACTGAGGTTACTAATTTGTGCAAGCTTGTGCAATTTCTTAAAACGTTTTACACGGATATATGGTATTCACTCTAAGGCCTAGGGCAAACGTCGAACTTTCCATGCACCGAACTTAATTACATCAAAGAATGCCGCCTCATTATCACCTGATGTCTATTGTTTTTAATGAGTTCGGTGCATAGAAAGTTCGACGTTTGCCCTAGGCCTAAGGGATATAGTTGATCTAACCGATTGTTCTAATCAGTTTTCGATTTTTTTTTTCAACAGCCTAATAACATTCTACTAATGACAGAAATACGCTACCCCGAAATAAGGATCATAGACTTCGGACTTGCTAGAAAAATTAAACCTGGTGAACAAATATGTCTCATTGTTGGCACTCCTGAATACGTAGGTTAGTTGTAGGTATTTATGTTATACGCCTCCATCAATCCTTTATTTCATTGCCATCCACCCATTCACTCATTCACCCATCCATCCATCCATTCATCCATCCATCCATCTATCCATCCATCCATCCATCCATCCATCCATCCATCCATCCATCCATCCATCCCCTCCGTCCATCCATTCATCCCTCCCTCCCTCCCTCCCTCCCTCCCTCCCTCCCTCCCTCCATCCATCCATCCATTTATTCATTCATTCATTCAATCATTCAGTCACTCAACCCTTTCACTGCTCTATTCATATACCCATTCACTCTGCCCGTTCTTCCATTTCAGTATTCGTTTGTCCATTCATCCAATTATTAATTTGTTTCCTGATTGCATTTTCATCACTTTCTTCACTTTAGCTCCAGAAATATTGGAGTTTGAGCCTGTTGGAAAACCAAGCGATATCTGGTAAGTCAGCTAATAGAAGAGAAATAAATTCATTCTCGTTTGTTAATCTGATCTCTTTGTTTGTTTGTTTGTTTGTTTTTTGTTTCTTTCTTTCTTTTTTCTTCGTGCCTGTAATAAAGACTAAGGAAAAGCAAAATGTAAACTGTACCTTCCGCAAAGATCATCCTACAGTTGAAAAGATCGATATTAAATTGTCGCTATCATTTTTCTTCGCAGGAGCATAGGAGTGGTTGCTTATGTAATGTAAGTTTTAATTTTATTTTTTTTTACCACAAAAGCATGGTTCCATATTAGGGGCCGCGGAGCGAGGTTTTGATTTGGGGGGGGGGGGGGGGGGGGTGGCTAATATATTTCAGAAATCTCCTCCAAACACTGAATTTCACACAAAATATAGAAAATGAATGAAAAAATTCAAAATTGTTGGTGGGGCTGTAGCCCCTCAGCTCCCCTATAGCTCCGCAGTCCCTGCATATGTGCTTTTACGTGCTTTTTTACTTCCTGTCATCATATTAAAGGAAAACCTTAACTTTAATCTAGGACTGGTTAGAACTCTAATCATTGCTAGGTATCTTCATGATAAATTTTTAGATGTGTTTCTTCAACAAAATAATATATTTAAGACCAAGCTTTTGGACTTATCGCGTCCATCATCAGGATCATTTTTAGGGGGGGGGGGGTGGGGTTGGGGGCATGCCCCCACATTCCCTCCTCCCTACGCTAGTGATCAGAATATAAAATCAATGTTAAATCGAAAAATTCGCTACAACTATTAAAGATTAAAGATTTATCATTTTTAACTTTAGCTATAGTGTTTGTATCTCTGCATGGGTCATATGTCATATACTTATTAGATACAAATCTTCTCTCTCATAATTTTTAGGCTTACTGGAATGTCTCCATTTGCTGGGGAAGACAAGCAAGAGACTTGCTACAACGTCTCACTATGTGCAATGGAATTTCCTGAAAGCCACTTTGACTCAATCTCGTACACTGCACGGGACTTTATACAAAAGATTCTACAGCGCTCTCCCGAGTAAGTGAGCCCGAACAAATCCCGTACTCCTCCCATACCCTGTACGACATTTTCCGAAGCCCTTCCGAAGCCATTCGGAAGCTTCCAAGGGAATTAACGTTTCTGAAATAATTCAGGCAGTTTAAGTTTTTATTCGGGATTTTTCCTTGAATTGAAACCTTTTTGGTGACATTATGATAAAACATCGTACAATCCATAAATTGTTTTTTTGTAATATGTCATAGTCGTAATGGATTATTATGTCATATCAACATGGTGGCCTTTAAGTAGTTTATTCTTAAAGTTAAACTTTTTTACATTTTCTTGGTTTTTATATTTACGATAAACAATTTTGTAAATCTGAAAAATATTTGTAAACATTGAAAAATTTGAAGCCATATCTTATTTTTCCGTGTGACGTCATAGCCGCCATCTTGGATCGTGGCATTTCCAACATGGCGGTCAGTCCACAGTATGCCCAGGCTATTATCCTTTTACTTAAAAGACAGTGATATTTTTGCAAATTTCTTCTTTTAAAAAAACCTGATAAATATTTACAAACCTCCATGCATCCACTTGGAAAGCCTAGCCACAGTATAAAAAGCCGGCGCAGCCTGTGGTTAGCCTCTTAATAATAAATTAAATATGACTGTTATAATTGAATTTATCTAGCGATAGACCAACAGTCGAAGAGTGTCTTAACCATCCATGGCTGAACACGGAGGAGTTGATTCAGAAAAGTCCAAGTAGACGAGTCCGTCGGTCGAGTCACCAGCACATGAACGGAGAAGCCAAGGATTCCTGCAAGAACGAACACCACAAGAAAAGAAAAAAGCTTAAAGCAGTTCAACAAAACAACAGCCTGGTACAGATAATCACGTAAAAAAACATAGTAGGTACAAAGTGTCTAAGCGAACGTTCAAACATCTTAAGTTTTTTTGGAGCCACAGGGTTTATTTTTTGTTTGGTTGGTTGGTTCTTTGTTTGTTTGTTATCTATTTAATTGTATTTGTCTGCTGCTTTATTTCTTTATTTCTCCTTCTCCTTCTCCTTCTCCTTCTCCTTCTCCTTCTCCTTCTCCTTCTCCTTCTCCTTCTCCTTCTCCTTCTCCTTCTCCTTCTCCTTCTCCTTCTCCTTCTCCTTCTCCTTCTCCTTCTTCTTCTTCTTCTTCTTCTTCTTCTTCTTCTTCTTCTTCTTCTTCTTCTTCTTCTTCTTCTTCTTCTTTTTCTTCTTCTTCTTTGTTTTACTTCTCGCTTGCTTTTCTCTCTCACTACTTTAGGTTCTTGTTATTTGCCCCTTGCTTCCTTGCTTCCTTTTTTAAGTTTGTTCAACTGTTGGCTCAAGAAGAAGTTTGAACGTTCCCCTTTCCTAAGCAGTTTAGTTGTTACGTGCCCATGTTTTTGGGGAGGGGAGGGGAGGGGAGGGGGGAGGGAGGGTTTGATTTGTTTACTAGGTTAGTGAGGAGTGACCCCCTCATGCAAATCCTGGAATGCCCCTAAGCAAGACAATATTCTTTTGCCCTAAATTATAACACTATTTTAAGTTTCACTAAATCTGTATGATTTTCACAAACAGGAAGAAAAGAACAACACAACAGAAGGAAAACAAGCGTTGGCTTCCTTATAACCAATGTACCCACGTTTAGTTCATCAGGCATGAATCAAAAGACGATCTCAATATGAATAAGTACGGGATCCTTAAGAGTCTAAGGCTTGGGTCAAACGTCTAACTTTACTTGATCCGAACCTAATTGAAACAATAGATAACAAGGCGGTCTTCTTTGATGTGATTAGGTTCGGCTCATGTGAAGTACGACGTTTGACCTAGGCCTTAGAGCTGGTTATGAAAACCTTAGTTTATGATGTATCATATTGTATCTTAGTATATACAGTATATATAATTTGATAACAAATAGACGAATACGTTGGATTTGATTTGGTGAAATGATTTCAAAAAATATGTCTGTCATTAGGCAATGTCTATTAGTAATCCCGATGATTCCAATATTGATTTTCAAGTAAAAAATGTCGAAAATTTAATCTGGCTATATAGTGTATATATTTAACAACTTAGTAATATTGTAGAATAGAAGAAAGTGATAAGGTAGATTATATGAGTTAGAAAGTTTTCGTTAAATATTGTTTTGTTTTTTTTTCATTATTTCCTTAGGTTTATATATTTTTTCTATTAATAGAAATTCTTTTGTTTTTGTAAATGTTAACATTTGTGCTTTCTCAAAAAATTGTGTTGCATACATTCCCATTGGAATGAACCTAAGAAAATGTAAACACGATGTGTGGTACCTAGGAATACTTGTTTGGGAAAACATTTGTAACCGGACGCGAAATTCATAGTTATACCGGAAGTAGGTCAGTGTTAGGATTGAACCGGAAGTGAATTGCTTTGGCATTTTGTTAAAGTATGACTACGGTTACCATGTGAAGCCTTGAAAATAAGGAATTCAGAATAATGTAAGTTAAGATAGTTTAGGTTTTAAAGTACGAGAAAAATTTTATTTTTTCCCCTATTCTAGATGAGCTATTTCCGTCAATGTAAGATTTTTTTTTACTTTATGTATAACGTGCTTAATAAAATAATCCCTCGCCCCTCCCACACCCACCCCAAATGTCATTTTCAACTGCCACTTGTACAAATACATGTTTATCGATATATATTCAGTTTATTATCTTGCTAAAACTTAATTGGCAGCTTTGGAATGAAGCAATAAACTACTTGATATGCGATCTCGTTGTATGACGTTTCAGTGTACGGCTTTTATCTGTCTATATGCATGCGTAGTTTAGTTAGTATTTTGGCTACACTTCATTGCTGCTCTTTTTTCGCGTTTTACCAAAAGAATACTAATAGAATGCAGAGAACATTTATTATTTATGGGAGAGCGGAGATGGGTGAGTAAAAGCTGAATTTTTGTTGAAGCCCCGCTATTCCCAAAGCTGAAAGTAGAATTACCCTGGGTATTTTAGCACCCACAAAGATAAGGAACAGTCGCTTCATAATGACCTTGCTAGACTCAAGTTTAGTTTTATACCCTACATGAACTTCTGACCCTACTTATAACGAGAAATATGATTGGTTCGTTCCTTAACTTCTGGCTTTTCCGCTGTCAAGAGTGCGCGCGGGCTCTTTCAAGTGAAGCAAAACAAAATGGCTGACCAAAATGGAGGGAAATTTGATTTGCAAGAATTTTGAAGTGCAAATTCATGGATATCAAAGATTCTTTAGATACTCAGGAGGGTCTACACCAAGAAAATAAGAAAATACAGGTATTTCTTGAGCATTTGAGAATTCATTGCTTACCAAATTACGTTTAATATCGATCGTGAAACAGCTGAATGTCAGAAGATGTTGCTGTCGCTAAAGAACTCTGACTACTTGTCCTTATTTAACCATATTTTGAAACATAACTTTTCAGTAATTCAGTAACCTTGTTGTATTTACTAAAGTCTTCATTTTCTTAACTTGAAAGTTCTAATTTCTGTGAATACCTTCTTTGTTTTGGCTTAGAATTTAATGCTGAATAGTTCATGCTAGCTACGTACTTAGGTTTATTCTACGATCAAAACATTTAACGATGGCATAAAAAAGATTTGAACAAGTTTACATTCAATGCAGGACGTTTTTCAAGCATTCTAAAGTCCGCTACCAGCTGGGTTTAAAAGTTTTGCTAATATTAGTAGGGGAGTTAGGGCAGGAATTTTAGCAGCACAATCACAGTGTAGCTCAACTTGGAGTAAAAGACAACGAGACTAGATTCTCGCAAGAAGGAAATTCATTATTTGGTGCTTTGAAAATTACTCCTTGCAGCACTTTGGAATGCAGCTCATTCTGAGGGACAAAACAAAACTTTTCCAATTCTCAGGAGTTTGAAATTCTTTTGTTTTGTGGCCCCAGATGATCGAGCTGCTTTGACGTCACATGCAAGGTGTCTATTCACATACTCCTTAGTATAAGCACTGGTGAAAGAGAACTCTGCCAAGAATTAAGGGTGCCCCATCATGTGCAAACTTTGAGTTCTAAAAATATCTTCCAATGATATCATTTATTTGATCGTTTGATTTTCTGCACGCGCATAGTACGCGCGCGCTCTACGCTGTTTGCTAAAGTTTTCTTGTGCTTTTCTTATGTTTAAATGTTCAAACCTGCCCTCAAGATGACGATGTAGGTCGGAAGCTTTGGAAAATAAATGTAAAAATACTCCAGAAAGTTGAACAGATTACTACTTCAATTTCCTGTCGTAATTGCCAATCTTTCGACGGGCACATTCATATTCAGGGCAGAGTCTCGAAATAACGGAAAAACCCAAAAAACGTAAGCAAACAGCGTAGAGCGCGCGCAGTAAATGCGCGTGCAGAAAAGGTTTAAAAATAGCATCAAACTGTGCACATGATGGTTACAAGGCTGTATAAAGGGAATTCCTTTTTCTCTTGGTAGGAACCTTTGTTGTAAGAGGGCTTGATTGTAGAGAGGAGGGAGCCACTAATAAGGTTGTCATGGTGTTTGATCTAAAAAAAGTGATTGTTTGGCCCCTTTAGCTTTGTAAAAAACGAACCACTTTAAGATCCTACAATATCTTTCCAATGTGACTTTCCCAAAATCTGGCTTCATCATTTACAAAATAATGATTTCAATGACGTTTTCTTTCTAAATTCGTTTACATTTCATTTATTTTCAAAAAAAGTTTAATATGTTTAATTCCATATAATTTAACCAAATTTCCATAAGGAAAATTATGCTTCTCCTTATACATAATACAAGCCGCCATAACTGGCAGATAAATTACATTTGCGAACCAGCAGGCCATTTGCATTCGCACCAAAATTCTTAGATAGTTTTTTATCCTTGGCTTAAATTTTCATCAAACTATGCAAGAGAATCTTATAGCAGTAAAAAAAAAAAAATGGCACTAATGGGTGTATGAGAACAGAAATTTGTGTACTTAGAAACGATACGAGAAAAGTTTAATCTTTACTTAGTGGTATTGATGGTTTTCACGGCGGCCATGTTGGAGGAACTTAACAAAAGAATTGTTATATCCTCCAACATGGCCGCCGTGTCTTTTGTTATTTAATTATTTTGGGAATGGTTGAAAACCATCAATTGCGTTTTAGTTTACCAGACTACGAACATGAATTGTGATTGCGGCATGAGTCCACGCGAAAGCAACGGATAGTCGTTTCAGTATTACGGCAAGTGGCACACCGTGTACGTACAAAGACCACCCTATAGCGAGAAAGGTCACATGACTTGTGTAAATCAGTCACGTGACCATGCAATTAGTCCAACTCGATTATTGCAGCTTTTTTTTTTGCAATTGCAGGAGGAGAATGTTAGCATTATTTGAAACGAATTATGACGATATCTATTGATTATCTGACTTGTAAAATGTATAACTTCTTAACAATCATAATTTAACACTGTTAATACATTGACGTACACTCTTTAAGAGTAAGACTTTCTCGCTGTGGTTAGCTTGCTACAGCTAAAGAGCAAAGAGACACAACACAAAATGACGCGCAGAATAACAGTATGCCCTATGTCCATGCACATACTGTTTCTCATTTTGATTATGAGAAGTAATATCATGGCGTGACGTGACATGATTTGTTCAATTCTTTGACTTTAAGAGAAAATGAGCCTGATAAAGGTCTATTAACCATTACGAGGTTGAGGAAAAGATTGGGTTGAGTTGGCATTGCATTGCATTCTGGGGCATTCTGGGGGAAGAAATAGACGCCTTCTTGGAAATATGTCCCCTAAGACAGCTCCAAAATGCACTGCAATGCCAACTTGATCGAGTTGTTTCCTCAAAATCGGAATGGCAAATAGAGGGGTTTCAAGGCAGCCATTTTGTAAAGAAAAGCAATAGACATTTTATTCTTTGGAAATGAATTTCAAATTTCTTGCCATGCAAAAAAAGCCGAACAATGAACCTGCCCAACAACATGGCTGCTGCGGAACCCATTCATTAACTTATCAAAGTGTACAGATTTTGTACAAATATCATCAGTTTTTAAATATTTTATGCCTTGTTTTTGACATTGTCTTGCTTTTTAAAACCCACTTTTATCTTTCTTCCTTTTTTAATGGTGATGACTAAACTAGAAGTCTTTTGTACAACAGGCTTCCGACTTAAAAGTTTGTAGTAATCACCTTACATTTCAAAATATGTTTGTAGCTTGTTTAATTCCTTGTGAGATATTGGAAGAAAAAAAGATTTTTGGATTTTGTAGGACTGTAATAACGCTACGATAATTCGTAAGCACATGTCTTTCAGTGACCATGACGGCGCGGGGTCCAATATTCTGATTGCACGAGTAATGACTGGCGCAAGCACCTTTAAAACACCAGTAACAGGTTAAGCAGGTCTTCTATAAACCTCGAACTCCATAGACTGCGGTTTTATCCGATCTTGCGATATTCATAGAAATTTTGCTAAGGCACCAACTCTTGTCTTACGACCAGGACTCTTTTTTCTACCAGTGGATGGGCTCTTAGGCACGTCAACGCTGACTTTACCAGTGCTTGTAGTACTACTCTCAGACCCGGCCGATCCTGCAGAGCTGTAACGATGGTGGCGGGTGACGGTGGATTTTGATTTTTCGTGCGAATATTGTGCGGATAGAGGAGGTAGTTTATTGGATGTTATAGATATGTCAGATACAACAGAAGGATTCCTCTTTCTATCGCTGGTAACGGCTGGTGTCGCACCTCGAACGCTTACTCTGACAGGTTCTTGGTCCGTTTGACTTGGCGTTACTGCCGGGTATTTTTTCTTGTAGTACTCACGAAGAAATGCTCTTGTGGCTCGCCTGCCGGACTAAACAAATAAAGTATCACGTGTTCTTAACTGAACTTATGGTCTTAGGCTGAATAAAATAGTAATATATTCACATGCTAACAATACACGCGACTATACATATTTAGACATGGAAATGCATGAAAATGTGTGTGGGGAAACGTCTTACAACGCGTCATGTAGGGTGGTGGGGGGGGGGGGGGGGTGGGGAGGTCAGAACCAGTTGTTCGGCGTCGTAGATGAGAGCGACACAAAAGGGAGTGTTCACGCTAATATATGTATAGTAAAGCATGATGGGATATCTATTGTTAAGTAAATACTCGCTTTTATTCTTAGCACTTAGAATAGCACAGAGGTTTAAAATTTTGGTATGCGGCAGATGAATTCATACATATTCAAATTTGAATTATTCAAATTGTCTCTATTATCAAGTATGAACCTTACAACCTCGGTTAAATGCTTTTTGTTTGATCAGAGAAGTGGCAAAGCCGAAACTATCCCTGCATAAGACAGCAAGTGCAACAGTAGAAAATGAAAAATTTCCGCGTTTCATTAATGAATATTTACATCGCTAATTTTTGGTACATTTATTCGCGACCAATAACTTCATGATACATTAATCATTTTTATATTTTCGAATATGAAGCGACAGTGCAAGTTCATAAATGCATAACTTTGATGGTGCCACCCTCCTTAGGCCCCCCCCCCCCAGCTCAGACCATGTGTCATTCCCCTTAGTATTATTCCTTGACCTTTTCCTTACCTCTATAAGAAAATCTTTATCGCCTTGTTCAAGCTGGAAATCATTAGTCTCAATGTAGTCTGTATCTATTCCAATAGTTCTCTCTACATCCCTTTTCTACGAATAAAACATTTGTTTTGCTATTTTTAGTAGGAGATGATGCACTTTTCACGTTTATTTTTTCAACCTCATACGAGGATTATAGACTTTCCTGGGTTTCCGTTCTTGTTTCTACTTTAAAGTCCTACAAAGAGGTGTTTCCAAAAGCGCGGGAAATTTTTTAAAACATGAAATTATTTGACAGGGACATTTATTTCAGCAAGCCCTAGAATCCTAGAACGGCCCCTAGCATATATATCAATGTGCATAGTAAACTATTTTCATCACACCATCGAAAATACAGCCAATCAGAATGCAGGAAAGCCGTTGCGTATTTTGTTATTTCTTCCCATTAAGCATCGCGGCCAAGTTATTATCAGTATGGGATCTTTAATCTTATTTTTCGTTAACCACAAAAAGTGCTTGTAGACTCACCTCCACATAAACCCTCTTTACGTTCACTGATAACGCTGTCTGGAGAAAATCAATTATCGTGCATGAGTAAACTCGTTCATCCAAAATATGTTCGTACAGATAGTCTTTTTATAGCAGTGCTGCGCTTAGGAAAAGCTGGAATTACAAACTAATACTTTTTCTGAGCATCTATCAAGGGCGGATCCAGGGGGAAGGTCGGGGGGTCGCGACCCCCCTGTCATTCCTGAGGTCAAATGGGCTTCTTGTGGTAAAAATGCGACTGGGATTCCTTTGCCCACAAAATTTACCCCTGAGACCCCCCCTTCAAAAAAACCCTGGATCCGCCCTTGTCTATCTTCAAATGAACTCATCCTTTATGATGATTTTAGAAGTGCCTTTGATTGTAAAAATAGTGCAGTAGAAACCATAAGATCCGTGGGCGGGCGCGGCGATCTCCAGCTCCTAATGAAGCCCTGCAACTTTCTTGTGGCTCAGCTTGTCTTTAATAACAGTCTTTCTTTAGCAAATATTCATTTTTCTTTGGCAAATGTATTTTTGTATTTTCGCTTCACGATGCTTTTCACTTTGCTTACATACTCGAGTTTTAATTTGTATACACCTATTTCAATAAAGGTCATCGCAAAAGGCGATAGGCAAAAAGGCATTCCGACATGGAAATGGTTTCGTTGAATACAAAGAACATTGAATCAGTCTCAACATGTTGGTCCATTTTCGTCTTGACAAGAATAAGGAGCAGAAACACAAGTCATTCCAGCTATTCTTGGATCTTGGAATGACCTGATCTCCTATCACTTTTCGCCTATCGCTTATTGCCTATCACCTTTGGCAATGACAACGTTTATTGAAAAAAGTGTATACATTTTAGATAGTATGGATTACATTTATTAAAGTTGGGGTTGCTCACCTGTAAAGTTTGGATGAATTCACCCAAGTGTCGTATCTCTTTTCTTGAGTATCCCAGAAATCTCGTTTGTAGGTTGACGCCTCTCTTTTCAATAAACGCCATCAGTTCTTGGAACGTAATCTGCATTCAGAGAATAAGATCATGAGTTATATTGCTGCAATCTGCGCTTACTAATGTGTTATGGATGTTGGATCAGCTTAGCCTCACTTGCCGCGCATCTTAGCTATCCTGACACGAGTATAAGTAAAAAACGTCTACGCATATTTTGACAGGGCAGTCCAATTCAGCTTAGGCTGGTTTAAATGGAGGTCTGTAAATGCCTTCTGCCATTTTGGCGTACGGTTAACGAAATAGCTTTTCTTTAGGTTCTGCTATAGACCTGACCTAATCCACTGTTTTCCCATTTCAGACCATGAGCTATTCCATAGAGTATCATTTCTTTGTTTAAAGGTTGCACACGAGAAGACACATGCGCATGGATACAACTTAAATATAAAATCTCTCGAGCTAATTACACGTGTGAAATGGCGGAAATACTGAGCATAGGTGGATCAGGTCCATTATGATGTATGTACACTAACATGGTTGCCACATCTTTGTGAATTTATTCCCACAGGAACGATCAAAAAATCAAGAGCATAAATTGTCTTGGAAGGAGAAGATGTCCTCAGTTACCTCTCCGTCTTCATCTGTGTCGAGTTCCTCAAAAGCAGATCGATAATCAACATCATAGCCAAACAACAGTTCAGCATCTTCTCTTGTGAAGTCTACAGGCTAAAGAAGAAAAAAGACATCCAGATCAGTAACACTGCTTGTATTATCCATGAATATATACATATGGTTATCCTGGGCCGCCATCTTGGATTTGCCTCCAAAGGGCATGGGACAAGGTGAGTAAGTGAAGATGATAGTCGCGCATGTTATCCACGTGCAGAATGTTCGACTTACTTTTGTGAAGACACCCCTGAGTTCTCGAAGGTTGATAATGCTATCTTCATCCAAATTATTTCTTTGTAGTTCCTAGAAAGATATTTACCAACACAGTAAACAAACACAAGCTTATCAAAAATGTGGGAAATTCAATGATTTGGGCTAGACCATGCGTACCTTTTCCCTCGAACCTCTGGGTTGGGGGAAAAATCCCAACTAGAATAATAGTTGCTATAGAATATAGAGAAATTGTTGCTAGGTTACAAAAAGTAATCGTTGCTAAGAAACCTTGGAGTAACTGTTGCTAAATCAACGAAAAATTAATCGTTGCTAAGGAACATAGAGTAATAGTTGCTAAGGAAAATAGTATTTGTTGCTAAGCAGCATAGAAGGCTTTAACTGTCTATGCAAACTAACCATAGCACACTTATTAGCATACCTTCATAAATCTTCCAACCGCGCCAACCATAGCTTGATGTTCTTGTCGCATATTTAATTGTTGCTGTTTAAGCTTCCATCGCTGCCTTCAATAAAAAAAGGATTCCATACATTTAAGAGGCTGTCCGTGTAAGAACGGATAAGGCAAAATTTGACCCATCACCGATTTTCCTGATTTTCTTAGTAAAAGTCCACTATTATATGCAATGAACAATTATCACATTTATTTGGATCAATTCGGATTTTTAGGTACTTTACGAGACGGTTTTCGATGACACCTCAAAACTTGCAAATTCACCGTCGGGAAAGCTGCGATTAAGCTGTACATATCGGGCGCCGCCAAAAATTTTTTACTAACTTAAATCAACTGAAAATTTTTACACATGAATTTTATAACTTTTGGTTATAATTAAAAGTTTTAACGATTAAATTTAATAAAATTTTCACTGAGATATGATTATTTAAATATATATACTAAAATTCCTAAACGCGTTAGGCGCTAAAATACCTGCAGTTGAAGGCGATTTTCTCGAAAGTGGGACCTAACCTAGAGTTTAGTCTATCATAGCTCAAATGCACTAACACCACTCTACAAACTTATGAAATAAAATTTGTGGGTACTCTTGTTTACGCTCCGTACAAGAAGTCGGCAATTCATTAAATTTCGCCAGGTTAAGCAAAACCGATAACTGCCGGTGCGATGAAAAAAGACCAAGTTTGGAATCAAAACTAACTGAGTATATCAAACAAGTCATTAAATACCAGTTTTGCCTTTAAGTAAGCATGTTGAGTCTTTTTAAACATTTTAAAAACGTTTTTTAAAACGATATTTATTTTTTATTGGTACGATATGCAAATTAGGTTCACAAATTTGCATCAAACAACATGAAAGCGTGAAGTTTTTTCCACTTGTGAACCTATATATCTACAGCTGTCGGATCATGTAAGTATTATCTCTAATGTACATGCACTCATCTCTGCCTTTTTTTAGTTTAAAGTTAAGCAAATGTATATCAAGGGCGTAGGATGAGACCCCCCAAACTAAAACGTAAAACTAAAAACTAAACTGAACGTAAAACGCAATGCGGGCTATTTTTCGGTTTGTGTTGGTTTTGGTTTGGCGTTTCGGGGCCCAAACTTGAATTTCGTCCCCCCCCCCCCCCCCCCCTCCCCCTTTTTTAACGCATTCAAAAGATTGGATAAATTGCAGTTATTTAATCGGACAACCAGTGATCAACATAATGCCAGTATAACATACTTAAGTTGAATATAGGCGGATCTTTGCTATAAATGATCTTTTGATTCAGAATTTGTTTTATATATACATAGCTGTGTGTACTTGTTGCCGTAAGAAACATGCTGAGCGTATTCAAGCTAAGAAAAACATAAAGACAGCCCATCTCGATGATCATCAAAGGTTAGTTTAACAAGTTGAAATATATCCATTATTTTACAACCGGTTGCTTCCTTTTCCCTTTTTGCCTGACTAAGTAGGAAAGGAACAAATAATACACGGATTTGCAATCCGCGAGTTAAACGGGGTGTTTCAGTAGTCTTACTAGTCTTGCAAAAGATGGGTTACAATGTTGCGTTTTCATTCCCATAAAATTTACATTTGATTCTTTTTGCTAACACTTTAATGTTACTTTTCATTTACTTTTAGAGCCGCAAAATGTTACGCGAATTTGGCGATAAGCGCACATACCGCAGATATGAAAACAACTCCTTGCCGTGAAATATCGGCGCCTGATTCACCCATGCTCAGTCCATGTTGGACTCCAGGAATTGGTCATACTATGGCATACGGGAACACCAAAAGCAAAGATGTCCTAAATGTTTATAATACAGCGATGGATGACATCGCAAGAAATATATCTTGTTCCCGAGAACCTTTGGATTTACAGATTAATTAATTAGAAATGGCTCACAGGGAAAAAATAAAACTTCACGCTTTCATGTTGTTTGATGCAAATTTGTGAACCTAATTTGCATATCGTACCAATAAAAAATAAATATCGTTTTAAAAAACGTTTTTAAAATGTTTAAAAAGACTCAACATGCTTACTTAAAGGCAAAACTGGTATTTAATGACTTGTTTGATATACTCAGTTAGTTTTGATTCCAAACTTGGTCTTTTTTCATCGCACCGGCAGTTATCGGTTTTGCTTAACCTGGCGAAATTTAATGAATTGCCGACTTCTTGTACGGAGCGTAAACAAGAGTACCCACAAATTTTATTTCATAAGTTTGTAGAGTGGTGTTAGTGCATTTGAGCTATGATAGACTAAACTCTAGGTTAGGTCCCACTTTCGAGAAAATCGCCTTCAACTGCAGGTATTTTAGCGCCTAACGCGTTTAGGAATTTTAGTATATATATTTAAATAATCATATCTCAGTGAAAATTTTATTAAATTTAATCGTTAAAACTTTTAATTATAACCAAAAGTTATAAAATTCATGTGTAAAAATTTTCAGTTGATTTAAGTTAGTAAAAAAATTTTGGCGGCGCCCGATATGTACAGCTTAATCGCAGCTTTCCCGACGGTGAATTTGCAAGCTTTGAGGTGTCATCGAAAACCGTCTCGTAAAGTACCTAAAAATCCGAATTGATCCAAATAAATGTGATAATTGTTCATTGCATATAATAGTGGACTTTTACTAAGAAAATCAGGAAAATCGGTGATGGGTCAAATTTTGCCTTATCCGTTCTTACGCGGACGGCCTCTTAAACAGTAACAACAACGACAACAACGATAATAATAACAATCTGCAGAAGGGGGAAGGTGGGAAGAAAGGCAAATCCTGTATTTTAACAGCAAAACATCACAATACTGGAAAAAAAATCGCTTTATCGTTTTATGGCGAACAATTATAGTTTATCATATCCAAAAGACTTTAAGGATACGACGGCCATCTTGACTCACAATGCATTGTGGGGCGTCCAGTGGTTAAACATTGAGCTTATACGCTTAATGATACATTTTTTTCTTTATATCTCCCGACGTGTCGTCATTACAGCCAAAGACGGCACATCGATCACCTTTACTCATGAAAAAAGAAAGACAAATAAACGAAAATCTACATATTGTTCGCCATCTTTGTTTCGTTTTGCCCCCGATTCAAGATGGTCGCAATATCTTCGAAGCAGTTCGTTGTTGAACTGTAATTATCCTTCACTTTATAATACGATAATAAAAAACAAGATTTATATGTGAATATATTGAGAAAAAGATTATAATTTTCTTTAGGTTTAACTTTTCAGAGAATAACAGTAAATCAGTGGATAAAGTGTATAAAGCCCATTGCTTTTCTATATTTAATTTTTCTTTGTATATATTTTGTGAATTGATGTTTCTTGATTATAAATTATAAATTATATTTTATCACTCTTGTTTCGGTTATATTTGTTTTCTACTATTCTTGGTACTAATTAACGATGCACCTGGCCAACGAATCGTCGGCCAAAACAATGCTTTTCAATTACAAATATGCAACTAATTGCAAGAACGTTATATAAAAATAGAAAATAATTTATAGGAATTAATGAGAAATATTTTTTTAATATTTTGATTCTAAAGCTCCCTATATTGATGGAAATAATTGTTTTTATATATGCTTACAAAGTAATAGCAAAAATGTCAGTTTATCCTCAAAAACGGTGAAATTTTTACTAACGTTTTGCTTAAGTGATTCCCATTAGTCATTTTGTTATTTATTTTTATGACAACGTTCCTGCATTTAGGTGTATCAGAAAGATTGGTTATTACTAATTATATCGTCGTGTCAACCTGTTGTAAAGTAGAAGCGAAAGAAGGGAACCTACATCAGAGAACATTGCGCCTATGTTGGCGTACGATGATAAAAATTGTTTTGGTCGATTGATTGGTAATTAATAATGATATCGTCTTGAAACACCTGTCGTATAGTAATAGCGAGAAAAGTGACCCTAGGGGAGTCGGAGACTGACATTGCACTAAGATTGGCGTACGCTAAATTGTTTTGGTTGAAAACAAAGCAAAGGGACAAAAACTTTATCAAAATGACTGGCACATTAAGATTACTAGAATGGCAAATTCTATTAGCATTATGGAGCGCCCTCATTTATAATCCAGCACCTTCCAGTTACCAAGCTGTTTGATTTGTGAACGTAGGAATAGTTTAAGTTTTAATAAATACTTGCGTCATAGCTTAAATTGAATTAATGATAAACAAGTAAGTAGATTTCGCTACAGCTGTAAAACACTGAGTGACATACACCTTGAAACTGATCCAAATGGAAAACCAAGCAATAACCAATACGTTTCTTGGTTTGCATGGCATAATGTTCTTAACTAATCTTCTTGGAAATTCACTGGTGTGTATTGTCGTCGCTCGATCAAAATGCCTCCAAAACTTCACATCGTATTTGCTGGTAAACATGGCAATTGGAGACCTGGTCTTGGGGATGTCAGGATCAATACATTTGTTAGTATCTATCGTAGGCAACCAGGAACGCTATAGGTTATGTACGTTCATGAGCAAGGTGGTATACATAGGCGGTGCAGTCTCGGTCTACACCATCACTGTCCTAGCCGTCGATAGATACATTGCCATTGTAAAGCCTCTTTACCATCGTAGTAAAATCTCAACTGGAAAACTCAAGGTTATCATCCCATTAATATGGATAACGTCTATTGCACTGGCTCTGCCTTCGCTGGCGTTCTTTCGTGGCAAGTATTACAGCGAAGATAGGAGAGTTGCATGCTGGGATGCCCTCAGTACCGTGGATAACTTTCCCAACGAGTATAAAATCATTTTGTTCGCTTTGATGTACGTTCTTCCGATGTTGGTCATCGGCGTTTTATATGGAATGACCTTCAGGTAAGTAACTTCACAATAACTTTGGTTATCAATAGTTGGAAACATTATCGTAGTACACATGTTTGCATTGCTATGTTCTCGCATGGGGCATATTTCGAACCCTAATAATGGCTTCCTAACCCCCAAAATTTTACCGATGGAGAATGACATTAACTCCACTATTCAGGGTCTTTTCGATCTGAGGTTCGTCCATTATAATGTAATTTGTCAACTTGGGTAATTGAGCATAAAAGTTTCCAAAAGTGCAAAGAACACCTTTCGCTTGCAGCAAGTGGGAGCTCAGAAACGTTCCCTTCTAGTTATGAAAAAAATCGAGAGACCATTTCATTTCCAGTAGTTTAAGAGACTATTTTCAAGTTTTAGACTTCAATTTCAATTTGTTTCAGGCATCTATGGAGCGGTCAAAACAAAAGTATCCGATCGACGAATAAGGCCATTATTGCCTCCCGACGTAAGTTAACCAAGGTAATTGGAACCATCATCATTGCTTTGAATATTTGCTGGCTGCCTTGGTTTGTCGTTGACCTGCTATCGAGTTTTAATTGCATCCAAAAGTACGACTACCTGAGGTCTGAGATTACAAATTTTCTTGCTATGGCGAATTCAAGTTTGAATCCAATCGTGTATTCACTTCAGAGCAAGAACTTCAGAAGTCATATCTCAAAACTGGTTAAACGCAAATAAAAGGCTGCACGACTTGGATGCAACTATTTCTCTCTTCTTCCCTGTTTCCTTAATGGTTTTCCAGTAATTTTGTTATTGAAAGTAAAATAATAACGAACAGCGAAAGAATGTTCCAATTTCTGATTCCTCTACAGGTGACTGAACCAAAATGAGCTAATCTTTCCGAAAAAAAGACATCATCATCACCATTTTCCGCGGAAAGCGGCTTGGCTTTGAAACAGAGGCGGCAAATTCGTGAAAAACGCGCCTTATTTTAGCCAGAAATTTGAATCGGAAATTCCTTTTTAAAAATGCTTAATTTGATCAAGCTGAAGACCTGACACTTATGTTTCCCGGCTATGAACTTGTGTGCTTATGGCTTATAGGAGTTAATGACTGGGGTATGATGGACAATCTGTGTTAGAGAGACATGCTAGAGAGGATCATGAAGGAATAATCCCAGATTTCGTTATGAACGTAACTGGGGTTTACCATAATGATGCAATGTTGAGACGGATCAAAAAGGAAGGATACATCAATAACAAGACTGAGTGGAACTCTTTTCAATTGTCACAGGCTGTAATTGAAAAATAGATCGAGCGTGGTGTGTGCGAGGATGGAATTGAGATGTTTTGTTTTGTTGTTCACGCGCAAGAGGTTGACGAATGTAAACAACGAATCGTTACTGTTCTAGCCAAACTGAAGAGGTTGTAACAACGAAACTAGTTTTAAAAGGCTAAAATACACATAGTGCGTATAAGACAATAATATTAAGAAAGTGAGAATTCACTAGTTTAAATTATGACTATTGATTTTTTTACTATTTTTTTTAAAAAAGGAAAAGACTTACCTTGCGAGTTTTGTGTTCGGAGCATCTGGGGGATGGTTTCCTTCTCGCTCTGTTAGCAATGTCTTCATTAATTCAGTTTCTGTGTGAGAGTACTGCATAAAAAATAAAAATAATGACATCAAATTGAACGCAGATAACTGTTCTATTTCCCATTATCGAAGGGTTTCTTTCAATTGTATTATAAGTATAATATATATATATATAATTATAAGATATTTGAGATTTAACGCGCGCGCTGATTGGCTGGCTACGGTGTTTATACCAGAGAACAGAGACACGCTCGCGCAAAAATATTTTATAAAAGCATTATAAAACGGCTTATTATGTCTCTGTACTATAATATAAACACTCTGGGAGCTCTAGTAGAGCACTTGAGAAGAAAGAGAAACACTCGGCTATGGACAGTATCAAAAAAGCCGAATTTTTTTAGTCGGCTTTCATGGAATTTAATGGGCACTTCATTTTTTGGTAAAATCGATTGAAGATTTTCATAGAAACACTGCTCATGTTCATGTTTCTCATTTCTTAATTCTAATAACTATTATATTACATTTTTCTTTCTTTTTCAATCTTTTATATTAATGTTGTTTGTAAAGTACTCCTTTACTTTCGAAGAACTGCTGGTTACACGTGTTGTCACGTGGAGTTGAGAAAGCCCGCGAAAATTTTAACGCGCCTGGCAACGAAAAGCCAATGAAAACATGTGTTATATCTACTGTAGGTATCAACCACAATGAACCAATGAAAAAGCGTGATAGATTAACCACAATGCAACTCCTCTTCTACCATTTTGAAAAATATTTTTTCGACAAAACAAATAGATTATTAACTTTTACTCACCAATACTATGCCTAATGTTTTATGATTCCATTCTCCAAAACGTTCAGACTTTTCAAAAAGTCTTGCAAAATCTTCTAGTGGTTGTAATTTCTTGAAGAAAGTGTGTTTAGGATCCATTGACAGCCACCAACCTTGGACGAATAAGGTAAAAAAATATACAAGCTTATACTAAGTTTATATATTTCATTTTTTTATTTATTCTCTTACATCTAGCACAAATAAGCTTTACGAAGTAATATAGCCATTGCTTTATGGTTGTATGAAAACAAAAGAAAATGTCAGAATTACTGGTTCCACTGATTCGTACAAATATTAGTGAAACTATTTCATTTGTCAAATGGAATTAGTTATCATAATCACTCACAAATCCTGCAATCTGATTGGTTAAAAATGTTAATAAGATAGGCATGATGCAAGCTGCAATTTCATTCTGTGCTGGCAATACAACAAAGTGAAGTAAATTGCAGTATTATATCAGAAGATTTATATAATGGAAAAAATGTTACTATAAGTAATGTTTAATAAATGAGCAGGGAGTGTTTTATCGGGTATGAAACACGAGGCGTAGCCGAGTGGTTTTAGACCCGATAAAACATGATCTGCGAGTTTATTAAATGGCTTAGAAAACTCATGATGTATATTCTCATATCGTACAGAATTCTTTACAAAATGAACCAAGTTTGATAGGGAAAATCCAAGTTAAAGTTTATGCAAATGAAGACGAATCTATATCAGATATAAAACCTCCTTCATAGTCCTGATTTCTATTGTGTTTCCTTCATGAATTATTAATGAGTTTTCTAAGATCTTTTCAATGGCTTAAAAACCTACCATCAAAAGCATGAATGGGATAATTACACAAAAGTCCACCATCAACGTATACATCTTCATAATCATTATTTATTTCACGGACACACTGAAAAACACCTTGGTGAAAAATAGTACAAGATAAAACTCAATTAATAATAAATAATATTAAATAATAATTAAAACTTGTAAAATATATGTAGATATAAGTTATAAAACTATGTATGATGGTTAATATCATTACACAAAATAATTATACATAGTACTTCCAGTTGATCTGACAAAAATGTTAGCCAATCAGAATCAAGAAAATTTGCAAAACTGAGGTGTCACTAGGTCTAGGTCCCCTAAATAATGCTGCTATGAATATGTACTTGATAACAGAGAAACAATAATTCATGAATTTATGAAATGTGTTTTTGTCACTTGGTAAAGATATATATGTTAAGTGTATGCTATATAAGTGTATAGTGCTTTTACTTAAAAGTGTATAAGCAGATTAAAAAATCTGCCTCCGTTGGGTTCTCGCGGGACTCATTAATAATTCATGAGTTTATAATTTTATTTCAATGGTGGGCATTACATTTTTCGCTTATCAATTTTCGCAGCCGTCAAGACACCTAAGTTTTGCAAAGACATCATTTCTACGTCACTATTTCAGATCAGCTGGTTTAAGTGTTTCCATAAATTTTCTTGTCACAAAAACATGACAAATATTGTTTGAGAAGGTAACAAACATTTTGACATGACTCTCAGAGGGTTATATTGAATCCACTTATAATAAGTACTAACAAATACATTTCAATGAATGTTAATAGTATTTTAAATATTAGAAATAACATAGACAACTTTATTTCCCCTCAAAAAATATAGAAAATTTCACAGAGCTAAACAATAACAATGTCCAGATATTTACCAGGTAACGCAACAGACATCCTTATGGCCTTTCTAATCGGAGTGTTAGGTGTGGTTTTAGGGTGGAAATACTCCACTGACATCTGGTTTAGATTTGTTACAACTATACACAACTCCTTCCCAAATCTTTCTAAAACCTAAACCAATAAAATCAAAAAAATTCACTTTTAGATTCAACCAAGACCAAAAATAAGATCAGGTTCCAGCCTCCAGGCCCATGGACCTTTATCATGAGCTGCCATGTTTATTCCTATGAGAATAAAAACCTTTGTTTAACCATGCATAACCTCATCCTGAAGCACTTGAATGTGAGGCCATGTGAGGGTTATATTTTTCCAGTCAACATGGCTGCCTGTGATAAAGGTCGATATTAAAGTAGGAAAAAAAATCATTTCTGCTCATTCCTGTGAGCATGTTTGAACTTCATTGGTACTGTTCTATCTCTATCAATTTGAATAACTGTTGTTCTGGACTGAGTGATGAATAGACCAAATTCACACCGATGTGAGGCTTAAGTTGTGAAGAAAGGAATCTGGTGTGATTCGTGACTTTTGAATCACGCCAGATTACTTTGAGTCATGCCAGATCCCTTTGTTCACAACTTAAGCCTCACATCAGTGCGAGGTTTGAATTTGGTCTATATGAAATCATTTTCATAGATTACCTCTCTAAATGTCACATCAGCATCTCCTGCTCTCTCCTTTATCTGTTCCCCAAACCATTTTAATAATTTTTTGCCTGGATTCCATCCAAACCCCTTTAGAAGATTAGGCAGTAGGCTACAGTATCCACAGTTGTGATCTAAATAGAAAGAAATATATAGATCGTTATTACATGTTAAGAGCTTGATATCCTTTTTATTAACGAGTTTCAATTGATATGATATGGATAGTAATAAAAATGATAATAACATCTTATGTACATGTACTGTATGTGAAAGCATAAAAAATTTTCCTTCTTTGGATTCTATTTTTATGCAAGGAAAACGTTTATCAAATTTTGTAATATCTTAGCATGACTACTACAATAACATGTAGTTTTATCATAATGAAAAGTGTTGGATCCAGGATGATTTCAAGGGAAGGGGGTTTATAGCTTCCCCTTTAGATTTTAAATTACTCTTTATTATTTTTTTTAAAACTTCAAAGGGAGTTGCTAGGCACCCAATCCACTTCCCAGCATTGTGCCCTTAAAAAATAAGATACAATAACTTAAATAACTTATTAACTAATGAATAATTCACAACCTTTATTAAATAATACTAATAAATAATTTATAATACAAATTGGATGACTTTTTCAGAGATAAAGTAACACTTATGAGCCTTATAAAAAATATTCTCACATACAATCACCAACTATGTACAAAATCTCATTTCCTAGACTAACGAATTAGTTTTCAAAGCTTAGGAAAAGAAAAAATAATAATAAACTCATAGATTGTGTTTTTCATTTAGCTGACTTACCAACCAAAATCTTTCGTAGATCCTGTTCTAGAAATTCTTTCAGTTCTTGGGAGTCAAACCCAAGTGCAATCAAAGCAGCAATTATTGCACCAGCACTCGCACCAGCTACACGTCTGATTTTTTTCATTACTCCAGCTGACTCCAATATCTAAAGAAAATAATATAAAGTATTTATAGGAGCAACTTCAGAATACTCGGCCATGCACTTTGTTTTAGTATGAAGCAATTCTTTCGAAAATAATACAATAACAATAGAAGAACAATAGGAAATTAATGTGTGCATATCATTAGGCCGTGTATCTGAAGTTGTGCCTAATTATACATTTTACCCATTATCTCGATTCTGATTGGCCGAGAGCCCTCAGCCAATTCCTAATTTCATGCGAAGTGCAAATAATATATTCATAATGTCAAGTTCACTCAAGGCCACAAAGGAGATTGAAATATTGTTTTTCATCTTTAAAATAAATATCAGAATAAAAGAAGAATATGTATTGTAAATAATCATTGTTTAAATTATGATAATAACTTGATAACTAGTGAAACAAATTGTGTAAAATTTTGTTTCATGTCTTAGGATGTTTGAAAAATTTTTTTTAAATGCATAGCAACGTAAGCAAAATATATCACAAATTGATCTTGCATATGTACTTAACTGCACCAAATTGTTAGCTACATCAGAACTTTGGTAGAAAAGTTATTAATCATTATTAAGTGCCACTCAAACACTAAGCCTTTTAACACCACACCTGTTTGTCTATGACGAATATAACAATATTGGTTATTACCCTTTATAAAAATTATTCAGTCAAAGACTCAATATTGACTCTGCTGTTTTTAGTCGATTTAAAAAGAGCTCCATTTTAATATTGCTTATGAAATGATCAAAATAAAATACTGAAGGTATACTTTAACCATTGAAGATTTTCAAAAAAATTTCCAAGATTTGGAAAAAAGATGTTTTAAGAAAGTTGTTGAAAATTCATCTGCTCAGGTAACAATTACTCACGTATTCATTGTGATAAAGACTCCAGTAAAGTCGAAAGCTCAAGGTATGCTCTAATAGTTTTATCCAGTATCTCAAAAGATTAATTAACCAGAAATTCTAATTATTTTTTTTAAATTATCCTTTTTCCTTTCGTTATGGCTAATAGTTTTACTTTTAATTTTTTCTTTTGTTATTGTTTGTAAAGGCATACTTCCGACGACCTAATAATCATAGAGTGTCTTTTCTTCCAAGAGTGATCAAAATGACCCCAAGGAAACAATATTGCACAGTCTTTAAAACAAAAGGTTATAGCACCTCTAAATCGTAAAGATTAATGAGCACATAATCATACTGAGATATATCAATTTCTATCATATGATTATCAACACTAAAAAATGTCTTTTTATGGCCGTACAAAACGGGAAAACTAATTAAGAAGTATCCCAGGATATAGAACGAGAATATATCAATATTATAGGTTAATGTGTATATTGATATGGTATTTTTTGTGCATTTAAATAGAGTGATAAGTGGTGATGTGTACTCATTCATCAGTCGCCAAGTAGTTAATGAGTTCGTTAGCGTTATGCGATAGGCATTCATATAAGTTACGACAGAGACCTGACCAAAGACGTCATTAACAGTGACGAATTTTTTAGTAACTTGGCTCGTTTCGCTTCGTAAATAAATTTTATGATTCAAATTGTCTGGCTACTTACATGCATAACACTCGTGGCCTCACTTTACGGCTAAGACATATTTTATTCTGCCATAAACGATTACATATACAATAACAAATGATTATACAATACATTCCTTAAGGTAATAATTACATTACCATAACAAAAAACTATATAAATTACTCAAATTGCGTTCATAAATTAGTCCTAAAATTCCCATGGTTTTTCTAAACGACCATGCTGAATGATAAATAGGATTGAGTGATTTATGAGAGTGGCGATAAAGAACCAAAAAGAAGTCACGGAAGTTACATATAGAGAACTACTAATGACAGTGTTTTGATAGTACTAGTTACCTGTAGAACACCAACATATGCCATCCCTTTATTCCCTCCTCCTTCGAAGACCAGGTTCTCGAAGGGGAAATCATGTCCAGCATATATATCTTCCTCCACGGCTGTAATGCCGCCATTCCCCACTCTTTCTGTTGTCTCAGCAGCCGCTAGTGACCCCACACTTCCAAGTAAAGTGGCAGCAGCAGCTAAGTTCTTCGGATCCAAAGAGTTCGTAGATTTTGTTGAGGAAGGCTTTAAATGGCCATTCATGTTACGATCGCGGGGTACAAAGTCCGATGGATAGACTCGCCAGTTTGTATTTGCTTTTCTGTTACTCCTGGATGAACTTCCCGAGGATCCCGACAAAGTTTGTGAAACCTCCAAACTGCTATTTGCATTCTGATGGCTCAGACGTCGCATCAGGCTATCCCAGAGTTCCCCGCGCGGCTATGTTAACTTGTCAACCATTGCTCATCCCAGGGAACCCTGCAAAGGAGTTAATGATTCGCATTTGATTATCGTAACCAACAGCCAGTTTATTTACATTAGCTAGGTTACTAAACTAATGGTCCCAAATTCCATCTAAATGTAGTTCCCAAAGGCTAAAGCTTTTGTGGAATGACATTAGATTAAAGTAATGTCACTTAATGCTTAAACTATACTGTTAGCAGTCGAAGAACATGTTAGTTCCTGTTTTAAAGAGTCCAAAATGCGATCATATTTTTGTTTGTGCATTGAATTCTTTTGCTAGACAAACTGACATATTACTGCGATACTTATCACCCGATTTAGATCGGATACCTAAAATAATGTTATTGTTGAAATATTAAAAACGTTTATTACAGGCTAAAATCTATTCATCAGAGCTGATTTTCGCCAGCTAAAGTAACTAGTCAAGGCAATCAAGGCGTATGCGTACTAGTTTAACAACCGGTGATAAAATCATACATGCTCATTCCTGACCTCTTGTCTTCATATAGGAGGAATCAATTCACACGATAGAGCCGATTTGTCAGGTTTATGGTTTCCTCGCATCGATTCCAATGTTACCGGTTTGTCCTCGTTTATTCCATGGCGATGCAACCAGGATCTGAGGTAAAAACATCACGAATGTACACTGAATTAGATCAGGAGAAAGAGACCTCTCTTAGGATTAAAGTGACATTTCTAAACCACGTCACAGTAAAAACAAAGAGTTTAGACATTTTGGAGAATAATAGGCTGCCATCTTAAGAATGATGAGTTGAGGGTCTTTGTGAAGATGACGGAAGTATACTGACTTCAATCCTCGACTGATAGCACGTGACCCTTTGGCGGTCAGAGATTCAGTATTGTTGCTGAACGCGATAAAAATATTGCCTGTTAAATGCGATCATTAAACAAAGTGTTTTCATATGGTTTGTATGGGAAAAGAAAGTCATATCCAGTTGAATAATGCCTGGTTTTGATCTTGGTCGCTGATGTTTTTCTTTGTATTCAGTTTTCGTTCAAATTTTTTTTCTTTTTTCGTTGTTGTTGTCTCGCAGTATTTTTATAAATTTGGTTTTAAGAAACTACCTTATTTGTATTCTCTTTCCTTCCTTTCTTTTAGTGATTTCACGATTTTTGTTTATTTCTATTTTTTCCAGTACTCGTCAGAAGTGCACATTATCACGTTTGAGGGCTTTATTCAACGCACGCTTTAGATATAATTGAATATCTGACGCAAATTGGATATTAATTTACATTTCATCGGCCAGAAAAAAAAAGAAGATGAGAGCACTCCTGATCGTCACTTCCTGATCTCATCTGTCACGAGCTACCACCAAGAAAAAACCAATCCATGGCTCCAAAGTGAATCAAAAATGACAAAAGGTAAGTACAAAAAACAATCAGGTCTTGAGCTTAGCTACACTTAGTGTTGAATAGTAAAATTAGTCAAATGCGCCGGTTGGCAAATTGTGCGAAATTGAAGCAATCATTTATCGACAAAAATGGACATTGGCGGGTGCGTTTTCAGTAAAATATCTTTGCGGACCTTACCGGCATACCTTTTAGAAGTAAGAGATGCTTGAACGGAATTAGTATTGAGAGAGCTAGAGAAGTGCTGTTATATCAAAAATAAACAGCAGATATACTGGTGAAAGGTGATGCAAGAATAGTTCAATGTTGAGCTGTTTGGAAATTACCGCGGAACTTAGCCGGTAAAGGTGGGGTTAATTATCGCAGGCATCACTCTAAAATGTTTGAGTCAAATGTGTTCCTTCCTCTTTAAATTAATTGTGTATCACTTTTCACTTGTCACGAGACAAATCGTTGGTTAGGCTATTGGATAATAGAAAGTTATCGAAAGGAACACAAAATAACTGATTCTGATTATATACTGCAGTACCAACGGTCTGGACGTTGAAGAGTGTAAGAAAATGTGAAACAATTTAACCTTGTCAATAATGTTCAATGTAATACCGTCTCCAAACAAATCAGTCGAAACGCTCGGCAATTTTATAGTTAAGCTTTATACAGCAGTTAAGCAGTTATATAAGTCTGTGTGTATATAAATTAAGGCCTTATGCCTACTAACTTGATAGTTTTACGATCTGTTCTGCTGTCTTATGTCCCAAGACAATCCGGTCACGCTTTGGTCCAGGTTGCCATTGGCAATCAAATCAGGGCAGAAAAGACTAAAACGCTTAACTTTAAACGCTTTCTATGCGAAAAGGAACTTTATCTTTCCGTTATTGTTTCTGATACCACAGCATGGTGGCTTTCAAAAGAAAGAAAGCATGACTAAACAGGAAGCCAGAAAGTCCTCGGTGTCAAAAACAGCAATATGCAATAATTGGATCTGCCTTAAATTCTTGCACTTTACTATGAGTATAAAAATCGGAATAGTCAATGCTTCGTTGACATGAGTCATTACAAATTTGGGGAAAAAATAATGTAACATTTTGGTGCGTGTACATGAAAGCTTCCACTGAAAAATTAATAAAACGAAGTCCTATTTCCCAAGATTTTTATACTTCCTTTTATGCTCCTTCAAATGGGTTCTGTTCCTGCTTATTTTATACAGGTAGGACTCAGACAGAAGTAAAGTTGT
The DNA here is from genome assembly GCF_029948245.1 of Actinia tenebrosa. Lineage (NCBI taxonomy): Eukaryota > Metazoa > Cnidaria > Anthozoa > Actiniaria > Actiniidae > Actinia > Actinia tenebrosa. The sequence goes on along the minus strand of NW_028292571.1, from coordinate 4,365,128 downwards.
CGTGATATTAAAGACGGATTTAAATCAAGATTCTAGGCTAATATCAAGTTCTTACCCGTCAAAAGTTGTCAACCCCTTTGTAGTGTTTCCTCTTTTGTACCACTTAGTTTTCTCGGGCACCTTTTGCTGTAATGTGTTCGTCTTACACGCTATTTTTGAAACCGTTTCACGACACGACCGTTTCCTCTGTAACCAAAACTCTATGTCTATCAGTCCGTTTGATAAAAAATGCCTCTTTCTTCGGGGGTTTGTATTGTGGCGGATAACCCCAACGCCAAATTTACACTGACAGCATTATCAATCAATCTTTGGACTTTTTGCTTTTCCAAATGACGAAGAGAGCAAAACTATTTCCATGGCAACTACACGATAGTCGATAGCTGCACGCGATCTGGTTTTCTGAGGATTACATTTTTATGTACATTTTGCAATCAAAAAAATGGATAACTTGAGCTAAAATTGATCGATTTGATTCATAATACGACAACAATTTACGAAGAAATCAAAGATGCCGTTCATATCAGTTCTCATAATGGGTAATGTATTCACTTTGTAGGGATCGTGTGCTTTAATAGTGCCTTGCGTTAAGCTTTCCACAATTACCTAATTGAAGCACACTGAATATGATCATAGTGGAATATGAATTGTTCCCGTTGTTATTATGTACAACGGCAAGTTTATCTTCCTAATGATGCTCTTGAGAATTTGTATCTAGCGTCTCCAAGCTACAAAATTACATTGTCTGTACTTGAAACGGTTCATATAGAATTATATTTTAGCCACTGTCATTTATAGTGTCCTCCGACGCGGCGGTTTAAGTCTTGACCGTTACTTAGAAACGCCCGCATATGCTGCTTGTTTACACGTTTCTCTTTCATTTTCCTATGACATGTTAAAGAAACTTTGCTCACATTTAAGAGGCTTAAGGAGATTAACATCAAATTAAATGGCGATTATTGCAAGGGTGTTGTATTAGCACAAGGAAGGTCAGTGTTGCTCTATTGAAATGTAAAAAGCTCAAGGAACCAGACATGGATTTAGTGTCTGTAAAAAAATTTGATCAGCTCAGTTCAATATTAATCTACTTTTTACCGATCAAAACGGTTACAAAACGAGTGGGGACTCCGCTATTAAAACTATGATATGATGTAACTTCAGCAACCTAGTTACTTTGGATGTCATGGAAGAGAAAGAGAATTCACCCTTTAAACAAAATCTCATCAGACAGTTTTTGCCAAAGCTTTTTGGAAGCTTTTTACCAATTTTGTTATAGTATGGTCTGTTATGTTATGTTATGAGCATTTTAATGCTTAAAAGCTTGAGCTAGACAGTAGATCTTCGGTGGCTTCACAGTTCAAGTCATTTGCTCTGTTTGGCAAGTGATACATTAGCCATCGTTTTAGCCATATTCAAACTAACCTGATATCATCATGTGTGTGTTTAAAAGCATGTCTACTCACTTGAATTGTCTAGTACTCCAATCTTGTATACTGCACGGACAAAATTAACTCATGGGCTTGAAGAAGAATTCGAGAGGAAGCACAGACGACGAAGTTAATCAAAACCGAACTCCCGCCACCATCAAAGTGTACGCATATTATTTGGCAAGAATAGATGAGCTGAGTAGCGGTATCTTACATCAATAAGCCGTAGGCAGAACTATTCGTCTAGTGAAGTACAACTTGATTGGAGTCAGGCGGGAGGATGCCGGTTACTATAACAAAGTTTCCGCAGTACGGGCTGGATAGCCAAAGATCGCCCTAACTGGCCGAATTACGTTATCTGATGTCACACTATAATAGGCACTGTGTTCTTCATAAATGAAGAATTTTGCCCGAGTTGCGATATGGAAACTTTCTTTCCTTTCTCGTGCACTTGCAATCGGGTACAGAAGTGCATTCCATGTGCAATCAGTGCAATCAGAGGAAGATCCTTTATAGTGCATGAAGGCATGCAAGCACTATCCCCCGTCCCCTGTCGCATTTATCCTTTACGCGCCAGAATGACAGTTGTATCAGAACAGCTGAATAACTAATTCAAGTTTCGACTGATAGTTGAATTCCTAAGATTTTCAGACCTATGGGAAAGACAAGCGAGTTTCCATAGGACTTAATTAAAGGATCTCAAAATGTCGAGAAGTCTTTAGGAGAAGTTTTTTTTGAGGACATTCCGGAAGAGCTCAAGATTTTTATCAATCCTGAAAGTCCCCAGGAATTTCTTTGGTAGAAAGACAATAGAACTGCATCATCGCTCAGATATTATATTCAGCATACTCGTATGACTGTATAAACATTTTTCTCCGGGTTCTCCGGTTTTCTTCCATCCGCAAAATCTAACAACTGAAGCTACATTCCAATCGATTTTTGAGTTAGTCGTTCCCTGACTTTGGTCAGCCCAGAGGTTGTTTCAGTCTATCAATAAAATTTAAAGGTTACCTACAACCAGAATTTCAGTATATATTGTAGTTTTGTACCTCACGTGGCTTTAGTCTAAGCCAATGGACGAATCGGAAACATTCTGGGATTCAAAACCCTGTCATTTGGTTTTGTAATCTTGACAGATATCATTCCAAACGCTTAAAATCCATTATTATAAGTTGTAGTTAATACTTGTAAACAATAGAAGTGGATTATGAGTTATCGCTATTTCTTCTGTGACATGAGTATGGCACGACATATCAGTAACGATCACTTATTTAAATTTCACAAACTTTATCCTTTAAATAGTGCCTAGCTTTATTCATGTTTTTCCATTTATATTTTATCCATTTATAGTTCATCACTTCCACTAGTTAGGTCTCAAATTTAGGTCTGGGCCCGGTCGTGCGAAGGGTGTCTAGCACTATCCGACGGATAAATATTATCAAATGAATAAATGTTTTGGATAACCACATCGACTTATTCACTGGGTGGATAATGCCGTTGGATAGCACTATGCACCCTTCTTACAACCAGGCTCTTAGTGTATTAAGGCTGGTTTAGACGGTACGAGTTTCGCCTACAACTATCGTATACAACACGCTCGCGTCGGTCGTAAGCGAGTTGTAGGCTTGATTTACACTCTACGACTCGAGTTGTAGGATGGCGCGAGCGTGTTGTATACGATAGTTGTAGGCGAAAATCGTGCCGTCTAAACCGGCCTTTACATGCAGACCTAGTATTAAGACCCCGGGATTAAGACTGTGTTTGCGCTTTGTGATTGGCTAGATGGTTCATGTTGATTACTATGAAGTCACTGGTTTCCTAGTGCTCGGTATATGCAAACTTTGCGCAACTTATTTTTGATTGGTTCAGTGAGAAGCGTGTTTGCGCTTTGCGCCAAGCGATTGGCTAGGTGGTTCATGTTGATTACTATGACGTCACTAAGTACTTGTTTCCTTATGTTTGGTATAAGCAAACTTGGCGCAACTACTTTTTTTGATTGGTTCAGTGAGAAGCCAGTGTGTTTGCATTTTGTGCCAAGTGATTAGCTATATGATAGGCACCACAGCACCGTTTGTTGCTAAGACTTAGAACATCTCTTTACTATAAAATGGAAAAGATTATTCATCGTGGATATAAATCTAAGATTATACTTCTTCATTTGTCTCACGATTGTGGCAGTTGGGTGATCCTCCCGGCTGCCACAATCGTGAGACAAATGAAGAAGTATAATCTTTGATCTCTAGACTAATTAAAAGCTCTCGGTTACGTCACTGCTATCTTGACCATGCCTCAGTCTTAGTGTGGGTTTTTCTTTCTTTTCTTTTGGTTTCTTTTTTTTTTTTTTGTATTCGCTCATTTGTCATTTCTCTATTACGTCAATGGCTACTGTTATATCTGTTATCATTTAACTTTTTTTACGATAAAATACAAATTTCTCGCGCGCTGATTCGCTGTTTTTTTTATTATCAATAATAGGACAGTGATAATATGACGTCAACGAGCGCGCGCTGTTTCAGTTGGACAGGTTGTTTAGATAACTAAAAACAAGAAGTTTTTGTTGTTGTTTTTGTTATTGTAAAAAACATATTGAGCTGATGCCGTCAATTTGTTAACTCGAGCGGTGTGTATCAAAGACAAATCTAGACTCTCTTGACAATAGAATTTATTAGATTAGTATGTCAAAATCTAAAAAAGTCTTGAAGGATCTGTGATGTCATCTATTTCCTATTTATAGTCGACTTATTTTAAAATTCTATTTCTTGTCATCTAAACCTGTTGTATATATATTGTCGGTGTTTATTTTTAATCATCATGATCACAGATTATTTGAAATAGGATAAAGATGGATTTACTGTCGAGTTAATAAAAATTTCAAAAAAGTACCCGCAGCTAGAGGCCATTTTGAATAACAATGCTTTAGCGATCTTTCTACTAATTCTTATATTAAATATATTTAGTAAAATTTGAGACTTGAATATAGAGATTCACGGGCTGTGATTGGTCGAGCGACCAGTGATTGTGAGACGATAATCACTGCTAAGTCTTTTTTTTCCACCGATAATCACTTCGCCTTCGGCGTGTAATTGTTAAATGAACTGGTCTATATCTTCGGTCATCTCTTTAACGGTCTCTAAAGTTATAAAATACGATTTTCAAGAAGATAAAAAAATGTACTTTCACCAACTGACTGAAGCATAGTGACTGGAGCGAACAAGTCCACTCGTTGCCATGGGAGCAAAGTGATATACAAACAAATATCTTCCGTCGTCAAATCAAACATAAATTTTAGATTACGTAATTTTAATCAAATAAGTTCCCAAATAAAGTTTCTTAACGAGTTTTTATTCTCATTACAAGATTCTGAAATTAAAATCGTCTACCCTGAGAAGATTTTGGTTTGGAAATGTTCATCTAACACATCAGTTTTTATTTACTTAACGTTATCAGAATCTGACATTAATTTGCCCGAAAACAATTAAAAGTTTTATAAGTTTTTATCTTTGCCCATCTTTTAACGGTCTAGAAACAATATCAGTCTTTTATCAGTGATAATTTCAACACCCACCGATCCGACTATTTTCTTCGCGTATACACAGTGAACGATGAAAGTTGACGGAGTAAATCAAACAATATCATCAGTAAAGCGAGACAACGACTTTTGAAGTCAAAATTCATTTAAGAATTATCAGTAGCGGTAGGGATTTCGAAAAGACGAACGTGCGCTTTGATGGTTAACGGACACTATCAGGAACCCCGTATATTAGTTGCCGGTACTATATCCCCGTATATCAGTTGCCGGTATAGAGAGGCTATACAGGAGTAGAAAACCAGCAATGCCGGGCTCGCAACGCTGACTCTGACAATCAATGAAGGACTCATTAGGGGCTTTGGTTTCCTAACATAGTGGACTAGATCCACAAATTGATTAATAATGAGCATGGCTTTAACTATATATCAGACATATAGAAGATATATACTAAAATCAACATTACAGCCCCTAAGTCATACTCCTGATGATCTAGACCAGGGGCAGATCTAGGATTGGGATGGGGGGGGGGGGGGGGGGGGGGGGGTTGATCGGGAGGTTCGTCTGAAGCCCCCAAACCATGATCGAGCTTACTTTACCATTAATCCTGATGATCTAGAGTAGGGGCAGATATAGGATAAGGAAACCATTATCGACCCACTGCATGATCAAACCGTGATCGAGCCCTAAGAATAACTAAGAATCTCCTTTACATAATCCTGATGATCTAAACCAGGGGTAGATCTAGGATAGAGGGGGTAGCATCTCGATAGTTTGGCAATGATTTCAATCTTATTGCTGTCCTGTTACCATTGGTCGTTTCTGGTCAAGTGACCTCTGACGTATGTTTGTCCTTTCAAACATTGGTCGGTGGCTATCATAACTGATATGGGAAAATAATACACAGGGTGCCCGGGCTTCATATTCATACGCGTGTCATCCGTTCATTGGCCTGTGTTTGAACGATCACGACATCCTACTATCACTACCAGAATGCTTCACGAATTTTCTTATCCCAATTGTCATTCCTTCATCAGGATAATAAGAACATTTATGCTCAAGAAGATGCGCAAGAGATTCTGGTAGTGGTAGTAAAATTTAATAAGACCAATTTGGCCCCACGGAGCCATTTTTTATTTTTTTATAGTAGTTTTATTTTGGCCCAGGATTTGGTCAAAATGAAACAAAATGCTATTTTGGCCCCACATAAATTATTTTGGCACAGGTTTATTAGTAGTATTGTTTTGGCCCACGGGTAGGCCAAAATCAGAGCTAAAAAATAAATGTGCCAAAATAGTCCTACTTTCAAAGGGCAGTCTCAGGATCAAAATGTTGGCCCTACTTTTGGGGCTGGAATAGCACTATTCAATACAATTACTGTAAAAGTAAATGGATTGATGCAAAAAAATTCAATTTTTGCAGAGAAAAAAATACTATGAAAACGAAAATTAAGACAAATTTATATTAATTACTACTTGTTATTTACGTATTACTTTAGTTTATAACTAATTTGGCTTGTATTCTTTACTTGCTTAGCGCCTAATACCATTGCTTTTTAAAAGCTTGCACTTTAAAAGTAAGTGATTTTATTACATTATTGCACCAGCTTTAGTTAAAGTTATGGAGTGCTTGTGTTATCAGGTCACGTGATTACTATTTCCTTTCGCTCCCACAGTGTCGATCATAATCTCCCAGTGTCCGAGAGGGTCTGAGACCAATACTTAAAAGTAGAGCTGCGAAGGAGCTGCCATTCAAGAGGTAACCTCTATTGTAAGCATATTAAAGGATTTATACAATTATATTAATTTGCATTATGACTGCGTAACCTCTTTTTTATTTTACATTCTGGTCTAGCTTAGGTACAAAAGAAAGATTATGATTGTACTCAAGCTAGACCACAATGCACCACGTTCACTACATCAGAAAAACCGACTACTTAGTATTAACGAGTAGCTATGGGTTTTAGGTCTATAGCTGCACGTTCGTATTTTGAACGAGCTCTACGCTCTTGGACGGCACGTGATTAAATAAACTAATATTATTAATATTAATATTATTATTAATACTATTATTATTATTACTATTAGCTATAGTATATGCTTCTGATTGCGGAATATTCTCATATATGCGAATAAAACTTTACCTTGTTTTATCCAATTATGGTTATTTTTTATTAGTTTAATGCTAATGGCTATGGTTTATATATAGTAGCGTAGTTTAGTGTCGTTATTTTGAACATTGAAACGAAATCAGCTAATTAAACTATGCTTATTTGTTACTGAAGAGGTTTTGAAAAATGTGTCGAGCCTGGGACCAGCCAGAGCGCTAGAGGTTGCTGTGTGGGTGTGTGGTTTTTTAAAATATTTCTATTTATGTTTGATTAATAAGGGCTTTAAAAATAGCAATTAATGCGATATATTAATATTATTATTTGGTCGCAAGTTATAAATATGAGCTTTGTTTTACAATGGGATAAGTATATTACGCCCAAACTGACTTGATGTATGGCATTGTTCTCAGGTAATATTTTTTAAATTACCGGTTTTCCCATTAAATTTTGTGTCATTCCCTTGTGAATGATTTTTTTCTTTGAGCCTCGTGGCTCTTAATGGCGGTATCTACTCAACCGTTATAGGTTTAAAAAAAATGCAATAATTCTCAAGGGAATGGCACGTGTTCTGAAATGGGAAAAGAGTGATTAGATCTATTTAGTGTGTATTGTGTGTGTGTATTGGATCAGTGATCGGTTCTGTGTACAATAGTATGTAATTGATGGAGTTTCGGGTGTACGTGCTCTGGAAGGTCAGAGTCGTCAAAGTCATGAATATCTCCTACGTCACCGTCACCAGGGCCACTGAGATCATCCGGTTCAAATTCAGGGCCTTCGTCTTTATACACCCTAAGCTCATCACGTGATCCAACAAAATTTCTGTTCACGTGATATGCACGTGACGGAATAGTAGCTGTAACATGATGCCATGAAGAACTACTAGGCCCACTACCGTTACCATAGTGGCCACTATCGTCAAAATGGTGGCCACTACCGTTACCATGGTAATGAGAACTTATGTCCACTTCATCGTAAGTGTGATCACTTCCATCTGGGTCTGGTCCGGCCGGATGAGGAGTCAGATTGACTGAAGACCCCGTATAACCATTGTTGACTGCACCACCACTGGATCCACCACTGGATGAAACCGTGTGGAAAGAAGTTTCCTGTGCAGTTCCGTGTTTATGTACGACGCTGTTGGAGAGATATGATAGAAATATGGGTAGTTCGTTCATGTTCAAGAAACAATAGAACGACAATAGAAGACAAGACGATGCATACAAATTTATCCAAATTGAGCTGCTTTGATGCCACATGCAAGTAGTCTATTATAAACTGGATTGCAAAGACTTGAGAAACACTGAGAGTCAGTCGCTATCTACGCTGCACGAAAAAATATCGATCAATTTGACAGGAATTGTGCACCGACTCTACTACCATGCGGGTTTGATGTGTTGCTCGTTTTACAACCCCCATCACTGACATCACTTGGTTAAATTTGACAAAAGAGTTTCTATTAGTCTCTTCTATTATGTCAACCAACATGGTACCTATTTTCTTTGTTATTTCAATTTCTAAGGAATGATTGAACTTGGAGAAATAATCTTCTCATCATCTGGCAACTTTTAGCAACTTTTATCTATTGCCAGTTCTGATTCAGTATTTATGGAAGATCAGGTGGTCCGACCGTCACCTTACCTCTGTGGTCTTAGGTTCGAACCTTGGACTAGCAATCATATGTGAGAGTTGCAGAGTTACTTGTCGGTTCTCTTCTGTGCTTCGAGGGTGTTTTTCCGAGTTCTCCGGTTTTTCTCCCTCCACAAAAACTAACTTTTATGAATAGTCCCCTTCACAGTTCCCTGCGCCATCTTGAAAGGTAACCTTGCCTTTGCATCGAAGCGAGACAAACGGTGAGCTTGCAATGATAGAGACATGTGAATAATTGTCCAAGGTGTTAAAAAAGGTCTCTATCATTGCAAGCTCACCGTTCGTCTTGCTTCGATGCAAATGCTCGGCTACCTTTCAAGATGGCGCAGGGAACTGTGAAGGGGACTATTCCAATTTTATCTTGGAACGAGGCCCACAGCTGTTTTGTTAACCACTGACTATTATTAAGTGCTATCCTCTTAAAAGGAAGGACTATTATAATCATCATTATTACCTGTACTTCATGATTTTATGGATATCAAACTGATGATTATCTTGTCCGTGTATTCCTTCATCTTGGTACGTCCTCACCCCACCCTCATGGGTGTGAAGTGTCTCTTGATCTTCATGCTTATGACTGGTATAAATGTATTTCATCAAGTGCTTCATATTAAAAACATTATTATCGACCTCTTGGCCATCAACGTCGTTGTAATCTCGTATGGTACCATGACCCGGTATAGGCAGCTCGTCTTCCTTTGCAGCAACCTTGGTAGCGGGTTGTCTTTTGCAGCAAAGATAAAAGGTCAAGATGAGGAGAACTAGGAGAATAAGTAACAGGTACAGCAGGAGGGCAGGCCAATTCATTGTTTCTCCTACATCCTCTGTGAAAGGAAAGAAAAAAGTGCAACTGCATTAGTTAAAAAACGAGTGGTTGTGGTTCAGTCAATCGATCCAACAGTAGATTGTTCTTTTGGTCCGCATTTGCTATTCTTTTACTGGAACATTATAATGGGTCGTGAGAAACGTTCCATAGTGTGCATATAAAATAAAGAATTACCGTATTAACTCGTTTCAGCGCCGCCCTCAAATAAGCGCCGCATTTATCCATACAAAAAAAAAAAGATCTTTTTTAACGCCTATATTCACTTTGTATTAAATCATTGGTTGCAAAGTATGAATCCCGAATCAACGTCGCGCCGCCCCCGAATTAACGCCGCGCCGCCCCCGAATTAACCGCGCATAAGAAACCCAAAAAAATTAGCAAGCGCCGCGGCGCTTAAACGAGTAAATACGGTATATACATTCAGTATAAGACTTGAGGACCTGACTTGTCCGGCGTGAAATTATAACCATAACAACCTATTATTGTCTTTAGCATTATTATTATGCCGGTTTATAACTTATAGTGTCTTATTCCCAAGATATCTGTATCGAAATGACAAACAAACAGCAAAGTTTAACTTAGCAGTAGCAGTCGAAACGTCGCAGTCCAACTATAACTGCCACAATAATAAAACAGATGAATTTATTATTATTATTATGGCAAGTTTTATTTGTCTGCATATATCATGTTTACATTATTATTATTTTTATTATTTTTATTATCATTCTCAACTTTCACATCCCCATAATCCTTTGCGTCTTTGGGGGGTAACCAGAGGGTAAAAACCCACTTATTTTGCTGAAGGCTGATCAGACAATGTTGAAAATACCTTGTTTGGTATCCAAAAATAAAATGAAGTATAAAACAGAAAAAGATAGAAGCATGAAGACGTTTAAGGTAAATTTTAAACATTTTTTTCGTAAGTCAATACATTTTCTTGTAAGACCAAAACTCTTCATGATCTGTACACGTAAAAATAACTTGGAATAAGCTGATAATAATCAGCATTGTGCAGATAAAAGCAGGTATAGTGTAAATTCATTTAAGAAACCTTTCAATTTGGGACAGTTTACCCCCCAAAGACGCAAGGCATTATGGGGATGTGAAAGTAGAGAATAAGCCTTTTCATAGTTTAAGAATCGATTCCACTGCGCATGCGATTTCATCCCGAATTTCTCACCTTCCTTTGTCTAAACCTTCATTTGTTCTTAATTAAACAAAAGGTGAGAAATTCGGGATAAAATCGCATGCGCAGTGGAATCGATTCTTAAACTATGAATAGGCTTATTGAGTATAATATTTAAAGTTTAACTTAGTTTAACTGTAACTTTAAGAATAAACAAAGTCTAACTCCTCACCGGTAAATTGTGTTGGGGGTCTCTTTCTCGATGCCTCTTTTCTGTTACATGTCGGGCCGGTCCATCCTGGTAAACATTTACACATGGGAATGGTCGCATTCAATGGGCACGTGCCGTTGTTAAGGCAACTACCTAATTGACATTCACAGCCTGTAATGATATTCTGTCTGAATTTTGACACACTTTTATCTTCATCGAGCGCTATTCCGTTGTAACGGGTTTCTTTGATGCATCCTTAAAAAGAGAAATAAGGCAGAACAACAATAGCTATTTATATTTAATAACGATAGTTATTTTGGCGCAAGGAATCATGGTATGTGCTGGGGGTAGTTTTCTGAGGTTAGATTTTGGTAAAGATTTTTTTGCTCCAGAAATGCTATTTTGTAACCTTATCTAAGCTGATTTCTTTTTCATAGAAAAGTCAGCAAGATAGAAGAAAAACAGAGTCGTGTGCGCGTGCAAACTGTCAACAAAAGTGAAAAAATCGACCTTGTTTTACATTGTCATCACAACTTCATGGTATAAAAAAAGATTTTTTCTCGATTTTAAAATTCCCATGTGACTAAAAATAAATTCCTTTTCAAAACCTTTGATTTTTCCACCGATCACTAAAAAGGTTTATTGAATATACTTTTAGCTTAAGCGCAATCTTTTCCCATTTCAGGCCACGTGTCATTCTGAATAAGATCCTTTGTTTGAGTTGCATACATATTTATGTGTTAAACAAAGAAATAATACTCTAGGAAACGACTTGTTGACTGAAATAGTAAAACATTACGCCCAAGCTATAAAGGTTATTGAACCAGTCACGTCGCAAGGCTCACCTCCATAGTCTTTCTCGACTGGCAAGGAATCGTTTACTTTTGTTTGGTTTCGTAAAATTGCAATAGATTTTTGGATTTCATCGCCATATCCATTTATTATAAAAGCAAAATGATGAGTTGAATTGATACTTGTCGAGCCAGAAATTAAACTTCCGCCGGAACTTCCACTGGAGCTACCACTTCCGCCGGAAGCGGAACTTCCACCAGAACCGGAGCTGCCACTGGAACCACCACTACCACCAGAACTAGAACTACCACTACCCCCAGAACTGGAACCACCACTACTTCCAGAACTGGAACTTCCTCCGGTACTTCCGCCGCAACTGGAACCGGAACTACCGGATCCGGAAATACTTCCCGAAGAAGAGTATCGATAAATGATTCTCCTAGTTTTCATTGACTGACCAACTGAACCAGTTATGATATGTTTGGTGATTTTAGAACGTACTGCTCGGACACTTTGTCGATAAATTCGTAGAAATTCCCCACCGCTGGCTTTAGAAACGCTAACAGACCCATCACGACCAACAGTGATCAAGCTTGCTCCAGAACTAAGCATGCTCGCAGAAGCTGAAGTTACCACTTGGCCATCAGCGAAACGAACTATCGCCTTTCCGCCACTTTCCACAATCGCCTTGACGACGAGAAGTGCCGTAGCCCGGGGTAACCCCCCGGTAAATACACTTCCACCACCGAGGTTAAGAAGCTGACTGCTACCGCCTGTTGTCCCGATGTTCTTACCAATGTAGCCTATTTGCATAGAGGCGACATTGCCTCGTCGCTTTACGTAGAGATTGTGAGACACACCACCAGTTAGGTTTAGGTTGGGGATTTGAACCATCTTCATTTTGTTACCGATGCGGTAAATAAAACGTACTATACCGTCTTTTATCTGCAATAACAACAAGAAAGAACGTCTATTAATCCTTAAAGTTAAAGCAAATATCTCTCTTCTCCTTAATAATAATCCTATATTGAAAAGTTTAAAAGTGGATATTTTGTAGAACTGATTCAGTTTTGAAGAATTTAGCTCAATGGACAACTAGTGCGGGAGTACACTCGAGTCTCATTTCTGGGGCAGTTAGTTCTCTTCCTTGATTCCATGGTTCTTCTCCGGGTTTTTTATTTAATGACTTACACTGACAGGCTGAGAACAGACTCGAGGTCCAAACCAGCTCAGCCTGAGGTATAACCTTGAAAAATAGAAACTTGCAAAACCTTAAGCCCCGTTTACAATAGCGATTTTTGCGGCGTTTTTTGGCGGCGATATTGTTCATAATGAATAATGGTAAAGAATTTACTTGTAAAGTTTTTTTCAGGATACCAAGATTTTCGTAGACCAATGTCTCTTTTGAAGGATGAGACAAAAGATTTGATATTTCCTAAAATTGCCACAAATATCGCCGCAAAAATCGCCGCAAAAATTGCCAGTGTAAACGGGGCTTTACAAGATAAATTCGATATGTGAGTTAGCCTCGTGCCCTGACTTTCATCAGCTCAGAGATTGCTCTGACGATATCAATAAACTTTGAAGATCTTGATACTTACGTCTAGCCATGCAAATTCTGATCCCAAACTGTTAGATGCCACGAATAGTAATGTGTGATTAAACGTATTGTTTCGAACCTGGATTTTCATTGCGATGTCTGTATGATACCCGCTCTTTAAAGGCAACTTTGGTTTAGGTGCTAGTACTTCACGACGTTGTCTGCTCCTCACGTGTTGTGATCTCAAAGTTCGTAAGAAAACTGACGAGATTTCAGAAGATGATTCGACAGACATTGGTGGAAATACATCTCGACGTTTCCGTCTTTTAGGCGATGAGGAGGAGGAGGAAGACGATGATGATGATGATGACGACGACGACGATGATGAAGATGACGACGACGACGACGACAAAGACGACGAAGAAGAAGACGACGATGATGATGAAGAAGACGATGACGACGACGACGACGATGATGATGAAGATGATGAAGATGATGATGAATATGTGGTCGACCACGATGTTAACCATGCAGTTGAAGACGAACTCCAGCAACTACTCATATACATAGTAAAACTGCTTCCCAAATAGTTATGTCCGTCAGTATCTGAAACAAATAAAACCTGTGCTATAAATATCTCTATAAGGTACATTTATTTGAATTAAGCTCTGCTTTAAATGTCCTTCGTGCACAGATTCACATTGAACGAAAACTAGTTTTGTTTATCATAAAACTTGTCAGTCCGTTTTTGATGTTGCTTGGCCTAACGTTTTCCAGCTTCAGACCACATGTCACTTTCGGGGAAAATTTTTTTATCTAGCTGTATCCGTATTAATTTATCTTCTCAATTGTTTCTCGTACACAGAATCAATACTCAAGGGAATGACACGTGTCCTGAGATGGTAAAACATTGCGCCCAAGGTGAAAAGGTCTAGTTTTTTCATTATCATGGTTGAGTTATTATTTGTTACAGTAATGATAATTCTTTTCTTTCTTACCCTCATTGCAGTTTGTGCCATTTTTACCAAGATCACATACACAATAGCTGGGTCTATTCATCTGTGGTTCACAGTATCCATTGTTACTACAGTTTGGGCACTTTGTGGCAAGATCACATCCCAAAACTGAGTTAACTACAACCAAGGGGTTTTTGAGGTCGTACATCAGGCCTGAATCAATCACATTACGTATGCAGCCAATGAATCCCGTGTAGGACAAGGGTGGATAGCTTAGACTTGGGTTTGCGACACCTCCTATCTGAAGCGGCCATGGGCCATTAAGGTATCTGAAATAAGGTAAGTTATCCAGTTAAAATTTATGGTCGAGGGTGATAACATTCAAATTATTAAATTTTAAATTCAAATTTGAAACGTCGCAGTCCTTTCTATAGACTTGCCACAAGACTACGCCGAAAAGATTAGGATTTCTTTGGCGAAGTGAGAGGTCTCAGCGAGGCAGGAGGCAGCGACAAAAGATACCAAAAGATACTTTGAGAAAGTCTATAGTTTCTATTGGGAACACTACTCAAAGAGTGCCAGTTAACATTACTACTCACATATCAGTTCCGACTGTTCGTCCTTGGATTTGGCAGTCTTTCTTGTCTTCTATAATAGTTCCGTTGTCCAGGACTTTGAAAGGCGCGTCTTCACAGTTGTCTATTGTCAGTATTAGTTTCTATAAAAAAAATTAAAAAACGCGTTAAAAAATTGACATTTTTGTGAAGGGCAAAGAAAGTAGATGTAACGTGTCTATGGTAGTAAGACAAACTGATGTCGCGTTATTACCATGAAAGCGACACAGAGGCCATGTGAATGAGTTGACTTATAGATTTTATCAAAAGATCCAGTCTTCATTTAGCATTTTCTGCTTGAGCCAAGCGAGCCTCGCTTTCATCGCCTTAAGAACCACGTCCCTCACGGCCAGCAAGGACATTCTTAAGGCCGGTACGGTGCGATTTTTGCCTACAACTATCGTATACAACACGCTCGCACCATCCTACAACTCGAGTCGTAGCGTGTAAATCAAGCCTACAACTCGTCTACGACAGACGCGAGCGTGTTGTATACGATAGTTGTAGACAAAAATCGTACCTTCTAAACCGGCCTTTAAGTGTCATACTTTACTTAATATGCATGCGCAATTCATCATGCATATTTTACTTAATAATCTATTTTACCGTTAGATCTCTTTGTAGTTTGACATGGTGCCATTCTCCATCGTTCAAAGTCTTTCCACGTGTCATGTTGAGGTAGGCTGGTGCCAAGCCTAGCGATATAACCACTCTTACGTAACCTTGTACTAACTGGATGGCCAGGAAGTCCCTTGTTCCATTCGAAGGTACTGCAATATAGTAAATAGAGGTTAAAACGACATTTATATTAATATAAGAAAAAACAGAAACTTATAAGGGGATTAAAATCTGGTAACTTAATTATTGAGTGGCGGTTCAGTTCGGTTAAGCTCTCAATACGTATAGAGGCTTTGTACCGTCACGTGATGGCAGCCATGACAGAAGTCACAACGATAGAGTCTATTTCCCCTGGGAAACTGAGATCTTTCACATGTAAATCAGATTAGATTTGATTCAATTTTTTGTGCCTCCTGTCATGGCTACCATCATGTGATGGTGCAAAGTCTCTATAGACCGATCCAAAATGCAAAAGAGATGGAAGAAAACAATAATGAATGAGAAATAGATATTTTATTGGAAGTGCAATGGTGGTTAAAGAAGTATAAACTTTCGAGTTAACCGCCGTAATCTGTTCATTTCAGCATAGTTTGCGTGCTACCTGTTACTATGGAAACTGTTTAATACCTTTTGACATTGGTCCCTGATAGAACATGAGGCCATTTGCTTCTTTTGTGATAAATTCAAATTCGATGATACTCCACCCGAAGGTTCTTAGTGTTGTTATATGTATATAGGAGTCACCCTCGAATGACCTGGTCGTTTCTTCGCATAGTGGACCTCGCTGATTGTGATTACATTGACACACAATACCTGTCGCAATGAAGGGTTAAAATATCATACATTTGTAAAATACAGTGGTACTTGTATTAAGCGCGCAACTTCTGGACTTCGCATTGTGTCCGCTTAATAGAGTTCTGTTTATAGTAAATATGGAAAAATAGTTTCCGGACCCGTCCCGGTCATGGCATGCAACTAGCTGTCCTTTTAATGAAGGGTGTCCCATAAATAGAGGTTTGTTTCACAGTAAAATAGGAAGAAAATTTAGCTATTCGTTAAATGAAGGATATCAGCCGCATAGCTTTCCTTTTTCTCAACTCATTCGTAATCGTACAGGTACAATTACGAACAGTTTTCAGCAGGTGTTCCAAGTCTTCATAGCAGACGCACGTGTTCTTCGTAAAGCTTGGAAAAGCTCGCTTTATATTAGGACGACCATCTTGGTTTAACAATCGATTTTTGCCCTACTTCCCTTCGATTTTCATCATTTGGGAGGAATAACAGGAGAATTTGGAGAAAATATCCGAATCAAATGAAAATAGCATCAAACTCTGCTCACATGGGATGCCAGGTCCATTCCTGAGACCCCAGAGGTGATAGGCTAGCTTATAACTACCACGCTACCTTTATTTTCCATATTGATGTTAACAAAGAACAAAGGTTATTTTTCGGCGCGCATGAGAAATTCTTACCTGATGGTTGAACATCATGACACGTTCCTCCATTAAGGCAAGGGTTATGAAGAGCACATGGTTTGGTCTCAGGGATGGCCGGTATATAATAAGCCTTTAACGATACGTCTATAGATACGACAACCAGAGAAGATGCCGGGGCAGGAACCTTGCCGTAGTCTCCATCGGCTACCTGATATGAAGTTGAAGCTGAGGTCTTTGTTGTGCAAATACCGGACTGTGAAGTTGCAGACAAGCACATGTCGATGCCTATGGCTCCCAGTGTTAGTCCTGTGAAACAGAACAGAATTCCGTTAGACATTTTTGAATGCGTGTAGGCACAAAAATCGAAATTTCTTGCTTTTTGCGCTTAAGCCTCCGCCGTAGTAAAAATCAACATGTAAATTTATGTTTGATATTTGACGCACATATTGCTCGCTTTCAGTCACGTGATAAAAGTCTTTGCATCTCATTAATTATCTGCTTCAAATGAATGGTGCTCAAACACTGGCCATCATGCGAAAAGATTATAGAACTCTTGCAGCACGTCGGAATCAGGAGATTGAAATTATTTTGTTTTGTCTTCCAAATTGACGTTCTTTGACGTCAAATGCAAGAGGTCTATTGAAAACTTGTAATTTAGCTGATTGATATTTCATACGAGACAGCAAATGACGCTCAGTGAAATTAAGGATGCCCTATCTGAGATCGTATCGTGATCTCATCCATCTTAATGTTAGATGCAAACCAGAGAACTTGCATTCGAGGTGCAAGCTTGTTGGCTTTTCACATAAGCAAAAGTCCATATGGACTTTTGTCAAATGGTAACTCCAGATCTACCTTACTTATTGTAGTTACTAGTCTCATTCGCAGCCGTTGTTAGTTTCGGTCCCAGTTCCTCACGGACCCTCTCCACTAACCGGGACCAAAACTAATGTCGGCTGTGGGGGAGACTAAGTACTTACCAATGCTTATGAAGGCTTGTTGGTTTACTGTTAGCTTTGATATAATGCTCATCTTCTGTAGAAATTCTCCTCTAGCGTCCATTATAGCAATCTGTACATCTACAGTAGGGGCGACTGAAGCTACGACTTGCTGGGTGCTGAAAATGAAAATATTGCTTTTCTGGACCGAGAACATACCCGCAAGCAACCCTTCGACCTAAAAATGAAAATATAACGCTTGAGTATGGATTATCAGCAATATAACACATTAAAAATAATTAAGACAGGTTGGGCAACAGTCAATGGTAACGATACTGTCGATAATGCTACGTGGGTCGAGGTGCTGCAACCCACCTCCCTATAAATATAGCTAATCAGAACGCACAATTTCTTAGGATACAGGACTAGAAAAAAATAAACCGAGTTACTTCTAGACTAATGGGCATGCCACCTCCTTGATCCGCCTCCGCATGTGTGAGTCCGTTTTAAGTAGTTGGCAAGCACTAATATAACGAGGAAGGAAAACATCGATTATAAAAGAGGAAAATTAAGAGTAAAATGGTTCACTCTACCTGTTGATAGTAATCTCCAACAAAGTATCCGATCTTGCGCATGTCAAGTAGACGTATAGTAACGCTTGATTCCACCGCTGACCTTGTGACATTGCGGACTAAAACCTCAATATTGGAGTACACTGTTTTAGGGAAGTTCTTTGTATTACCGATTCTTGTGTTGGTCTCTGTTATCGATGCCCTCACTTTATATGTCCCAAGAGGCAAGTTCTTTGTAGCTGTGATGTTTCCATTGGCTGCATTTATCGTGAAGTAACTTCCTGGTGATTGGCTAGTGATGACGTAGGAATTGACGTCACCGTCGAAATCTTCATCCTTATAATATGGTTTACCAATAATCCCACCTATGAAATTCCCATCAAGAGCATTAACGATAATTGTAGTGTTTCCATCAAACGGCTCGTTATCGTTCTGGTCTAGGACGTCGACGTAGACAAACGCGGTGGTGGACATCGAGGGTTTACCGCTGTCTGTCCCGCGCACAATAAGCGAAAAGGAAGCCGTTTCTTCGCGGTTGAAGACACCGTATGCGAATATCTGTGCAGTACTTGAAGTAACAGTGGAATTCTTTATCGCGAATCTCTTGCTGAGAGTTGTATTGAGAAGCGAGAATGTGAATGGTAGTCCATTGCTAGTGGAGTCTCGGTCGACGGCTTTAATAGTGGTAACAAACTGTTCAGCATCGAGATTCTCTTTTATGGTAGCAACGTAGTATGATGGCTGAAAGACTGGACCATTATCATTGACATCTTTAATACTTATAATAACCTTACAAGTTGCAAACTGACCGACTTCATCAGTGACTTGTACTAGTAAAGTGTACTGCGAAGTTGTCTCGTGGTCTAGACGTGCATTACTGTGGATCGCTGCCTCGTATGATACCACTGTGTTGGACTTGATGCCAAAGTACCCCTCGTCGTTACCCTGGACTATCTCATACCGCAGTATTTTTGTAGTATTCCTAAGATCAATATCTTTGACCTTAACGACTACAACTTGATAACCCACGAACACATCTTCCTTGACTTCAACATAGTAATTATTCAGGTCAAAAACCGGGGGGTGATTGTTAGCATCTGTGATTGTAATTATAACATACGCAGGGTCATCACCTGTCAAGGGAGGCATCCCCCTGTCTCGAACCAAGACAGTCAAGTTGTACGTTCTCTTAGTGTCATAGTCAAGAAGTCCTGATACTAAAATTTCTCCAGTAACAGAATTTAAGTAAAAAGCATAAGGCGTGTTACCATCTACGATGACGAACTCAAACTGGGCGTTAAATCCGTCGTCTTCATCTGTCGCAGTCAAAAGTGTCACAAAATGTCCAGGCTCAGCTTCCTCAGAAACGGTCCCATAAAAAAACCTGGTAGTGAACTTAGGCTTATGGTCATTAACATCAAAGATGATTACTGTAACATTAACTGTGCTCTCCAAAGAAGGGGTTCCTTTGTCTGATGCGCGCACCAGTATCGAGTAGTTGCTGATCTTCCCCTCGCGGTCGAATTTCACTAGAGTCGTAATGGCACCGGTATTTTTATCAATGGCGAATTGGTTATTGCTGTTGTCAACCAGAGAATACTCAATGATTGTATTTCCTCCAGCCTGTGGGTCATCTTGATCAACAGCTTGTATAATCATAACGTTGGTTCCAGAGGGTGAATTCTCATTTACTAACCCAATGTAAGGAGGACTAGGAAAGAATGGGGCATTATCGTTGATATCCAACAAGGTTATCTTTACTCCAGCTTCTCCCTTGTTCTTGCCATCAGTCACAAACACAGTAATTAGTAGAAATTGAGTCTTTTCGCGGTCCAGTTTCGTATCCCCGGTGTAGATAACTCCGGTATACGAGTCTATACGAAAGTATTTCTGTCCCGTGTAGTCAAGTTCGTAAGACAAGGGGCTTTGAACTTGCGGAGTGTCAATGTCAAATGCTTGTACTGTCAGAACAGATCTACCAGGAGGGGATTCTTCGTTTATTGAGACTTCATATACCATTTGAGTAAATACTGGTGAATTGTCGTTAGCATCAGTTACCTGAAATTGTAACAAAAACAGTTTGTTAGGTCTCTCTCTCCTTCGAGTTTTTCTGCCTCCGCAAAAATCTAAGAAGCTAAATTCCGATTCGACCAGGGAGTTATCCGTATCATACCCTGACTTAGATCAGCCTAGAGTTAGCCGTGCCCTGACATAGATCAGCCCAGAGATTGTTTTAGGGTTCGAACTGTGAGTTAGGCGTGCCCTAACATAGATCAGCCCAGAGGTTGTTTCAGGGTTCAATCTGTGGGTTAGCCTTGTCCTGACTTTGATCAGCCCAGAGGTTGTTTCAGGGTTTTATTTGTGAGTTAGCCATGCCCTGACTTGGATCAGCTCAGAGGTTGTTTCAGGGTGTGATTTGTGAGTTAGCCATGCCCTGACATAGATCAGCCCAGAGGTTACTTTAGGGTTCGATTTGTGAGTTAGCCATACCCTGACTTAGATCAGCCCAGAGGTTACTTTAGGGTTCGATTTGTGAGTTAGCCATGCCCTGACTTAGATCAGCCCAGAGGTTGTTTCCGGGTTTGATTTGTGAGTTAGCCATGCCCTGACTTGGATCAGCCCAGAGGTTGTTTCAGGGTTCGATTTGTGATTTAGTCATGCCCTGACTTTGATCAGCCCAAAGGTTGTTTCAGGGTTTGATCTGTGAGTTAGCCATGCCCTGACTTGGATCAGCCCAGAGGTTGATTCAGGGTTCCATCTCAGTGTGGGTTAGCCTTGCCTTGACTTAGATCAGCCCAGAGGTTGATTCAGGGTTCCATCTGTGGGTTAGCCATGCCCTGACTTAGATCAGCCCAGTTGTTTTTCAGGGTTCCATCTGTGAGTTAGCCGTTTCAGGGTATTTTTTGAAGGTCAAAAAGTAAACGTTTTTTTTCTTCAAGATATTATTTTAGGATGTGCTAAAACAGGGTACGTTAGTATCTTGTGTTGATTCTTTCTGTTCCTGCTCATAAAGTCTTCCGGCATATATAACAGGTTCTCCGGTTTTTCTTCCACGGAGAAACCAAAATTCCCAGATTTCAATGTTTGCATGATAAAAAATCTTTTATACCATCAATATATTTTTCAAATAACTACTCACCGTAATCTTTATAGCTCCATAGTCACTGTTCCATCCATCTGCTCCAGTCACATACAGAGTATATTCTCTTCTGGCTTCATAATCTAGTTTACGATCCAAATTAAGTTGTCCGTAATTCTGAGGTCTTATGAAAGTCTCCACAGAAAAGGTGTGGTCTTCGTTACCTCCGCTTAGAAAGTAATAAAGTAAAGCATTTTTACCAATGTCCTTATCTTGGGCGCTTAATTGGTAGAGAGAGCTTCCGATGGGCGTGTCTTCACTCACAGAAATACTCATGTCTTTTTCCGAAAAAAATGGTGCTTCATCGTTTTGATCCACAATTTTGATGTCAACGTATGTGTCAGTATGATATGGTGGGTTCCCTTGGTCGGTTGCCGTCACTTCGATATAGTATCTGTCTTTGACTTCTCGATCAAACACGGCCGTAGTCCTGACCACCCCATTTCTGCTATTAATCTCGAAATATTTGTAGTCTCCGGTTTGGGCTATCTTGCATTGTACGCGTCCACCTGAACCTGAATCAAGGTCTTCAGCATCGACTTTAACTACGCCAGTTCCTACCGGGGAATTTTCCATTACACGGCCATCGTATTTTTCCATTGAAAATGTCGGAGTGTTATCGTTAACGTCCATTACTGTAATATTAACGAAGCAAGTAGAGAAAAGAAGCGACGATGATCCTGTTGGTTCCGAGGCTCTAAACTGTAGCTCATAAAGCGTATTTAACTCAAAGTCTAGCTTAGTTGAAGTGACAATGTAGCCTGTGGTGGGCTCCACACTAAATTCCTGCTTTGCTCCAGGGTTCTCGTTGACTGCCTCGTACGTTATTTTTCGATTGTAAAACGATGTGGCTTGAATTTGTACTAAAGTTGTTCCAATAGCAACATCCTCCTTGACGCTCACATCGTACGTTCCCTTGGAAAACTGGGGTGGTTTTTCTGTGTCTACTTCAATCGTGACGCGGGCTTGTCGATCCCTACTTGAGGGCTCTGGACCCGATATGGCCATTGGTAAAGTGTTAGAAGCAGTGACTTGTAAGTCGACGATACCACTGAAACTCGTCAGGTCTGCCTTGGTTTTTATGATCCCCGTTGATTTCTCCACTTCAAACTTGTCATTTTTGGTTAAGAATGAATAACTGACGACTGCGTTCTCATCAAGGTCTTGATCATACGCAGAAACCCTAATAACAGGGGTACCCACTGGAGACTTTTGGTATATACTAGCATGGTAGCGATGAATCAAAAAATTAGGGTAATTATCGTTAGCGTCTGTAACTTTTAATCGTATCAAACAGTATGATGAGAGTCTTTCGTATTCATTGGCCCCATGTCCACCATCCTCTGCCCGCACTACAATGAGATGCCGTTTTTGTCGTTCACGATCAAGACTATATTTTGTTGTTATAATACCCGTAGTGTTATCGATATTAAAGTCGCTCTGTCCTATTACAAGAGAATACTCGACTTCTCCATTCTTTCCTTTATCCTTATCTTCTGCCTTCACTTGGGTTACTCTTTGTCCCGGGGGTAGGTTTTCTTTCAGGGAGACCTGTTCACATGACGTAAATTCTGGTTTGTTGTCGTTGCTATCAATGATATTAATATGGACTCGTACTTTTGCATCCACCTGACCGTCTGTTGCCTTGACGTCGAAGTCATACTCCCATTTGTTAATTACCTTGGGTAATGTCTGAGACAAGGTTATTATCCCCTCTGTATTATTAATAGTAAACGGACCGCTTTCCCCTTCAACGCTATATTTAATCGCATCTCCATCAGTGTCAACGGCTGTAACATACGCCAAGGGCTTCCCTGTAACAGCACCTTCAGCTATATCAAACACATATTCATTTTGCCTGAAGAATGGACTATTGTCGTTCACCCCTGTCAAGGATACGTTTACAAAGGATGTCATGTTTTTAGTCGAATTCCCGGCATCAGAAACTATTGCCCTGAAAACGTTCCACGATGAAGACTCGTAGTCGAGTGATTTCGCAGGAGATATTACCCCAGTGTCTGGGTCAATAGAAAAGAGTTCAGTGTCCTTCAGGCTGTACTTAAGCTGCCCTAAGACACATGTACAGTCCTTACTACAGTCACAGTCAGTTGCTGTTACTTTCAACACCGAGCTTCCAATGGGAATGGTTTCTTGAACTGTTGCAGCGTAGACTGTTTGACTAAACTTAGGATAATGGTCATCAACATTTAGCACGGACACCTGCACCTGGATAAAGCTCAACAGACCATCTGGAATCATCTCGCTAGCCTTTACTTTAAGATCATATAAAATGTCGTGTTTCTCGTAATCCAGAACGTAATTCAAGTTTATCTTTCCCGTCAGCCTGTGCATTGTGAAAGTGTTTCGTACATTGCCACTTTCAATTGCATAGGCAATGCGTGCACCCGAAGAGCTTCTCGCTGTTACGGCGCCTATCAGTGTGCCAGCCATACTATTTTCAGGCACAGAAAACCTATACATATTTCCAGTCGCTCCAACAAATAAAGGTGGTTGTTCAGCTATGTCTATGTTAAATGTTATTGGAGTATTGTTTCGCCTTGGGTGACCATAATCAAACGGAAACACGTCGACAGAATACTTAGATTTTTTAAGTGTCTCACTTGCCTCTAGTTCTTGTGATAATGGATTAATTCCAAACGGTGTTCCACGATTCCGAAGCTGATACCCAACCATACCGCTTGTTCCGCTGTCTGCATCAGACGACCTTATCTTTAGAACGGGAGCACCAGCTCTAGAGTTTTGATTAACACTACCGTAGGTTGTTGATATTTCAAAAACCGGGTCATTATCATTAACATCCGTTATCGACACCTCTACTGCACTGTCGGTGAACCGTGCACCTGCAGAACTTGACTCCTTTTCTCTCACCGTGAATTCATACTGAACTTTCTTTTCAAAATCAATCGACCCCTTTAGTTTGATATCTCCTTTTCCATCCACGCTAAAAGGAACGTTTGTGGCACCATTGATGGTCAGGACGCCATTTGGAAATGATTTTGGGACAGTAGCAACTTTGGTTCCAACCTTGGTATTTTCTGGTATTGTGGCATGAATGGGTTGTTTCCCAGGAGCGATTTTCAAGAATACAAGAGAAACGGGCGACTTAACCACGTGGGGTGGCGTAGCTGAGTCACGTGCCGTTATCTCGAATTGGATTGGTTCTGAGATGTCTTTGATGGTGTTTACGGCTCTAAGGTTGCCTTCGTCATCTATAGTAAAGTACTTTTGCCCTGCAGCTGAAAGCTCGTATGTTAGGCGGTCACCAGAGTCTAAATCATAAGCAGGTATTTCTGTCACTATGTAATTTGCGAACATAGACGTTCCGTCGATTTCTTTCACAATTTTATTGTTCATTTCGCCTGGGAATTTAGGGGCGTTATCATTAATGTCAATCAAGTTGATCACCACGGTAACTTTATCTCCTCGTCCTTTTGAATCACTCGCAGCGATATCTAAGATGAACTGCTTCTTCGTTTCAAAGTCTAGTTCCTTTGCAGCTATGATCTTCCCAGAGAGGCTATCCATTGTAAAGTATTTGTCATCATTGCCTGAGATGATCTCATAACTTAGAAGAGTGAGAGTTGTTGCTCTTACCGTTGCCACAACCCCCCCTGGAAGTATTCCTTCTTTGACACCGACATATAAAGGTGAAACAGGAAATCTGGGGGGTCCATCGGGTAAATCCACTATCACCGTTAGAGTAGCATTCCCATCTCTAAGCGGATTGCCATTATCCTTTACTTCTAGGGTTAAGTCGATCTTGCTATCTTGGACCGATGCGAGAGGCTTCGTTAGCGTTACCAACCCATTCTCCTGGTTAATCCTAAAATACCCATTCTCATTGCCTTGTGATATCGAGAAAGTCAATCTTCCATTTTCACCGTTGTCAGAATCGGCCGCGTACACCTGGACCACGTGATCCCCAGCCTTGGCACTGATTGGTACCTTGGCCAAGAAAAACTGAGATGAGAACCGGGGAGAATTATCGTTGATGTCCTTGACTTTAATGACGACTTTAGCCATTGCTGAAAGTAATAGAAAGATTCAAATCAGTTCGTAATTGAGAGATTAGAAGCTATTACAATACTTAATTTATTGGACAAGAAAGTAGGTGGGCGAACGATAATACAATTTGGTTTGGTCGATCATATTCAGCCTATTTTCCCATACATATCTCATTCAAATTTGACAAGCATTAAAGTAAAAGCGGATCTCTTTGTTTCAGTAGCCAATAGAGCTGTAATTGGTTCATTGATATCAATAGGTAACCTCAAGACAAACTTTGCTATCGTTAAAATGACTAGCACATTATACTAGCACTAATGTCAAGCACTAGATCAGTTTTCTTATGACTGTGAAAAGCTAACGGCACGAACACGGACGTGGAACGGCATGGGATACGCCAGACCAATCACATTGCGCGAGAATTTACTCTCCATCCAATCATATACCCGGATGGTATGAACAGGGCGTGGACACGGTCACGCCACGCTTACGGCACTGAGCTTTTCACAGTCATACGAAAACGTCTCTATGACATTACGTCCACCTATAAAGCCGTAGTATAGTAAAAACATGAATGGAAAGATAGGAAAAAAGAATGGAGTGGCATAAATGCCTAAACATAGATGAAAATTCCCAATAGACAGTATAAAAGCGAAATAATTTGATCTAAAAAACTTACCCGCAAGTTTCGGTGATCCTCCATCTTCTGCCTTTACGTACAGCACGTGCTCTTGTACATCTTCATAGTCAAGGGTGCTTTTCAGTGTAATCACACCTGTCTTGCTATCCACATTAAATAATGCTATACCGCTTTCTTCCACGGGCTGGGCGAGGGAGTACGTTATCTGACCATTTGTTCCGCTATCTTTGTCAGTAGCAACGAGTTTCACCAGCTCCTTACCTACAGCTGTAAGAAAATACAGGATATAAACAACTGATAGCTTTTTACTGTGCCCTGACTCAAATCAGCCCAGAGGTTGTTTCAGGGTCAATCTGTGAGTCACCTGGCCCTAATTTAGATGTGCCCTGACGTCTTTGATCAGCCCAGAGGTTGTTTCAGGGTTCGATCTGTGAGATAGCCATTCCCTGACTTTGATTAGCACAGAGATTGCTCCAGGGTATGATCTTTGAGTTAGCCGTGCCCTGACTTAGATCAGCCTTGAGATTGTTTCAGGGTTCGATCTTTGAGTTAGTTATACCCTGACTTAGATCAGCACAGAGGTTGTTTCAGGGTTCAATCTGTGAGTTATCTGTGGCCTGATTTAGATCAGCCATGCAGAGGTTGTTCCATAGTTGGAAAACAATTGACTCTCATACCTTCGTTCTCGGATACTTGGACTGTATATAGAATCTTCTCAAATACAGGCTCGTTATCATTAACATCTATCACATCTATCTGTACCACTGTGGAGTCTGTCTTGTCACCCAGGGTAACTGTAGTATCCAGAGTATACGATGGCGCTTTTTCTCTGTCCAGCGGTTTAGCGACAGAAAGGACACCTTTGCTGTCGATGCAAAATGTGTCGTCTGTATTTCCTTTCACAAGGGAGTACTTTAGAAGTTGGCTTGAATCTCCATATAAGGCAGCAATGTTACCAACCTTCAGTTTTAAAAACAATAGTCACTTTAGTTTAAAGTTTTCTGCATCGTTTGAAACAAGTGCGAGTTATTCACCGCTAGATTCCTGGATGTTTCCTTACCTCAGAGCCAACAGTCAAGTCCTCTCGAGGTGTCAGCGTGTACTTCTTTTGTCTGAACTTCGGCGGCTCTTTAATATCCGATATTTGGACAGTCAATGTCATTGTAGCTGTTTTACTTCCACCGTCTGTTGCTACTAGAGCAATGCTGTAGCTGGAGCGGTCTGAATACCTGCGATGCACATAATATATCGTGAAAAATACGACAAATATTAGATAATTGCTAACTATTTTAGTATCTTCTTTCTTCAATTTGATCCTTTATTGCATTTATGCCATTATACGAAAAAATATATACTTTAGCGTTATATATTGTTTGGGTCGACAATTCAGTGGCCATTTTGTGCTGGGAAATACTACTACTGGGCTGTCTGTGGTAGTCTTATCGAAAAATTAGCCCGATGTTTACAGCAAGTTGGAAAACATGGGTAGTATGTGGAAACTAGATGGTACCTGGAGGTTGTAACCATATAATTTTTTATACAAGTTCAGCTCATTGCTATGTGTGTCCTGTCAGTGGATCTTGGTGTTACTTGAGAGTTGAGTCCTATAGGTTCTCTGGACATAGGAAGCCCATCTGACACTGTAATAGTCTAGTGTACTGACCTGATTACTGTGGTAGTCTTCATATCGCCTGTGGATGCATCAATGCTGAATGGTATATTGCTGGAGGGATTGCTTTTGGAAGAGTCGATAGAATACGTCACGGTACCATATGAACCAGAATCAGCATCTTCTGCTATTGCCTTTAGAAAAAAAATCACATATAACTGTAAAAGACCTTAGGAATAGGTTGCTATCAATAGGCGTCATTTCCAGTTTCGTGTGGAATATTTCCGAGCTTAATCAGTGGCAAGTTTTCAGTAGAAATCTGGGAGCAGATGACGGGCAGTGTTTGCCTGTCATTGCAGGCTGGCAATGAGATTCGTGACATTCATTCTGCCGATAGACAGTACCAAATTATGGGATACTCTCTGGTCGATAGCACATGACGGGCAGTGTTTGCCTGTCATTTTAGGCTGGCAATGACTCATAACAAGCATAACTTGAAATTTCACTTACACAATTTACATGTTGCAGGCGCAACCTTTGTAGCACAGAAGAGAATTAAACAACGACAGTTAATGCAATGATTACCTTAAATATGATAGTGTCTTTAGGTGTGTAACTGTCAATGATAACAGTCTTGGGATTGGTATACAATAAGAACTTTGGTGCATTGTCATTCACGTCTTGAACACTAACAGTAACAATCACATCAGTAGCCATCTGAGGGGCGGTGTTACACGTGGCACGGACTACTAACTTATAGCTCTTTTCGCTTTCATAATCGAGTTCTCTGTTCGTTTGAATTTGACCCGTGCCCCTGTCCACGCGGAACTTCGTGTCAGGGTTGCCACCGACTATGGAATACGTGATTCCCGCGGGACCAGTCGCTTGCACCCGTATGACATCTGTGGCAATGGTAACTGACTCTAACAAAGATTTCGAGTACTGGGGTTCCTGGAATTTAACCGGATATGACGTCGTGCTGTAGACGGATATTTTGACAGTGGTTTGACTTGCTTTCACTTGCGCTCCTAGAAAGAAGTACGAACATTAAAGTTTATTTGATTGATAATGGAACTTGATCAAACGGCGCCACGTGTAACCTCATCCTGAAGCACTTGAATGCGAGGCTACGCGGGTAAAATCGTTCTATTGTTTCAGTCATGGGTGAGGCGTGAGTAAGGTTCATTGAGGTACATTATATCATGCGCAGAAGCCAAAAGAAAAATGAGTCATTTTTGTGACAATACTCCAGTTTCCAGTTCTCTATTGCTCAGTCTTAGTCTCGTTTGTGCATATGATATTCAGCCATTCAACCAAAACCTGTGGAATTATAATCAACTTGTATTGTTGCGTAGTGCATACATTCCTTACTATACAATGGACCTTAATAAAAGAAAATAACACATTTGTACACAATCGAGGCTAAGACTGAGCAAAGGCGAACTCGAAATGGGAGTATTCTCTAGCATCTATCAAAGTTACACCGTAAACGTAAGGGCATTCGCCCTTTTAAGGGCGCAATGACAGTACTTGTTGTCTTGGTAATTACCTCTATCCGTTGCCTTGACAATAAATGAGTATTCTTGCCTTGCTGTCATACTTTTGGCTGTTGTTATTACGCCAGTATTTTGATCAATTTGGAAAAAGCTAAAAAACGAAAAGAAACCTTACGTCATATATGTAATTCAAGTCTTCATTATCTTGGGAATGCTTACAACCTATCAATACATATTCATCAAACAGGCTTTTAAACCAGTTAAAATACCTATTATCTTCGTTGTTGCTTGCGGCTAAAATCTGATACGACACTTGTCCATCAACATCAAGGTCAAGGTCAAGAGCATTGACAGTCAGTATAGAGGTGTCCACAGCAGTAAGACTAGAGACAGTCACCCAGTAATC
This sequence comes from Actinia tenebrosa, assembly GCF_029948245.1. NCBI lineage: Eukaryota > Metazoa > Cnidaria > Anthozoa > Actiniaria > Actiniidae > Actinia > Actinia tenebrosa. The sequence goes on along the minus strand of NW_028292571.1, from coordinate 4,335,476 downwards.
ACTCTGAGTAAACACCGGCGCGTAGTTATTAACATCCACAACCTTTAAAACCACCGAACAAGACGTCACCATGCTTGGGAAATCTTTATTAGTTGCTGTGACTTTAAACTGAAACTGGGTCTCTTTACTGTAACTGAGTGTTTTCTTAGTCACTAGATAACATTCGCTCTTCACTCGATCAACCCGGAAGTGATCAAGCACGTATGATGACGTCACTTCCTCTAATGAACACTCGTACTGGTCTTGATTGGAATCTTCGTCTTGAAACACAAAGCCTCCTTTAGCAGCTGTCAGTATAGAAGTGCCTGAGGCACTATTCTCTTGTACGCTTACTTCGTAGCTTGGGTCCTTGAAGCTCGGTTTGTCATCGACATCTGTGATTTTTATCTGTATTGAAGCAGTAGCTGTTTTGTGTGTAGGGGTGGCTGCTTGAATCTGAACGGAATACCCCGTCTCGACTTCGTAATCAAACGATCTTAAGATGGAGAACTTCCCTGAGAATAAAAAACAAGATTGCATTAAGAGTAACGCTTCCATTTATGTAGTACAGCTATCTCAAAAACGGTTGAACACTGAATACTTCATACTGAATAGTGCATTCCAAGACCGAAGTGCATTGTTGGTCAGTGACATTGTATAAAGTTGGATTGATAATGTCTTTTTATATAAACTAAAAAACGTCTAAAAAGCAATTATTATTATTTGGGGGGGGGGGGGGGGCACTGCTACCATTTCCATCGTCTCCCATTTTTTTCCATCTTGTAACATTCTTAATTAACTAACAAATTTTCTGAATAAATTCTGCGTTTGTTTTCTTTTACAGTAGATATTTTCTTGCCCTTCGTTTTGTATTGCTATAAATTTCTGGGATTTTGCTACCGTTTTTATTGACTCCAAGTTTTCTTCGATCTTCTAGCATGTTTGATTTAATGAAAATCTTAATTAAAATTAACAAATTGTTTCTAATAAATATCTTGTTTGTTTTGCAAACGAAGGTTCATTCCAAAGCTTTCCTGATCCATTCTGGATCCTTCTTTCCAGTATTTATAGTATTAAATGAGTCATTTTCATCACTGATAATAAATGATTTACAACAAACTACGCATTGTTATGATTAAGAACCAATCAATTCCTTGCATTCTAACACTCAATTGATACCAGTTTGTTTAATAACAAAACATTACTAAAAACTCTAACAAAAATCACGATATTATTTTCATGCCAAAATGTCTTATTATATATTTAGGTTTGACTGTTTTATTTGCAGTATTGTTCAACTCTACCAAGTCGCAAGCAATGGTTTTTGAGACAAACTAGTTTATTGAAATTGACTAAACTGTTGCAACCGACAGTGGGAAAACAATTTGATTAACGTAACATCATGTCATCATACCAAAACTGTTCCACGGCATGTCGTACAGTGTACATGCTGTAAATCACTACCGTATGTTTTCCACTCATACCAAAACTGTTCCACGGCATGTCGTACAGTGTACATGCTGTAAATCACTACCGTATGTTTTCCACTCGTACCAAAACTGTTCCACGGCATGTCGTACAGTGTACATGCTGTAAATCACTACCGTATGTTTTCCACTCGTACCAGAACTGCGATACGGCATGTCGTACAGTGTACATGCCGTAAATCACTAACGTATGTTTTCCACTCGTACCAAAACTGTTCCACGGCATGTCGTACAGTGTACATGCTGTAAATCACTACCGTATGTTTTCCACTCGTACCAAAACTGTTCCACGGCATGTTGTACAGTGTACATGCTGTAAATCACTACCGTATGTTTTCCACTCGTACCAAAACTGTTCCACGGCATGTCGTACAGTGTACATGCTGTAAATCACTACCGTATATTTTCCACTCATACCAAAATGCCATGCGGCATGTCATACCGTAGTATGAAGTGGAAATAAATATTGCGCAACTTTCTAAATGAGTTTTAGGATGTGCTTAAAAATTTCTTTTCCTACATTTCTAAGTATTCCTTTGCAGAAAGCGGGGTGAAAAGGTACATGATCGACCACTCCCCCAGGATCGGCGACTATTATCATATCATATAAAATATAATAAAATATTTGAGATATGACGCACACGCAAATTGGCTGGCTATCGTGTTTTTCTGAAAGGAAAGAGGCACACTTGCAGGCGCAAAATCGCTCAAAAAATATTTCATAAAAGCAATATAAAACGGCTGCTCCCAACGTGTTTATTTCGCAGTACAGAGACATGCGCGCGTGTTTTATATTCCTCAATCAGATTCAACTTTTCCTACCTGATGTGGCTTGCACGGCAAACTTTTCACTCCCACCGGTAGTTATCGAGTAGGTTATCCCTCCAACATTGCTGTCTGTCGCCGCTAAACATATCAGACTGTCTACTTTCCCAATGTTTTCCTTGACGCTCACATCATAAGAACTTGTTCTGAATCGCGGGACAGAGCTAGATGAGCCTGTTATCATGATGTTGACGATGGCTTCAGATTTGGTTTGACCACCCTGGACTTGTATGATCAACTGATTGAACTCTTTGTCCCCCGCGTTCAAATCCACGGTGCGACGAGTTCTTATCACTCCAGTGTCTCTTTCAACCTGGAACGGATCATTTGCACCAGGGTCTAGAATAATGTATGTAAGACTTTGACTATCCTTGTCTAAGGCATAAAGAACAGTGACAAAAGTACCGTCAGGGGAACCGTCTGGGACAGAAGCGTTGTACCAGTTGCTAGAGAACTCGGGATAGTGATCATCAACAGCCTGGACCTTGACTATCAGATAGAGGTAAGATGTACGAGGAAAATTGCCTGTGTCTTGTGCGGCTACCACCAGCTCAAAATGTGCTCTTTTCTCGCGATCAAGGTAGGCTGTGGTTGTCATGACACCGGTTGTCTTATCAACAGTCAAGTAATGGATTCCTTCGCCTGAAACCGCTGAGTACACAAGGTTGCCATCAACTCCAGCATCGCTATCAGTAGCCGATACTTTCATCACTGATTTGCCGATTGGTGTGTCTTCTGGTAAACTAAGAGACCGTACAGATGGCTCAAATACTGGCGGGTTTAAGTTTTCATTGACATCTATGACATAGATTATCAGGAATGTGGTTCCAGACAGTGAAGGGGAACCTTTATCAGTAGCAATCGCTGTCAGGTTAAGTTTCTTAGGTCCAGTTTCATAATCAAGTTGATTCAAAAGTGTTACTAGTCCACTTTGAGGGTCGATTTTGAACGAGCCCACGTTAGCCCCAGTCATTGAATAAACAAGTTGTTTGCTTGCACCCGGGGGGTCATTATCAATAGCATGTATTAAAGTAACAAATGCTCCTATCGGTAAATCTTCGCGAACAGTTGCAGCTAAAGCTGCTGAAGGGAAAACGGGCTTAGTATTATCACCTGGATTCTGCGAGTCCTTCGGCGGAAAATGCGCCAAATCCCGCTCAATACGAATTGTGACTTTAGCCGTTGCTTTCTTTGAAGGTTTTCCCCGGTCTCTTGCGATCACCGTCAGCTCGAATAAATTCTTAGCGTTATAGTCCAGCGTGCGAATTACTTCGATTTGTCCAGTTATTGGATTGACTGTGAAGTAATCAGACAGTGGATCTAGTATATAGTACAAACTACCTCCATCTCCTACATCTGTGTCTTCCGCGTGAACCTTCACAGCTGTTGACATGAGCGGTATCTCCTCGCTGATATTCGCTGTGTAGTGTGCCTTCTCGAATTTAGGCGCATTTTTATTGGTCGGTTCGATGGTAATAACGATTTTTGTTGCCCCTTTTAGACTCGGGTTACCACTGTCTTCAGCCTCGACTATCAACGTAATTTTCTCTACATTTCCACTGGTTTTCACAATCGGTACATTCGTAGTTTTGAGTTCCAAGAACTTCTCGTCTTCAACCGTCACAGTATTCACTTCAAAATATCCCTTCTCATTCCCATCGATAATTTTATATCCTTTTATTCCGTGTGAATCTTTATCCTCCGCATGACAATTGACAATACCTTGCACTTTAGTATTCGCTGGAGAATTCTCTTTTATCGTTCCATTATAAGTTCGAAAACCAAACGTTGGTACGAAGTTATTGTTATCAGTGACCTTGACTTGGAGAGTGAATGCTTTTCCACCAGACGTTTCCCCCCGTTCACGAAGTACAATTGTAAGCTCAAAGGTGTTTTTGCCGTCCTGGCCATAGTCGAGCGGCTGGGTTGTTGTTAGTATACCAGTGTATGATATTTGGAAGAGCTTCAAAGGTTCAAGAGAGTCGGTGTAGCGTGAGTCATACAACTGATACGCTTCTCCACTTTTTGGTGATGGAAATCTGTAAACTACGAATCCACTTGGTTTGTTTTCAGGTACTGATACCTCGATAATGTTTTGTTCACTCGGAAAAATGAGTAAAGTTACGTAAAACAGAGCAATGCAAAACACCCGAAGGTTTGATTTAAAAAGTGACGAAAAAGCACTCAAGATCTCCATATTAAACTTGTCTGTTTCTGTTCCAGTTTAGAACCACTGATTCTTGATTCCAAAATCCATCGACTGGCAAAAGTATTTGGATTTTCGTCGTATAGTTTTGTTCAAATAGGAAAGACGCGCTGAAAATGCACAAAAAAAATTCAACAGGTCTTCTTCCAAGCCAAACAAAAACTAAAAAACCCTTAGCCAATCAGAAACCACAGGTTGCAACTCTGTAGGCGACCTTCCCACCTTCAAATAAGGCTGACCAACCCTCTCTCTCTCTCTCGAGTGCTTCATATGAGAAAACTCTGATTGGATCTCTGATTACCACATGATTTAGCGCGCGGTACAATTCAAAGCGGGGTTCCTTGAGCGTTAGATATTATGCTCACGCCCAGCATGAACAAATGTGTTGCTTAAAGTTAAGTATTTTTCCAATATACCTAACGAAACCACTAATGATATTGCGTAACATCAAGCTTTTTTCCATCCTATCTAGTCTGGGGGATTTTCTAAAAGTGTTACATGAGCTACCTCTAAGTCCTTTATTATTACCGTATCGACGCCCCAGTACATTCTAGCACTTCTTTTAAGGCATCTTAAGAATAATCCATCTCAAAAAAGGTTCCATAATCTCATAAAAGCAATATTTTTACTGCAAAATGAAAATGAAATATTTGATTACTTTTGTACTTAATTGAATCTCGAAGACGCTAAAATACAGGTGATGTAGTTTGGATTTGTACTGATGTTGATGTAAACAAGACAGGTGCCTAGACCGATGTTTACGATAACTTGACACTCATTCATGCAACGCAGTCCAGTCACAACAACCACTTTCTATTTTTTATTACATTTAGATAAAAACATTTTCAAATAAATTACGAAAAAAATCCTCCCAAAATCTAAGAACTTTGAATAAATTGCGTCAGGCTTTACGTGATTGGTTCACGCCCACGTGACCAAGTAGGTCCCAAAATAACCAGATGCTAAAATTGTAGTCCACGTAATTCTCCAGGCCTCGATAAGGGAGTCTGGTTAATTAGTGAGCTTATGTAGACTTTATTGGATAAGTCACGGGACGCCTTACTCTCTTAAATTAATCATGAATTAATAAAATCAATAAGGTTCCTTTTTTTTTTTTTGATTGCATCATTTTTCATTCATCTCTAAATTTAAAACAAAAATGTGTGCAGACGTGTACAATAAGTTTTATCCCTCAAATCAAGCTGCTTAGTTCTTTGGGAATTTCCTGCTAGGCCTAAAATCTTGTTGGTGATTCATTTTTCTGTGCTTTAATATTTTACAGTGTTCAATGTCAACTAAGATAGCTTAGACAAGCCTCAGATGCCAATAGACCACGTGTCATTCTCTTGAAATTAGGATTTTTTGTTCGAGTTGCGAACAATTTGAATCGGAAAGCGCACGATCTCGAGTACAAAAGGCCTTTTGCAACAAACAGTCACGTGCTGATATATGACTTTACTAACGAATCAATTCAGCTCAAGGTCCCTTGGGGAAGGCTCTGCTGGATGGCAAACAAACTTTAAACTCCATCATATCTTGAAATCGAAAGTATCTTATAAGGGAAAAAAGTATTTTTGAAAAAGATTTGGATGCGACATTAATAATCCAGCAAAAAAATTTTAAATAAAGAAAGTCCAAATTTTTTTGCCATCCAGTAACAATCGCGTGCCAATCTATTGAAAAAGGCCTATTCGGATATTGATGTTTTAAAAAAGTTTTCCTTTCGGCGATTCAAATTTGAAATTTTTCAAAAAATCCCGAGTATCTATAAATTCCGAATTGTACAAGAAGATTGTGCGATTTTTTGTTTATGACAAAATTGAGCAAAAAAAATCTGTACTCTACAGAGTACAATTTGGGATTTGATTGTACTTCTCTTGTCAAATTAGAATCGAATAATTTTGTAGGGTGTATTTTAAAAATAACTATTGTTCTGTACTGGCTAATGACTGACTAGCCTTTCATACATGTGAAAACGTGAACACGAGGCTATCCAGTCGCTAATCAGTGCAGAACAATAGTTATTCAAATGGCTCGCCATATTTCGATTCGGTGTACACAAGTTTCTTCTACCTCAAAACCGAGGAGCTCTGGGTACGAGAATGGGCTCTGCGCATGCTCACAAGATCATGACCAAAAAGGCACAAATATTTTTATATCATAAATATAGGATATAAATTATTAAAAAACGTTTATTAATATAGACATCACATCAAATATATTATTTTGATCTGTGTATTGCGAGAAGGTTTTCATAGTTATGGTTACAAGTCATAATTCGTTTTAAGGGATTTATATGGTAACAGAATTAATATTCTGTACGTCATTACTATAATTAGTATTGATAACCTATGAAAGGTTCCGGGTGAGTGAAGAACAACCACTGATTTCTGTACTCGCAAATGGATAGAGATGACGTATTAAACGTTCAATCATATATATAATCCCTATTTATTGGGGTTTTTTTTTCAGATGAAGGACAAGATGAAGAAGAAGTATGGCTCTGAAAATAAAATGATTCCCTAATAGACACATTTCGTTCTTATTCCTTTAAAAGAATATATTTTAAATAGTCCTTTTTTTCATATAAATAATGAAAAATCTGCCATGTTGGTTGATCTAACAAGAGAAGCTAATGAATAATGCTTCGTTAACGTCAACCAAGATGGCGACTATGACGTACATGCAAATGCTTCATAGCAAAGTACTCCCATTCCTCAGTCTTAGGATCTATTGTGCACAAACGTGTTCTTTTCTTTTATTAAGGTCCATTGTATGATAAGGAATGCACGTACTACGGAACAATACAAGTTGATTAAAATGCCACGGGTTTTGGTTGAATAGCTGAATATTTTAACGCACAACCGAGACTAAGGCTGAGCAAAGAGAACTCGAAACTAGAGTATTCAACGAATAAAAAAAGGGACTATTACAACCGAAACAACTTACTCTAATGCTTTCAAAGTTTATCAAAGAAGGGAAATCAGAAGGGGCGCATTCCAGATGTTATATTTTTAATGCGTGACGTGAGCATGAGCAGGCTCCCAAACTTTTTGCCTTATTTGGTAAAATAACAGATCATTTATGCGACAAATCTCGTGAATAAAAGTATGCATTGATACTGACATACACTTGGGAATCAAGCTGTCAAATCTGTTATGACAAACTATCCTTAATGAGCATGCGTAGAGTACTAATGAGCGCTATATATTAGACGAGCATCGACTCATCCCACATTTGAAAGGAGATGTCAGTGCACCATTTCACCAGGACATGTAATTGTTGATTACTTCTAGTACTAGTGAGACGGAATGGTTTTGTACTATTGCAGTACATAGGTTCCGTATCATAATGATATTCGTAAGAGTATTATTAGTGCTATTCATTATTCAATGAGAATAATGATCATCTGAATGGGTGTTGCGGATGACACGTGGTTGACAACTTTGAGAAATTATATACTGAAAAACTTTGGATTCTATATACTTCAATTGGTTTGATAAATAATAGAAAAACATAGCTTTAACAATTACTGTATATTTGTTGTATAAAGTTGAATAAAAGCATTTGTTACAAATGAATTTGAGTTTAGTAATTAAATAACCAAAAGGGGTTGGGTTTATAACCCTAATACTAGTGGTTAAGTGATACCTTGAGTTAGGGTTAAAACCCTAGGGTAATGTGCTAGGGTTCTAACCCTAACCCTAACCAAAAGTTAGGGTTAGAACCCTAGCACATACCCTAGTTGATTAGGGTTTGCGTTAGGGTTCTAACCCTAATTTTTGACTTTTGATTTTTGAATTTGATTTTCTATTCTAATTTTTGATTTTGATTTTTGATTTATATATTTTTGATTTTAATTTTTGATTTTTAAACATTTTGATTTTTGATTTTTAAAAAAACTTTTTTTTTTTTTGGATTTTTTTCAAAGGGGGTACTTTTGATCCGACCCCTTAAGAATCTTATTAAGAATCTTGGATAGATACTAAATGTTTGTTTTAAGTTGTCTAAGTGTCTAAGTGTCTAGAGTCTAGAGTCTTAGCCTCCATCGTCCCCAACCAACCTCCCTGAACGCAAAAATTTCATCTACCTCTATAATATCGACCTCACTAACCATATGGGATGCTATTTTTTTCATTGCTCAAATCCAAACCGCACATGAGCAGTACGAAAAATTTGCGATAAATTCTATTCCCTTGGGATTAAATAAACAGGTAAACGGTCGAATGATTTGCGTTTTACAGTGTGGGATGCATTTGTTAGGCTTCTTTACCTATAGCAAAATAGGAACCACGCATGTGTAGTTCAAGAAAGCGACCTCAAATTTAATTCCCTTGGGATTAAAAAAGCAGGAAAAAGGTCGACTGATTTACGTTTTACGATGTGGGATGCATGTGTTACGCTTCTTTACCTACAGCAAAATAGGAACCACGCATGTGTAGTTCAAGCAAACGACCTGAAATTTTAATTCCCTTGGGATTAAAAAAGCTGGTTAATGGTCGACTGATTTACGTTTTATGATGTGGGATGCATATGTTACGCTTCTTTACCTACAGCAAAATAGGAACCACGCATGTGTAGTTCAAGCAAACGACCTGAATTTTTAATTCCCTTGGGATTAAAAAAGCTGGTAAATGGTCGACTGATTTACGTTTTATGATGTGGGATGCATGTGATACGCTTCTTTACTACAGCGAAATAGGAACCACACATGCGTAATTAAATAAAATGACGTGAAAATTAATTCCCTTGAGAGTATTAAGGCTGGAAAAGGGTCAACTTATTTACGCTTTACAATGTGTGATGCAAGTGTTACGCCTCTTTACTTACAGCGAAATTGAAACCGCGCATGCGTAATTGAATAAAATGATCTGAAATTTAATTCCCTTGAGAATATAGAATCGGGGTAAGGGTCAACTCATTTACGTTTTGCAATGTGGGATGCATAGTGATACGTGAAATTACTTATAGTGAAATTGAAACTGCACATGCGTAATTCAATAAATGACAATTCAATTCCCCAACAATAATTAAGTTATTGGCAAAATATAAATAAGCTATTTATCGTCCTAAATTAGGTCCGGACTGGAAAACGTTGCCTTGCATAATAAATTTTTTAGTATATTCAGTCCTTTATTCAAGACCTCAATCTCTTACCCAGAAGACCTTCTTTCGCATGCCACAGTAAGAAATAAATACTTTGGGTATAACATTCCCAAATTCTCTGGCACAAAAACTCATGTCTCGGGAATGTCCATTATATCAATACCTCTCACGATATCCATAAAATCTATAGAACATCCGCCAATATTCAATTATTTTGTTCATACGAAATGAGTCCATACTAGACTCTACTCAAGAATCTTACACGTGTGGGACTGACGTGGAACCTCATGATTATCCCTTGCACATGCGTCAATAACGCATAAGCTTTACTTTCACTATTCTCCTACGCAGCCGCTATTAGTGTCGTCACGCAACCCTCACTCCCGCTGCTACTTGGGAGAGTGAGCGTGGCGTGACGACACTAATAGCGGCTGCGTAGGAGACTATATGTTCATCATACTCTTACATTTCTTACATTGCGTTACAAAAAAATCTGCCAGAGGTTTTGTACCATCATGTGATAGCAGAAATGTTAGATGGCAGGAACAATACAATCAGTTTACGTGAGAAAGAATTCAATTCCCGAGAGCAATGGGATTTTATTATTCTGCCATCCAACCACAGGCAGCTGAAGCTGTATTATGGGCGTGGGCACGTGATGGTGCAAAACCTCTTCCTTCCTCAAAATCCCACTTCCTTTCTTTTTCTCTCTAAATATTCACTCCCATTTTTCTTCCAACTCTTCCTCTCTTTCCACTCTGCTCTTATTCCACTTCTATGATGGTGGTTATTGAGTTATGAAGATTGCAGAGGCTCGGATACAGCGCACACCATATCTGAGTAACAAATACTACGCAGCACTTTTTAAGTAAAAGGCATTTGCTTTTACAAGTCATATTTTATTGCATGGGGTTATAGGTTTTTTTTGAGAGGAAGGGGAGGGGGGGGGGGGTCACATGTTTTTTAGACTACTGGAGGATCAGGTAAATATTGACAGGAATCAATCACTCATTAGCAACCACTAATAAGGGAGATCATATAGACATAAAGAAATATAGTACCTCTAGGGGCGGGTGGGATTAATCATGTTGCAACAAACATCTTCGGACTCCTCTCCCCTCAATCTCTAAATCAAAGAAGCCCATGATTATATAACTACAATATAATAATCTTACAGCTAATAAAATCATAAGTTTTTATTTTATTAGTTACTGGTACTGATCTAAATATATTTCGTAGAATGCAAATACTTACAATAGAGTGTTAGACCCAAAGGAGAATGATCTGGGTTACACCCAATTGCAAAATCATTGAATAAAGAACCAAAATGTGTTTTGGTAAATGACATAATTCTTCTCTGGGTGCTGTTGTACGAAGGATGGATAGCATTATCCAGCAGATAAATCCTTATGCAGTGGATAAGTCACTGCTGATATCCAATAAATTTATCCACTGGATAAGAATTCTAAGATTTTCCTTTGTACAACCAGGCCCGGATGTATAAATACAAAGTCTATTTGTACCACAATCAAAATCTCTTTTCTTATTCAAATGTTAAAACTATTTTGAGAATACCAAAACAATTGTGAATATTAGCATAAAAAAAAGCTACTGAAAAGGATTCTGGAAGTGTAGGTATAAAACGTCATCATGCTTCAGGTATAGGGTTAGGGTCTATTGTAAAATCATTGTCTAGTACAAAAACATAGAACATAGAAGTCGACATATAAATGGTACATCGTAAGTATGTCAGATGTATCTAGTGATACCACTCGTGGAATGTTCATAAATTATTGTTGCACTGACAGAAAGTAATGAAGGCTTATAACACGTTTCATATTGTCAGATAGTACATTTGTACATTCATTGTGCGATGCATGATGGGAAGGAAGAGTGTAATGCCAATGAATATACGATGGCTTTCCTGCATTCTGATTGGCTGTATTTCCTACATTGTAGAATAAATAGTACCAGAGACTAACTTCATTGGTTTTTTTTGTGTGCTTTCTCTTTCTTGTTTTATTTTGACGTAGTTTTTGTAGTCACTAATAATCAAACCTTGTTTCACTGGCCAAGTAAAATAATTTTAGTGCTGTTTCAAGGATATAGCCTTTGCAATCCACAAATGTTAAAGACATACTGACGTGTATTCAAAAAGAATCTGTGTGAATGACAAGAACCAATAGCCAACTTTTGATATTCTGGCTGAGTGATCAAGCCCAAAACAATCTGATTCAAGGCTCCAGGGGAACAATAGCGTAATCATGATTATTCTTTTGTTTCCCCAGAGCCGCAACTCAGATTGTTTTGTGCTGAGCTACTTAACCAGAATATCCAATTTCAGTTACTGTTGCTTTTTTGGAAGAGGAAAATAAAATTATTAAAATAGTAAATCTAGAAGAGGTCATCTTGATCTAACAAACCAAGAGACCCGTCATGTAGGTCATTGAGAATCCCCTTCACTCTGTGCTGGTGCTTTACAACTTTTAGCAGATACATCATAGATAATCAACTGGTTGTCTGCTCCACCGCTCAGTACATTCTGCAAAGATTTAAAACTCATTGTCAATGATAAGCAATTTGCAAATTGCAAAGCACAGTTGGTGTAGTGGTGAGTTTGCTCGCCTTTCACCAAGAATGCAATGCAGGTTTGAGCCCTGCCAGGCTTGGTGTCATATGTGAGTAGAGTTGTTTGTTGGTTCTCTCTAGTGCTTCAAGGGTTATTTCCAGGTTCTCCGGTTTTCCTCCCTCCACAAAAATCAACCACAAAATTCTAATTCAATCTATCAGTTGCCTAGTAATGATTGGATCCTAGACCTGTTCAGTCCAACTCAGAGTGCAAAAGTTATATTTAAAAAAGCAGCCACAAAACTAAAGCAAGGAAATGCAAACCCTACCAGAAGGCCCTTAGTATTCCACCCACCCCCCCCCCCCCCCACCCCAAAGATCTAACAAACAACTCTACTTGCACAAAATGGCAGGTCTGAGGAGAGAACCTATGACTACAGTGGTATAGGCAGAGCACACCTTATGTGCTTCCTACGCTTTCCACATGGCAGCTGATTTATCAGTGCTTTGACCTATTTTTTTGACCATGATTTCTCTTTCTAACCAACCACCCACTCCCTCAAAAGATTACTCTACACAACATCAAGCAACAGTGGCTTACCTTAGACTTACTCCAGTCAATACACATGACTTTATCCTGGTGTTCAGTCATGGTGTAAAGTGGGGTATAAGGACTGTCGGCAAAAATGTATAATTTTAACTCTTTACAAGAATTTGCAGAATTCTATATCATAATGAAGGCTTTTTTCTGCTTCAAGCGAAGACCTCACAGTTATAGGGGAAGGGGCCTAAATATGAAAAACAGAAAACTAGTACGTAGAAAACGAGAAGTTGGGGGTTTAAACTGGAAAGTGTTATGGAATAAAGAGGGCTTTTATTTGGCTAGTGAAAAAAGTACATGTTGGTATAATACATAGTAGAGTGCAATACATACATCCATGAAATAGTACTAACTAATACATACAAAATAGCACCAATGAAACAATTGAAAACAAAAGTAATTGATGTATTTATTGCTAGATAGATGAGGCAGTAAGCCATGTGGGATGGGCTTGGATATCAAATAAGACCATGCATAATAGGTAAATATTACGAGCACATGACTTTATCTTGGTGTTCAGTCATGGTGTAAAGTGGGGTATAAGGACTGCCTGCTATTTAGTTTTTGTGCCATTTTGATGGATATATGGTTTGAACTCAAGTAGACAGAAATTCCTTTGTTTTGTTTTGTTTTGCTTTGACCATTAGTCACTAACCCTACAGCTTCATTTCATGGGCCAAATATAATCCCTCTCCAGCAAAAAGAAAGGAAAGGCTAAAGTCCCCCAGCTCTCCCTCTCTGTGTTGCCTGTTATGCTCTAATTTCTTTTAGCAGCTTCAGAGGAGTGTCTAAGCAGGGCTCAAAATACCGGCCTGCCAATGGCCAAATGACAGGCCAAATTTCAGTCTTGCCAGGCAAAAATAACGATGTGCTGCCAAATGAATAATAAAATGGCATGCAACATTTACTGGAATGACCTCCTTTTACGATGCTTCTTTATTATGGCAGGCTAATAAAAATTCATATTTCGAGCCCTGCTGGGATTTCAGGGTAATGAAAACATGGAAACATATTACTGGGCTCGGCAATGGCTTACCTTCTAGTGTCCCATAACCTAACAGTAGTATCATAGGATCCTGATGCAAGTTCAAACTCATTAGTGGGAGACCATACTAATGACGACACCCAACCTTGATGTGAGGTCAGGCTGCCTTTTACAACCTGTCCATCTGTGGACACAAATATAAATAAAGTATCAACTGGCAAGAAGTCTTGAGCGTAACATTGGAATCAAGGGTGGTCATCCAGGGCTTTCAGAATGTTTTGGAGTAGGTGATCATAAGTCTAAAGCAGCTGGCTGTAATCTGATAGATGAATGATATTGTTTTGATAGAAAAGAAAAAGTAACCAGCAGTCAACTTGGAAGCAAGAAAGTCCTGGTAATCTCACCACTGATTGATTTCTGGACTCAACTTCCATGATTAATGAAACAGTAATGATAAAAAGGTAAATTATACACTGTTTTTTCATCTTTTCACAGTGTCTAATTTACCTTTTTATCATTACTATTTCATTAGAAACACTGATGCAGCTCACACTAACTTTTAGCTAGTTATCTCTTTCATGATAAATGGGCTTTTCTCTCATTTCTTCTCTTCCATTTTCCTCCTTTAACAAAGTCTAGCATGCTAGATGCCAATAGTGCCTTTCACAGTTCCCTGTTCCATCTTGAAAGGTAGCCATGCTTTTGCATCGAAGCAAGAAGAATGACGAGCTTGCAACGATAGAGACCTTTTTTAACACATTTGACAATTATTATTCACTTCTCTATCGTTGCAAGCTCACTGTTCATCTTGCTTCAATGCAAAGGCACGGCTACCTTTCAAGGTGATGCCAGGAACTGTAAAAGGGACTATTTGACCTTTTAGATTGTTTTATCCTGGGTTATATCTGTGAAAGAACTTGATCTTACCTTTTATTCTTGGATCCCAAAGCCTTATGAATTTATCTGCACTTCCTGATGCTAGACAGTTTGATAATGGTGAATATGCAATACTACAGAATACCTTGGAACCAGTCTAGGATTAGAAACAGGTATGTAGTGAGATGGATGGACAGATAAACAAAGTAAGTTGAAAGATATTAAAAAACCAAAAGTTGTTGCACTTCTACACAAGACGTTAGACATGCAATCGTTGGACAAGAACTTGTTTATAAATCATACCAAAGTCTGCTTGTTGATGCCAGCAACTACATCCCAGACTCGTATACAATGATCCCATCCTGCACTACAGATAGTTATCTTGTCCATCCATACAACAGAGGATACAGCTTGGGTGTGGCCAGAGAGGGTCATAAGGGGTGTCTGTTGGGGGAAAAACAACACGCTTTTGCATTGAGTTTAAAAGGCCTTAATTTCATTTTTAAACAAGCATTTAGGAACTGATCCAACATCAATCCCAAGGTGATACAACAATAGAACACAAGACACCCTTACAGAGCTCAATCACCTATGGACAGAGCAATAAAACAGTTAGAAATACATGCTCTGAACAAAAAGCAATGTATATTTAACAATTAGACCTTCAGACCTACAAGTCATTAGCCCATGAGGCTGAATGAGCTATTGACTCATAGACCATGAGGGCAAGAGTTCTTATGTTTTAGTATAAATCTACTAACAGGTCAAATAAAAACCAAGGTTGAAATAAATTATTTCTTATGTTGTTTTAGTTTTCTAAACTGCTACATTTTGCTAATAGTGGTCTATCACTAAAAGACCACTAGTACTGTAGCTCAGCCAATCAGAGTGCAGGATTAGTGATAGACACCTTATTACTTCATGTAAGACTACATGAAATGGCACTATTCTATAGTAATGAAGTTTAAGGTTAGGTTTTTTGGGGGGATTTGGTTATGGTTAAGGTTAGGGTTTGGATTAGGGTTTTAGGATGTTATCATCAATAATAAATAATTAATAATCCAATAGTGCCATTTCATGTAGTCTTAAATGAAGTACTAACCGACAGACTATTAGTAGGTTTATACTAAATAATTATAAACATCAACATCGGCTGGGCATGCACAGATTGATGCATTACATCACAAAGAGACATGTATGCACTTTCGAGCATTTTAGTCTAGGCAGTCGAAAACGATAGTGTGGACGCAAAGCAATCGATGCATTTTCGGCAAGACAAAAATGGAGCCTTTCGAAAATGCATTAGTGTGGACAGGGTCTAAATATCCATAAAAATAAGCATAAAAAACTGGATAAGGAAAACTAACTATATTAAGAAAAAAGTATGTGAGCAGCTAAGTAAATTAGGGCAAGCACAAATGCTATAAAAATTAGCACACAGAAAAGCAAAATAAAGTAGACTCACAAGTGAAGAAAAAAGGTAGGATCACCCACAGAAAATAAATCACTGCCTAGCTGCTGGACTGCTCTTCTCCTAGATGACACTTGGATAATAGGGGATTGAAGTGTAAACCCCTTGCAGCAGAATGCAGAATGCAGCAGAATTTGGAGGACATACATAGGTTTCCAATTCTCAGGAGATTTAAATTCTTTCGTTTTGTCCTCCAAATTGAGCTTCTTTGATGTCACATGCAAGGGGTCTATTCACAGCATTCTTACCCTCGTGGTGGCTTTCTTGTTAGTTGTATTTTTCTTTTGTCTCTTCTTTGAACTGCCATCTTCTTCATCTGGTTCATCTGATGCTTCAGGGTCTAGAACTTAACACAAATTTCTAGATTTATTATCATCACCGCTGATCATATAGAAGAAACATAATGATGTTGATAATGACAGTGGTGGTGGTGTGGACAGTGATGATCATGATGACAGTGGTGGTGGTGTGAACAGTGATGATGATGATGACAGTGGTGGTGGTTTGAACAGTGATGATGATGACAGTGGTTGTGGTATGGACAGTGATGATGATGATGATGACAGTGGTGGTGGTCTGGACAGTGATGAGGATGATGTTGACAGTGGTGGTGGTATGGACAGTGATGTTAATGATGACAGTGGTGGTGGTCTGGACAGTGATGATGATGATGTTGACAGTGGTGGTGGTCTGGACAGTGATGAGGATGATGACAGAGGTGGTGGTCTGGACAGTGATGAGGATGATGACAGTGGTGGTGGTCTGGACAGTGATGATGATGATGATGACAGTGGTGGTGGTATGGACAGTGATAATGATGACAGTTACTGTAGGAGTAATAATGTCTCATTTGCTTCTAAGTTACAACTAACCTGCTGACCACAGCTTGATTGTTTTATCCCATGAACCGCTACAGAACTAGAGTACATAAAAGAGATTAAAACAATCCCCTTCATCATACTTATAGATTAAAAACAGTTAAAATAGAGATTCAGTAGCAGATCATGGCTATTGTATGTGGACTTAGCGTCGAATCCAGGTGTTGCATTTTGTAAATCTAATTTCTGCCGTTGTTCACCAACCTCTGAAGTGAGGCTTAGCCCATAAATGCTGGGGTTTTAAGAGTCATCAATACTATCATCAAAGATAAGATAGTTCTGGTACATACTGTTGTACATGAAGCATCAACTGATATACTGTCTACACTCTGTGAATGTCCTTTACAGATGTGTACATTGTGTACTTCATTGGTGCTTGATGACCACTGTAATACAATAAAAAATGTGGTTAAATCAAATATAGGCAAAGTTAAACTAAAACTAAGTAGACTGCAAACAGTCCCTATTTTCGTTGGTCACTATCTGTCCAGCCAAGTTGCTGGTGTGTTTTAGCTAGTTTGGCCAGGAAGGATTGGTTATGAGTCTAATATCCCAGAGAAGGGGACTTGGCAACCTCCTCCCCAGGGTTCTCTAGGCTGACTGTTGTCCAGGAAAAGACTCTGGTGTTGGCTGGAATCTTAGCTGCTAGTACATATTCCGAATGGATGTAAAAAATAAAAACCAAATATCATGGTGAAAAGGTCATCTAAACAAACCAATCACTGTTTGCAATAGTCCAGTCAACACCAGGGTCTTCGCAACGACCATATTGAGTGGGCTGAGAGGACCCTGTGGACCAGGTTGAGGGCTTGGAAGTTGTCCCACAGGAAAATAGAGGGACAATTCACAGTCTAAAAGCTAAGTGGCCTTTGCAGTACTTGGTGTTTAGGGTCACTATTAGCCCTACCCTACCCCACTGGCTTCCTGATGCCTTGCCAGTGGAGTTGTGAGCTACATATTATGTGCCATTCTCATGATCACAGAAGTGCATCATTTGGGAAATATTTAGTACTTGATACAAGGTTCACAGGAGGACTAACATGATATTCATTTTTGTAAGCTTGTTTACGAGTTAATACTTTTACACAATACTATTTGGATTTCCCACCCTCTATTCACTTAGGTAAGTATGAGTAAGTATTTCACAGACTTGTCAATGTGACGGTGTAAGGTGGGATGTGACAGGATTGCTATGGTTACTGCAGAGTACCAAGCTAGCTAGGCACCTCTCGACTACCAAGCACCTATGTCAAAGCTCATCTACTTGTGATGAGTTTAGCTAATACAGTCAATTCAAAAAACGTTGTCGTCGACCGGCTCAAGCCTACGCGACTGGACCGAAAGGAATATGGGTAAAAATCACTGAAGCGGTTAAATATTCGTTCTGAATTCATTGTTCCCGCTAGTAATAAGATAATAATGGCCAGAAACAATCCATCAAATGCATGTCTTTGGGTTTAGGGAAAAAACAAAGTAGTTATGATTTAGTTCACAGTTTCGAAAATATGAAGGCATTAAAAAAAAGTCTCCTTCAACACTTTCCGCTCGCCTACAAAGGTTCGTGCTGTAAACCAGGCATAACTAGTCAGATAAAATTATGGAGTCAACTCAGCTTCAATGATTGCTACCCAGAGTTCCTTTCGGTCCAGTCGCGTAGGCTTCAGCTGGTCGACGACAACATTTGTTGAATTGACTGTATAAAAAATCAAGATGAAGGGAATATAATTTATTTGATGGTCATCAGTTCTTGTGTACTATTCTTTTCTTACCTGTGAGATTCTTATAGACTGATCTTGTGACGAACTTAGTATAACACCTCCTTTATCATCTGAAACAGAAGCAAAAGGTTGGCTCTTTATCATTCACCTTTAATCACTGTTTTCATTGCTATGTTTTGATTGATGCTTTTCAACTCTGGGGAGGTTTTTTAATAGCAATAGAGTACTCAAGTGTGACTTCACGAAAAAATAAATTTTGGCTTTAATTGTTTACTATCCCTAATTTCTATAGACATTCAGAAAAGACGTTTGCATACCAATTTTGATGAGAATTGGTCAAATATCAGCTGAGATATGACCATTTGAATATATAATTACTCCATACAAATCACTGCATTTTTGGCTGGGTTCCAAACGTTTTGAACTAAGCTGAAAATACAGTGATTTGTATGGAGTAATTATATATTCAAATGACTATATCTCAACTGATAATATCATTGTGCGATTCTCATTAAATTTGGTGTGTAAATGGTGAAAATTGTATTTTGTGATGTCATCACTTGAATACTCTATAAAAACAGTGGTCAAGGAAAAGAATTAAAAATAATTAGTTAAGATATATACACCAAATCAAAATAATGAGATCAATTGAATAAACTAGTGTTCTGGACTAACTAAAGTCTCATGTTCACATGGAAACATAAGGGCATTTCCACATGTAAGAGAGAATCCATATGTTGAGAGGACAGTCAGTCTAGAAGAAAAGTTATATTTCAATTCTGTCCATGGCTGCCATATAGATCCACGTCAGAATGCAGTTCAATCTGGGGGACAAAACAATAGGTTCCAATTCTCAGGAGAATGGAATTCTTTTGTTTTGTCCCCCAGATCGAGCTGCTTTGACATCACATGCAAGGGGTCTATTGGTTGACAAAGCAAGATAACTACCATTGAATTAACTCAAAGCAGTAGGTTATTTACCTTTTGATATCCATTTTACTGCTTTGATTGGTCCAGAATGTCCAACATATGTGCTTAGACAATCACCTATCCAAAATAACATACATATAGAAAACAATGGAATTTGCATGAAATTGTGCTATTTAGTATTACTAAAGTTTCACGGATATATTGTTTACACTCTACACGTCAGAAATTGAAATAATATATTTCATAATTTTTTGATTATGTGGAAAAACACCTATTCACCTTTAGTATACAGTGCCAAATAAATTATTGTTGTTGTTGTTGTTGTTGTATGAGATAAGGAAAAAAGTAGGGGCCCCCTCAGTTGGCCCTTCTGATAGAACATGGTACTATAGTCAGTGTTTGACCAACATTTGGAACAGATAATGAAAATCAAAAGACTATTATCAACTGATCAGAACCCAGCAATAGACCTAATTAGATTAATGGTATAATGTTTACCCATAGAAGACCATGTGTCATTCTATCATAGTTAATGGAGAGGAATGGTTTGGAAATTTCATAGAATAAAGCTATTGTTTTGCATTTGAGGTTGAACCATACCATCACGTGGTTCTGACCGTGCACAATGAACCAAAGCAAGTAAACAAAAAAATACTCATTTTCTCATTATTTTCATGTATGAACATTTTGAAGGTGAAAACTTTCATTTGATGAACACAAACTATGTGAATAAATATTTTTGTGTAGATACAGTTAAGTTATTAGATGATAAATAAAAAAGCATGGAAAAAGGTGATCTTTTTTTTCAATAAAAATTAATATTAATCATATAGGATTAATTAACAAATAATAACTATTTAAGAATGATTTTTTTGGGAAAAGAACTTCTATATTCCCTAATACTGTAAACAAATGGAGCAACTTTTCCTTCTCTGTGCACCGTCAACGTCATATAACGATGGATATATTAAGTTGAACAAAAACCTAGAACAGTAGGTTTCCCAACCATTCTGCACCATTAACTTTCCCTGCTAGCAGAGTCTCTCTTCTCTTTCTCTCCCTTCTTTCAGGTGAAAAGGAAGGAGACTCTGCCGATGTAGAGTGTTTCCTTTGATACACCGCCGTCCATGATTGTGGACGAACAAAACCAGTTTTAAAACCGGTTTTTAACCGATTACATGTAGTGCGCATGAGCAAATGAAAGACACTGTGGCGCCAAACATTGTTTGATGAGAGCGGCTGTCAAAATCATGACAGCGTTTCTAAGTTACGCCACACATGCGCGACAGAAATAACATCCTACATCGGCAGAGTCTATTTTTCTCTCTCAACCAAAACAAAAAGAAAATAGGCTCTGCTAGCAGGGAACCATTAACTAGGATTCCATTGAGAATAATATTCTTCATCTAAGTTGTATCTATATTCACATGTCATCTCATGTGCAAATGTTAAACAAAGAAATGATACTGTAGGGAATGACACATGGTCTGAAATGTGTCTAATTTGTTTTATTGTCATTGTTACATTGTAACTTCTTTGCACTTACCTTGATAATTCCAAATATTTACATTGTTATCATAACTTCCTGTAAGTATACTGTTGTAACAAAATACAAACAAATTTAAGATTTTTTTAGAAATTAACATTTTTCAAATTTTACACATGTATTTGGTTTGTATAGCAAAATATTAGAAATGGTTTATATCTCTATAGTTTCCAAAGGTTTCGTATCTCTACCCAAAATGCCTTGTTTTCATGTCTGCAACTGTGATATTCATTGAGAACTGGAGCATCTTGGAAAAATTGTCTATTGCCATCAGATATAAGAATTGTAGTCTGCACATGCAAAAATTTGTGCCACAGGAATATAAATGAGACACATACTCACCACCCAGAGCAGCTTGATACAGAACTAATCCAGTCATCATGCACAAGAATATTATCTGGTCTTGGTGCTTGAAGCTTTAATATGTACTCTATCTCTACAACATTTTCCTATTTAAAAAAACCAAGACTTATTATTAATGGATGATACTATACACCATGTTTGCCAGAGCTGTGAAGATGTGTACCCTATGCTGCCCTGCCCCACACCCCACAAAATGTCTAGCCCCCATCCCAAATAAACAAACACATAGACTTTCAAAGGTTCATTACAGTCTTTGATCTTACTAAAAAGAGAAATCTCGCAATCCCCAGGTAAATGTAGTTATAGTCTTACACTTTTTTTGTCTTTGCAATTTTTTATTCATTTCACAAGCAATGTTTGTGGGATTTTTCATAACTTATGGCTTCTACATTTTAAATTTCCGAATTTCACCATAGCCATACCAACATCTCATCAATGACTAGTGGTTACTATTTGGGACTGTGTTGGTGTGTTGAATACAAGTGAATAAGAATGACTAGTGGTTACTAGTTGCGACTGTGTTGGGTGTGTGGAATACAACAAGTGAATAAGAATGACTAGTGGTTATTAGTTGTGACTGTGTTGGGTTTGTTGAATACAACAAGTGAATAAGAATGACTAGTGGTTACTAGTTGCGACTGTGTTGGTGTTGAATACAACAAGTGAATAAGAATGACTAGTGGTTATTAGTTGTGACTGTGTTGGGTGTGTTGAATACAACAAGTGAATAAGAATGACTAGTGGTTACTAGTTGCGACTGTGTTGGTGTGTTGAATACAACAAGTGAATAAGAATGGCTAGTGGTTACTAGTTGGGACTGTGTGAGTGTGTTGAATACAACGAGTGAATAAGAATGACTAGTGGTTACTAGTTGGGACTGTGTGGGTGTATTGAATATAACAAGTGAATAAAAACGTTTGAAACATTACTGAAGTTTAGGACTTTAGTCCTTTTTTTTAGCAATAGGAGTAAGGCAGGAAGTTTCATTGTAATAAAAATAATATTATTCCTTACTGTGGATATCTTTTTAGCTTCCATGTGTTTTTGTATATTTTCTTGAAGGAATTCATTTTCAATAAGAAAGTCAAACTGCAGTTCTCCTTTCATATCTTCATCACTTTCTGTATTTTCTAAAAATTAAAAAAAAAGTTATGTGAAGATTCTAAAGAACTTTAAAAGCATCACTGCAAAGTTTAATTTTCCCTTTTCTCTAAAAATTACTGAATATAGACCTTAATTTGCATGTGCACTTTCTCTTAATAGAGCAGTTTTCATATGAGTGGGAAACATAAGGTACTGATTACAGCACTATACAGTACTACATACCACAACATTGAAATGACTTCCCATTGTCTCCTTGTGATTCTCCCAATCATAAAATGTAGTTATGGTTACGTCAAGATATGGTACGGCTTCAGTACAGTTCAGTATCATTTCCCACTCATACAAAAACTGCTAAGTTTTTGATTAAAGACACAAATCAGCCTCTGGGCTGATCAAAGTCAGGGCACAGCTAACTCAGATTGAACCCAGAAACAATCTCTGGGCTGATCTAAGGCCACAGCTAACTCACAGATTGAACCCGGAAACAATCTCTGGGCTGATCTAAGGGCACAGCTAACTCACAGATCAAACCTGGAAACAACCTCTAGGTTGTTCGAAATAAAATCAATGGCCAACTCACAGATTGAACCCAGAAACAACCATGCACTATACCACCATTGATTTCCTAATGCATGGACGTTAGTTTGGAGTGGGAAGGTAGAGGGGGGAGGGGGAGAGGGGAGATGCCACTACTAGTTTTATTATAATACTATAGTCATAGGCTAGGCAAAAGAAAGAGATCCTACCATCTTCCATTTGTGATAGTAAGCCATTAATAAGGGAATTGAGCTCATCTTGGCTGGCTTTTGCTGGTATTGAGAATGGAGTGTCTTGTATGGAATACCTGTATAAACATCATAAAATATTTGATATACTGTATCACACAAGCTGATTGTCTGGCTACATGTATTGTGACATGTTTATATAAAGGACAGAGAAATGCTCATTCAAACACATACATGTATGTAATATAAACACTCTGTTAACTGTAGAGCTCTTGAGAAGCAAGAAAGACACTTGGCCACTACTCATTTTCCTAAGCTTGCTTCTCTCATGCTCTACAGCAACCAGCATGTTTCTATCCCAGTACAGAGACATGCACATGGGTTTTATATTCCTTAAATGAATGGTATATAGGTGTGCCATTTACATAAGAGAAACAATGACCTCAGTGCTAGGAGCAAGTCTTTTGTTTTCTCGTAATGCGGTACCCCAAAAGCAAAATAGTCAGCCCTAGAATAAGGTCACCCTTTACCCTCGATATAAAACATAGTAGTTTTTCCGTTCAAACAAAAATTGAATAAACCAAATTATTGAATAACTATCATTAATATCGTTTTCCGAATTATATGACTTTGCTCTTCTGCTTCCATACCAATAGACACAAATAATACGAAATTTCAGCCGGAGAACGAACAACGATTGACAAAGACAACAACACAGGAACCACGTGCAAATATCAAAATTTTACACGCTCCTCTTCTCCCTTCATATAGCGAATATAATTAACAATTGTCAAATCAATGTGGTCATCTTTGTTCTGTATTGTTAATTCTAGGTTTCATAGTTCGTAGAGAGTGTTGCTTACCGTTTTTGTTTCGTAAAAAATCGCACTTGCACTTGTCCTTCGTCCGCCATTTTGAAAATCTTGATACGCACGCGCGCAACGCGAAATCCACAGGTAAACCACACTTAGCAAAGTAAACAGGTGGCTGGGCTTTTTTGGAGCATATATTTTTTCATAACAAACTAGAAATTAAAGGTATTTTCGGAGGAAGGAAACTCAAAGAGACCGAAAAATAAACATGGAAGCACAGAGCCAACACAAACAACTCCACAGGTCGGAGGATCAAGTCTACTACCGACTATTTCACACCCATCTTTGCGCGTCTTTCTTTTAAAATTTAGATAGGTTATTTATCAATAGCCTCTTAGAGTGAGTCATTAAACCTGTAAAATAGATATTAAACTAATACACATTAGTAGACCCTAATTCCATTGTCTTCCTTCGTTTTTGTCTGACTATTGCAAGTTGACTAGAATTTTTTATTTCACGGGTTTTAAAAATGCCTTCACTCTAAAAAAACATCGGCTTACTTCCAATGCATAAAGTGGCATGCGTCAGGCCTCTTTTTGAGGAAAACAGTAATTCAGCCAGCTGCCAGCTGCTATATTTATTTATAGTTTTCCAGGGGGAACCCCCCCCCCCCCCCTAGACCAGTTGGGCATCTAAATTTTAATAAACGAAGTAGCTCTGTAGCTTTTGAATGGCTTTCACAACGATCAAGAAGTGACATCACTAAGGCTTAACTCAGACAATGTTTCCTTTCATCGATTTTGTACCAAGATATAATTACTATAGGATAGCTGATGCGTTGCATCCTGGTATGGCTTGGGTACAATCTTCCGTTGGTTTGTCATGCCGTAAGAGTGTTGTTTGCACACTGAATCATCAGAACAATGAAAAGTTTATAAGACTACACAAGTACGCGTCTTTATTGAACCGATTTAAATAACTTACATATATCGAGTCAATGGTTGGAAAGACAAAAACAAAACAAGATAAATATAAGGGATCGAACGTTTGTGTCGCAGGAGGGCGTGGTTTTCTGAAGTAAAAAGAAAACAGTATTTAGGGTATCCCCTAAATATATGTATAATTGCTTAGGAAGCTCCTTGAGAGCTTAAAAACTGCAAAAATGTACCCCACTTTCAGTTTATTTTGAAAGTTGTACCCTCCTTCCAAAATCACGTAATAAACGATCGTTCCGTAAAGGAAATATATTTACAATGAATATGGGGTACTGAAAATCATATTATAGCATAGCAGGTTATCGGGTACATCGTGCGGGCACCAATCATTTGTAAGAGCTTTAATTACCGAGAACGGAGTCAATAAGCCATATACATCCCAAAGGTCCTCGGGCCTGCGACGTTCTCGGTAATTAAGTATTTTATTTATCAATTGAGAAAGTTTTCTATCAAATGTCATTTGAAATTTAAAAAAACTTGCACGAGCGGGGCAACTTACCACTAACCACTAGGGATCAGATACAGAAACCTGCCCGCAAACATGGAGAAAATATCGGCATGAATGAAATTTAATATGGCGCCTCTTACAGCAACAACTTCGTAAGGGATGGACCATTAGATAATTGATGGGGGGGGGGGGGGGGTTTGCAGGAAATTTGGTTGCATGATATTTATTTTTTTGACTCAACCTTTGCACGTTATTTTTTTGCGTACAGTTCGATATTTTTCTTCTAGCAGAAGAGGTTGTACGATATTTTTTTTTGAGGTTTGAGCGCTTGCTCGATAATTTTTTGGGATTTACGCAACCCCCCATCAATTATCTATTGGTCCGTCCCTAATGACGCCTTGCTAAATGTCGAAAGTTTGACGCAAAACGCCTGACATCGAACTGTAGTTTGAGGTTTGCGGTACCTAGAAAGAACGTCGTGCAAAAACTCTCTATTAACCCGGTTAATAACTATATTTATTATATGACCGTGAATCTTAGAGCCTGGACACTAGCAAATCGAGCAATCTGATTGGATAGATCGCATCGCGGACTGGTCTAGATTCTCTGGTATTAACCGGTCCGATCGCATATTAATCTTACGGCGAAAACATTTTGTCCTTTTCAATGAAAAGTGGTCATATAATAAAACTCTTATCAACCGAGCTTATGGTCGGTCTGTACGCGATAATCTTGACCTCGGTCGGGTACAGACCTAGGTCAAGATTATCCAGTACAGACCTCCCGCTCGGTTAATAAGATCTAAACATTGACCTAGCATTTAAAATGAGCAATTCAGTTCAGTTCATAAGCCCCGCTCCTCCCTTGCTAAATATCAAACTTTAATTTGTCTATTGTTTGTGAAAGGGTCATAACAAAAATAAAGCCTTGTGAATAACAAAGAAAACCGTGTCAATTGATAATTAACAAATATTAAATCTATATTTGACAAACCAGGTATTTGTTGTCCTCTGATATACCTAAATAGATATAATAAACAGTAACGAAAAGGCGAAAAATTTCGTCCAGAAACACATCACAAAATGTCACAAGGAAGCATTACCCGCAACAAATATTAACAAGTTGAATTTGAAAATATCATCTGGGTCGTCCCAGTAGATTTCTTTCCCTAGTCTAGTCCTTAGTCTTTCTAACTGGCTTTTATTATTACCTATTCCTGGTCGATAACCTGGGAAACTTTGTCAACTATTTCCGATATCTGCTTTCCCTTGAAGCCATTAGTGCCAAACGCCTCCTTGGCTTTCTTGAGGTAAACCATCAATGACGGCCTACGAAAAAAAGGTATTATAAAATAACTGTTATAAATCTCGCGTTCTGATTGGTTGGGACCGTATACTTTATGATAGCACGCAGCACGCGCGCGCACTTTCAGTGGCGTCATTCCTAACTAAAAAACGGTTATTGTAATTTGTACTTTATAAGAGAAAAAAACTTGCTTGCTGTGCTGTGCGAAGTCATAAAGCATTCGGGGAGTGGCAAAACCCTCGAGAAGTGTCGAAAAGCCACTCGCTAAGTCGTGCTTCTCCCACGTGCTTCTATCGTGTTCTGCCAACCCCTGCGTGCTTTGTAACTGCGCACAGCACGCGCGCGTTTTCTATTTCTTCATTTGAATTCATCTTACTTCCTTTTCAGTGTGCATTTATTGGACAACGTGGAAGTCTTTTTCGAGACCCAAGGGAGAGGTATACTTGTGTTGGCTGGGATGATAATAAAGGGAGAATCTCCACCCCAAGTCCCCTTGAGTTCTACTTTAAGTTGGTAATCGTAAATACCCTCTCCCCGTGGGAATTATCTAACAGTTATATGGTTGTTAGGGTCAATATACGCAAGAAAGTTTATCGAGTTCCCATCGTTTTTATATTAACGATATTTCACGACCTTAAAACACCGCTTCCAGCTCAGTTTCTTTTATCTGGATTCTTGGGGTGTTGTTACGTCATAGCCGCCATTTTGGCTTTTTCGGGAGATTTTTGACAATGAAAGAGAACTTAATTTATTACCTTGAATGGTCAGGAAACGAGTCTCTTAAGGCATCCATGAGCTTATCAAACGACGAGAACTTATTCGTGGTTTTATTCTTTGATGATACGACAGGCAGAGCTTGTCTTAGTGCAGGGTCTACGGTGATACCAGGGGGTAGTAGTGGGGCGTCACAGCTACTAGCAGGAGAGGGGTAAGGAACTCTTGGTAAGTCTTGGTTAATAACAGAAATGGGTGTAGTGGCTTCACTGATTGTATGGATGCTGTATGGGCCTCCTGCTAATACTTGATGCGATACAGCAGGGTGGAGGAGATTGGCATTGCCTACACTACCAGGGGTAGGGTACGGAACTCTTGGTAAATCTTGGTTGGTAACAACAGACGAAGGCATAGTGGCATCGGTGACAGTAGGAATGCTGTATGGGCCTCCTGCTAATACTTGATGCGATACAGCAGGGTGGAGGAGATTGGCATTGCCTACACTACCAGGGGTAGGGTACGGAACTCTTGGTAAATCTTGGTTGGTAACAACAGACGAAGGCATAGTGGCATCGCTGACAGTAGGGATGCTGTATGGGCCTCCTGCTAATACTTGATGCGATACAACAGGGTGGAGGAGTGAAGTATTGCCTACACTACCAGGGGTAGGGTACGGAACTCTTGGTAAATTTTGCTGCATAATACTAGGGGATGTAAGTGTGTCAGACGAGGTGTATAGCCCATTTGAATTCAATACATTTGCAGTGTTAAATGTGCCATTGATAGTACAAACAGAATTTGTAGATGAAGTATTGGGGGCACAAACAGATGCAGACAGTTCTCTTGGAAGTCTGGGCATATGAATCCCAGGGGGAGGTAGTGAGGGAACAGAAGTGCAACCAGTAGCATGACTAGATTCTCTTGAAAGTCGAGGTACACAATCACCAGACGGTGATTGCTGATTGTAAGCAGTTGACACTCCAATATCACTGGTAACACTGTTTTGTGCTCCACGCAAATGTAACGGGACATCTTGGCTAGTTGAAAGAAAGCCTTCGTTCTTGCTGGCCAAGGATTTTCCTGGCTTTATTTCTTCACTAGGATCTCGCTGTTCCATATAAGTAGTTGTGTCTGAAGGTAGACGACTATTGTATCTTTGATACTCTCTGTCGTCGAATCCTGAAAGACCATCAATTTGATGGTACTGACGTGAGGAATTAGGCTTCATTGTGGCTTTTGTTCCAGAAGAACGGCCTTTAACAACTTGCCATTCATCCGCACCTTTGGTTTGAAGTGAGATATTTTTAGATGACTCGATCTTTAAGAGACTGAAATAAAAGCAAACCAGCTCTCTTATTAGCCGTTTCTGGAGTTGTAGAAATGTGTTAAATAAAGAAAAATAAATAAATAAAAGTAGTAAAAAAAAGTAGTAAAATCATGACTCCCACGAACAAAAATTTTTAAAAGAATAAGAATAAGAATAAGAATAAGAATAAGAATAAGAATAAGAATAAGAATAAGAATAAGAATAAGAATAAGAATAATTATTATAGATAATAATCAAATATTATTATTAGAAATGCGTTGCATTACGGGTCTGTTTTGAGGGACGCTTCATCAGTCAGTTGACATTTTATGCATCACGACACGAAATTTTACAAGACCATAAAAGTTTCCTATAACTTTTTACTATCAGCGAGCGAAAAAGACGCCTTTATGTAAGTATTAAATGGTCCACTAAAAAAGCCCCATGATACAACGCGTTCTGCAACTCCGAAAGGTTAATTAAGCATAGTATCTACTTTCACATCCCCATAATACTTTGCGTCTTTGGGGGGTAACCAGAGGGTAAAAACCCACTTATTTTGCTGAAGCGGCTGATCAGACAATGTTGAAAATACCTTGTTTGGTATCCAAAGATAAAATGAAGAAGTAAAAACAGAAAAAGATAGAAGCTTGAAGACGTTTAAGGTAAATTTTAAACATTTTTTCGTAAGTCAATACATTTTCTGTAAGACCAAAACTCTTGATGATCTGTACACGCAAAAATAACTTGGAATAAACTGATAATTAGTATTGTACAGATAAAAGCAGGTATAGTATAAATTCAATTAAGGAATCTTTCAATTTGGGACAGTTTTTTGATTGGTTACCCCCAAAAACGCAAGGCATTATGGGGATGTGAAAGTAGAGAATTGAAGTATCTCATGATATTCTTGGGGGTAGGGGAAGGGGATTAATTCATATTTGTACTTTTACACTAGTGAATGTAATAAATCCGGCGTTCTCATTGGTCACAATTTACGTCTTATGCTGTTATATTCACGTTTGTCGTTATGTGCCGCTTAGAGAGAGAAATAAAATATATAAAAAAACTCAAATTAAATTCACTCGTGTTAAAAATACTAAAACATAGCCGCCATGTTAGATAAAATATCAATAGAAATTTCGGTATATTTTTAATGTCATCCAACATGGCGTCTATGATGTCACATAAAAGCCAGAAAATACCTCTC
Source organism: Actinia tenebrosa (assembly GCF_029948245.1). NCBI lineage: Eukaryota > Metazoa > Cnidaria > Anthozoa > Actiniaria > Actiniidae > Actinia > Actinia tenebrosa. Next base: position 4,305,318 of record NW_028292571.1, on the reverse strand, counting down.
AGATATTTTTCGTTCATTTTCCATTTGCTTTTCCATTGCTTTCAATTTCTCTTCCATCTTTTCTACCATCTCATTCTGGTCCTTAGCGATTTCTCTCATGTTTTCTATCACTACGTCCTTCAGGCTATTTTCGTTAGTTGCAGTTTTCAAGTCTTCGTCTTTTTGCTTGATCTCTTTAGTGAGTCTCTTTATCTCGCTGTCTTTTTGTTTCTTTAGGCTCTTTAATTCCTTGTTCAATTTCTATGCAACGAGGAATGAGTTTTCAATTTATTTTGCTAAAGAAAATCTATCCATTCAACCATCCGTCCGTCCCTCTCTCCAACCACTCTTTAGTTCATCCACCCATCCATCCATTATTCCCTTCCTTTTCCATGCATTTATCCATCCATCCATCCATCTGCGTATGTCCATCCATCCGTCTGTCCATCCTTCCGTCCGTCCCTCATCTCCTCCTCCAACCACCTTTTAGTTCATCCACCCATTACTTCTTTCTCCGTCCATCCATTTATCCATCCATTCATCCGTCCGTCCCTTTACCCCTCCCTCCAACCACTCTTTAGTTCATCCAACAATCCACCTATTACTTTCTTATCCGTCCATCCGTCCATCCGTCCATCCATCCGTTTATTGCTCTCCTTTATCAGAAACCAGAAATTAAAGATATCGTACAAAGTGTGCTCTTTAGCTCACGTAGGTTTACACTCTCATACAAAATGCACTACATGACTATTAGGATTTCGACCGTTTGTTCTTCAAACCCAATGTTATTTTTTCCGTTCATGCAAAAGATATTAGATCAAAAGGTTGGCATTTGTTATGGTGCATTTCGAAAAACCAGCACTGGCATGGAGCATTTTAGAGAGTAAGTGAGAAGATACTAAAATTCGAACAAAGGATGAGCGTAAAAAAACAGGGATCACTAATGTCAGACTAAACTAAAAGACTGTCCTTACGTTTGGGTAACTCCACTATGCATGTGTATGGGGGAGGGGAGAGGGGATCCTTTCAAAGTCAACTCAGTCCACCGCGGACTCGCTGTACACCACCTTTATCCTACGGCGGTCATGGTTATCCTCATTACAATAAAAGTCTTTGTTTAACCCGTATAAATCTATTCTCAAGGACTAAGATTGTGATGCTACGCGTAGTAGAATCTATTGTTTAAGGTAATTCCCTTGAAAGAAATTTTGCCAATAACTTTGTCCTGAAACTTTGCATGGACATTAATTATGTTATGGACATTTAAAAACTGCAATAAAAAGATGGGGTCACCATTCTCGTTTTTTCGCTAGATGCTCTCCAAATATGTCAATTTATGGGTTTTATAGTGAAATGCGGTAGCAACCGGAAGCTGCAATCAAGAACCTTTATTCACCGTTAAAAGTACTTTCATATAACAAAACGTACTTATAACTCGAAGTTTACAAGATAATCTATACTATTAAATCCATCAAAGTCATTGGATAACTATGATTCTTGAACTATTAGGGAACAATGCAGGTATGCACGCCTACGAACGTCCAAAAATTGCACGTCTACTATTCCCATCAAAATATTTCAAAATCTATCCAATAATCTTTCCTTCATATTTTGATATATAATGACGAGCATCGCATTTATCAAAAATCTGAAATAAAAAAATGGGGGTCACCATTCTCGTTTTTGATTTATCTTGAAAAAACATCTCAAAATAGTCCAAAACTGACACTTTTTAGAGTGGAGACTGGGGCAATTTCTCTACGCAAAAAAGAGAAAAAAGTGAAAATTGGTTTGGAAAATGTTTCTTATTTAGTTTCCTAAAGAAAAATGCCTTAACTTTTTTAGTTCCATTCTTTTCGTTGCATGCGCAAAAATATGCGCAGTGCAAAACAAGGGAATTACCTTAAACCAGTATGGCTGGTGCGTGAAAAGGTTCATGATAAAAGACATGAACAAGAACTGTCGAAAGCAACACAAAAATCGCGACCCTAAGACCTCCAAAAAGGGGAAGAAAAGGGAACAATGCTTTGACTTCTTACCTCGATTGCTTCTTCTTTGTTTGCCAGTTGATCCTTTAGCTCGTCTATCAGTATCTTGGTGTTCCTCTGGGCTTTAACATTCTCATCCATTTCCACAGCTAACCTTCTCTCAGCCTCTTCACGTGCTTCTTCTTCCAACAGAAACAACTCCCTGAATGAAGACGCCTTGGGATCTATCAAACTCAACTCCTCTTGCATCCACTCATCATACTCGGCCTTAAATGCCTCCTTCGTTACATCTACCTGTATTGATGCATTTCCTACTTTAATAAGACCAATTGTCTGGGTATCTTGAGATTTGAAAGAGTTCTCAGTTTGTGTCTGCGACTCAACTTTTCTTTTCAAGGTTTCTCCAACTCTGATGCCATTTCTTTTGGCAAGCTCTTCGAAACTATCTTGTCTTAATGATGTAGTCTTTCTATATCCAGCTTCATTATTGGTCCAATCCATTCTTTCGTGACTTTCAGTATCAAATTTTACCAGAGTGTTAAACTGCGTGCCGTTGTAACGAGCAAAAGGTGGCACAGCATTTGGACCAAAAACACCTTCGCCGTCATGGCTCGGTGCCATGGGCGTGGTCAATGGATTCAACCAATCACCATTCAGAAAAGCTATATTCGTATTCGGTTTTGGTGCAAGTATTTTCAGAACATCCGTATCATTAGCTACATGTCCAGGTATCGCCCTTACAGGAGGAAAACTTGTAGTATTCTCATTCGAATGTTCCATCGTGGAAACATGAGACCCTCCAAGTCGAATACCGTTTCTTAATGCCCGCTTTTCGAATTCCTCTCCTGTTATCGTATCTTTAGCATAATGCTGTGTAATCGTTTCATTTACTGGTGAGACGTTTCCAACCTTGATACCCTTCTCTAACGCGAGCCTAACAAATAACTCCTCTATATCTTGGTCTTTCTCTTCTTCTTTCACAGAAACTTCAGGCAAATGAACCGGTTCTGCGTTGTAACCAGTGTTGGTGGGAGAGAGTCTTCCAACTTTGATACCTTTTTCTAATGCACGTCTAATAAACAAGTTCTCTACTTCCGTGTCTTTTTGGGAAAAGAAATTTTCTCTTTGAGAAGATTCAGGCACAGAGACTGCTTTCACGTCATTTCTAGTTGGTGGGGAAATTTTACCGACTTTGATTCCCTTTTTTAAAGCAAGTTTTATAAAAACATCTTCTACTTCTTGGTCCTCAGTTGACTTTGTATCTTCGTCTTCACAAAAAGAGGCAACTTCAACTGGATCGTATAAGTTGTTTGAAGAAATCTCATCCGCTTTATGCGCCATTGATTCGGACAGATTCGGGACTTGTTCGGTTGAGTTTGGTACTGTTTCGTCTGGGATGAACTTCGATTCATTTGGATTTAATACAGCTTCGTCTGAGTACGACATTAGTTCGTTTGGATTCAATATCGCTTCGGCTGAGTACGACATTGGTTTATTTGGATTCGATATTGCTTCGGCTGAGTACGACATTGGTTTATTTGGATTCGATATTGCTTCGTCTGAGTACGGCATTGGTTCGTTTGGATTCGATATTGCTTCGTCTGAGTACGACATTAGTTCGTTTGGATTCAATATCGCTTCGGCTGAGTACGACATTGGTTTATTTGGATTCGATATTGTTTCGTCTGAGTACGGCATTGGTTCGTTTGGATTCAATATTGCTTCGTCTGAGTACGGCATTGGTTCGTTTGGATTCGATATTGCTTCGTCTGAGTACGCCATTGGTTCGTTTGGATTCAATATTGCTTCGTCTGAGTACGGCATTGGTTCGTTTGGATTCGATATTGCTTCGTCTGAGTACGGCATTGGTTCGTTTGGATTCGATATTGCTTCGTCTGGGTACGGCATTGGTTCGTTTGTATTCGATATCGCTTCGGCTGGGTACGACATTGGTTTATTTGGATTCGATATTGCTTCGTCTGGGTTCGGCAATGATTCGGCTTGGTTTGGTGCTGTCTCCGTATAATCTTTACAATCGTTAGTTGGGAAAACGCTATTACTTTCTATTTCATTTTCCAGCACAGGTCTAACAAATGCGTCCATTTCCCCCTCAAGATGATGCGCTATTCCATCATTATCGACCTTGGAGTCCGACAAAAGGTCGGTTACCTTACCACTAACTTTTTCTTGACCATCACCATTCATTTTTAAGTCAAAGGCATCTTGCGCAATAGTATTCTCGAATCCAGTGTTATCTTGCTTTCCGCTTTCTTGCAACAAAGAATTAACAGCGCAAAAAATAACATTAAGAACAAAGTTTTCGATTGAAACCTCATTTTGAGAATCCAAGGAGATTATTTTGTTTTCAATCGCATTCCCCTGGTCTTCAACATCGGTATTGCTTACCACAGAGGGTACCATTTTCGAATCACACTTGTTTACTTCTGGCAAACTACCATTAAAAGACCAAGGACTTGTTTCCAAGAAAACTTCACTGGGATGACATATTGTCGTAGTTTTCGCACTTTCTAGTTGCTTACTCTCGTTTTCTTTGCAAAATTCATCAGGATTTAACTGCGCATGATCAAACTTTTTTCTCAAAGTCTCTGGTTCATCACCAGCCAATCCCTCCTTATCAACGCCAATACGACAGGTTTGTACCCAGGGCTCCAGAGGTTCTATTCGCTTTTCCCTGAACATTGAACGAGTGAGCGCCGAAAAAATTGTATTTTCTGAACACGTTTGGCTGATCGCATCATCCTCTGGAAAAAGTTTTGCATTCGTTTTACTCGATGGGAAACTTATGTCTCTACAAGATGCAGGCAAAGAATCTTGCTTTTCATCTTGTTCTCTAGAGAATGCCTTAGGTTGAATGGAAGAGTCGTCTTCTTGGTTGTGTGATAACATGTTTCGAGAAGTGCTTTTCTTTTCTTCAGAAGTCAATATTGCTTTTCCTAAAAAAATTCAATTCAACATCATTATTAAAGTAAAGGAATTGATGTAGGGATATACAAATAGATCTATTTACCTTGGGCGTAATGTTTTCCATTTCAGACCACATGTCATTCCCTAGGGTTTTTTCTTTTTTGACGGTTGTGCATGAGAAGACAAAGAAATATATGGATACGACTCAAATAAAAAATCTTATTCTCAAAAGAAAATGACACGTGGTCTGAAATGGGAAAACATTGCACCAAAGGTCTATTGAATTAAGGATGTAACTAAAGACAACCCAAACCAAATAACAGCTACAGAGGATTGACTCTAATGCTAAATCTTTATATGAATATGGATACAACTCACACAAAGAATCTTATTCTCAAGAGAATGACACGTGGTCTGAAATGGGAAAACATTACGGCCAAGGTCTACTTGAGTTCCTCAAGTGCTAGTTCTGTCTACAAACCAGGGAGGTGAATGAACCTAATGTTTAATGATTATGCTTGATTTTCTTGATGGCGTTTGTTGTACTTGCTTTCGTTGTTGTTATTCTGTTGTAGTTAGTAATTTTTTGTTTGCTTTGTTGTTCCTTTTATTGTTATTGTGTTCTCATATGCTCTTTCTGTTGCTGTTTTATCTCTGCTTTTGTTATGTTGTTGTCATTGTGTTTGTTTTAGTATTGGTTGGTTTTGTAAAATGTGACTACCTTGTAAAATCTAAAATCTAAATCTAATGAATTTACCACTCCTGGGTGGACAGCGTAACGCCTAACTGGTTTTGCAACTCAATCGATAAGGCAGCCGATAGATCGAATTAGAATTTAGAAGTTGACTTTTGTGGAGGGAGGAAAAACTGGAAAACCCAGAGAAAAAAGAGCACAGGAGAGAACCAACAAACAACTCTATTAACATATGACACCAAGCCCAGCAGGACTCAATCCTGGGTCGTATTGGTGAGGGGCAGTGCATTAGTAGCACATGCGACTCATGCTTCCCATAAATAACTCTATGGTAGCTCTTGCACTTTTGATAAGTGAAGTACCAAATTTCAATGTACTTTTGTAACAGCCAAGTTTATGTGTATTGAAATCAAATGAGTAAAAAAATGCACCATGTTACAACCATGAAAATAACCCCACAAGCTTATGCCAATTTACCCTGTAGGAAAAGAGGTTAGAGCCCATGATCTTGTTGGCATTTCAAACTGCTGACAACTATAATATCTGCCAGTGTAACCCAAGTTCTTTGCTGTTTAAGATTAGAGATATGCACTCTGAGTTGACAGACCTCAAGTTTAATCCAGGGAGTAATATAATGAAGGGTGCAGATGATCGTCATATCTTTTATGGGAGGATATCCTAAGTCACTAACACTCTTAGAGGTGAAAAAGGGAAAGTTGTTGGTTTTTAGCTTATATCAACAATGTTTGTTTAAAATGATTCATCTAGTGTTTCAGAGTGGTATCTTTTAGGGTTAAAATTGAACCAGCACCACGCCCAAACACTCTCTTTTAGGGTTCAATATATTTTTTGTACAATCATCCCCACCCTTCTTACATGAGTGTCCGGCCCTTACATCCTTACATCCTACTGTACAGCCCTTGTGTTTACCCTGGGGGAGGGGAGGGGCATTCCAGGTGCGTGCTGAGGTAAACACTTAAAATTCAAGGACTATTCAAGGAGTATTCAAGGACCCAAAAATGAATTTTCAAGGAGTATGTTCATCTAAATATGCCAAGGTTTTACACGGTGGTTGCACATAGCTGACTTTCAGATTTTCCAATCTTTCAGACTATATCTATTTCAGAACCATGCAAGTAATGATCAAAGCAAAAATTCAAGGAGTTTTCAAGTAGTTTCACTAAAATCATGAAATTTGAGAGCTTTTCAAGTGCCCTTGAAAAGGTGAATTAAATTTAAGGAGTTTTCAAGGAGTTTAAAGAGTAGCACGAACCCTGGGCACTCCCTTTGTCCAAGTGATAGTGTGATTGGCAGTTGGTTTGGAAAACCACCCATAAAAGGTATGCATAAATTAAAATAGCTGATTTCAACCCCTCAAGCCTGGTAGCATTGTGATCATAATCAGAAGCAACATATGTAGACTCATTTTAACAAAAAAAGCCACACACTGTTAATGAGTAGTACACTACCAAGTCTGCATATGTTGCTTCAGACTACTAGTACAATGCTATTGTAAACCAAGCTTCAAAGGTATGACAATATGATTGAAATTATTGATTGTGCTGATACCATTAACTTTAATCATTTATTGGAAACAATAAATATAGATAATCAATAATATGAAAAATAATAATAAATAACATTGACGCTAAAAGGTACAGAGTCATGTTATGTACATGTAGCTGACTTTTTAGTAGGAAATATTTTTAATCCTTCAAGAACCACTGATCTCCCCTACCACCTGGATAAAAAAAGTACACCCCCTCCCCCCTGGCGGGGAGTTTACTAACCCACATACAGCCCAAACTTTTTCATTTCCAGTTACCTTTTTTGGGACATTCTTCAACTCTTATACCATTCCTCAGAGCAGCTTGCTTAAAAACAGACTCAGGGTTCTGTGCTTTAGGTATATGCCAGGAACCAAGTTGAAATTCAGATTTTCTATTCTCTTGAAGCAAAGATACATGAAATCTTGGAGGAGATGTGTTATTCTTAAAACCAGATATCATTGGTTGTCCATCAATGAATGGGAAAGCAGCTACTGTTGGTACAGGGGGTGAATGAAAATTACAAACCCACGAGGATGGGGGTGGTAGTGGAGTTGCGTAGTAGAACGGTTTATATTGGTTTGCAGGTGATGTCTGTATCATTCCTTGACTGCACTTGACAGGAATAAGATGATATGAAGTAGGAAGATTGGCAGCATTAGGTGATGGTATGTGTGCATTGTATTGACCAGGAGGTGAGAATACTGGAACATATGGCTTGGCGTCATAGTTCATCTTTTACTGGAACGAAATATAAAACCAAAAATGAATATTATTTTACAGCCTACTTTTAATAAAATCAAAATAGCCAAAACAGTTACCCTATTTGACCCTAAAATTAACTATGTATCACATGGAGAACAGACATGACCAAGTTTAATAAGTGTGACGGACTCAAAATATACATTATCGAAAACGAAGCCTTAACAAATTACGACCTTGCGTACACAATACCCGGTCAAATGATATGCACAGATTAATAGTAATATTTTGCTTCGTCCTCGGAACACTTGACGGGTAGTCTACTGAAGTTGGTCGTAACCTTTTCATGTAGCTAGAAACGGGACCATACTCCAACTTTGATAAGTGTAACAGCATATACTTTTGGTTAAACAAAATACCCCAACTCTGTCAAATTCAATTCAAATTATTGGCCTTGGCTTACGTGACGTTTTTTTTAAAACCATGTTTGTTTTTTGGATTCTTCAAATGTCCAAAGTGTGTGATAAACAAAACACGAAACAGTGAACTTCTTATAAGTGCTTTTCTGAAGTTGCAAATACGTTGAAAGTAGCTAAAACGTGAAGCAGGAAGTTCATTTTTTATGTTGTAGTCTTTACCTGGATTATTAGGGGTCTTTAAATTACAATAATAGGAGATTATCTTCGGTTCGCTTGATGGAACGCTTCACATGACTTCCCGCCAAATCTTCTTTGACAAGTCGACGACCTTCGTGAACCGGAACCTCCACAGGGATCCCGTCATAACATAGAGGGTCGTAACGTCAGAGATGTCTGTACCAGGGGTGTAGCGAAGGGTGTAGCCAGGGAGAGAGATAGAGAGGGGAGGGGGAGGAGGTTTGACATAAAATTGTAAGCTTTCCTTTTTTTCTGAAAGATAATGTCTAATTCCGATTAATTTGATAGTTTTTTTTCTCGTACGACTGCAAATAACTGTTTTCCACCTCAAATCGCAGTTTATTTTACACTTAAAGGAAGGGCATTAATAAAACAAGTAATTATAAATAAGTAATAAAAATTTGATAAAAATTCTATAGAGTTCATTTAGTCACACACATTTAGTCACACATTAGTAACTATTTAGTCGACTTCACCAAAAACACTAAATACTTCAAAGTAACGGTCATGTGAATTTGGGCGTTTATTTTACCAGAGAATGTGTGAAGAGACAGTTGATTACATCTGTGTTTTCTCCCCTGATTTTCAGATCGTTGTCACATGAATTTTCAGTTTATGTGATGTCAACTAAAATAGTAAATAAGTTATCTAATTTAAATGACATCAACTATTCAACAGTTAGCCTAAAAAATTCACTCTACCAACAAACCTTACAATAGAGTGATCCTGAATTTGTTTGAGTGACCATGAAACAAAGGTTCTAAGACAAGGTTGGACTTGATGAAATACAGTAAATGTGCAACCTTCACTTGGAACCATTGTTTCATAGTCACTCAAGTGAATTTGGGAAAGGTCTATTTATGCTGGGTGTCAAGACGTCCTCATGCTAAAGTTACGAGGCTTAATTCATAGTTTTGGGAAATTATGATATAACAACTTACTCCTTTTGTCTTTTTCTTTCCCCAATAAAAATTATCATAAGATGTACATGTAAATCTAGTGTCCTTCTTAGCCATCATTAGTGTTGATCACAAATGGAGTCCTACAAAGGATCCAAGACTGACACTTATATATAAACACTAATGTGTATCTAACCTGTGTATTAATGACCTCTCCTCCTAAGTCACTTTCCCACTCCCCATCCCCTGTTTTCCCTCCCTACGTATCCCCCATTTTGGATAAGTACTATATATTGTACATCTTGTGTTTATCTTCTAAAAAAAATTGCATTTAATATTAGCTAAGTTTAGAAAACTTTCCTTGAACAAAAATTCTAGGAACATCAATTTGTTCTTTTTTGTTGACTGTTCTTTTTTCAATGTATTCGTTCACAAGAATGTTGAAGCCAGCTTCCTGCACCAGATTCTCTATGGATTCTAAAAAAAATGAATTGAGTTTAATAAAACACAGATCAATCTCTTTCTATTAGGATATCGATATTTATATTTCTGGAACCAAAAAACAATAAGTTAAAGTTCCCACAGACCTGTAGTAAAGTAGAAAGCCCTTGTTCCATCCTGCCTTACATAAAAATTATCTGATAACTTGTGGCCAGGTGCAAAACGAAGCATTGCATGATCATATAACCCATAGTCTCTGAACAGAAGAATTCCACCTGGCATGAGAACCTGGAAAAACGATTATTATTATATAAGACACTTTAAAGTACTTTTTAGAGCATTAATAATATCAGGGCATGATAAAATCACAGATCAAACATCCCTGAAACAACGTTTGGGAGGATAATTTTGTCAGGCATCGTCACCTCACAGATCAAACTGGAATGTAACATGTTGGATCTCAGAGAAGGAGAAACAACCAACAAGCTCTACTCATATGTCACTGATCTTAACATACTGGAATCACATTATTTTGAACCCTTTTCAACCCAAGAGCCCAGAGGTAAGAGGCACATGCATCACCACTTCATGTCCCTTGATATATATTTCTCTTCATGAATAAAGTACATTTATAGAATCTATACATTAGCAAAACATGGGACTATAGACCCCAAGAGCTCCTTCCTCTCCGAGCCCTAGAGTAATCATACTTTACCTTCCAGATATTTTGTAAAACTAACAGCATCTTATCTGGATGAACTGCTGACAGAACAAATATCAAGGTAGCCAAGTCCACACTGCATTCAGGGATGTTATTTGTCAGTTGATCTTGTGTGAGGTCACATTGGAAAGCATTTACTTTACTGCAGTCAAACAATGAGTGTTCCTGTATATCACAAACATTTATTAAATTAAAATAGACCATTAATATGGACCCCCAAAAATATCAAATTTACCCCACTAACACTGATTTATAGGTTCCAATTCGACTCCACCCTATCAATGGAACAGAAATTCCAACTACCAACTACGAAACAGTATTACTTGGGTTTCATACAAAAAATTCTAGTGAGACTACTGATTATGGGTTATGACTTATCAACAATCAACATGACTTTACATTATTCACAAAGTTATAGCTATATATTCATTACAAGCCTAAGTCCTCCATTTAACAAAACTCCTTTAAACTTAGAAAACCATTGAAAAAAATTGAGAAAACCTCTTGACTTGAATTTAGTAATTTAAAAATTCAATTATAGTGACAACTATATAGATAATTTTCTGAGAGCCATATTTATTTGAATAGTAATTTATTACAAATTTCTACCTCCCCCCATCCTCATGGGCAGATCCAGGAATCAATGAAAGAGTGGGCCAAAAGAAAGGGTGGGCCAGAAGAGAGAAAACCTTCCAGACTGTATGTGAATACCATTACATCTAAAGAAATTACATCACTTAAAAGGGGAGCAGTGGCCATGTGGGCCCACCCCTAAATCTTCCCTTGTTCTTTCCTTAATTTGCAGTTGGCTTTAAAATAACAGCTCACCTTAACAAACTGCACTGCCCTTGGTGAAAAATCACAAGCATGTACATAAAAATTGTGGCCCTCTTCAATGAGAGGATAAAAGAAGTTTCCAACTCCACATCCAGCCTCAAGCAATACCTTATTATCCTGCTGTTCTGACTTTTGAAGAAAGAAAATAAGATAAGCTTAACAGATGGGTCCAGATAAATTTTCACAGAAGAGAATCCACTGGTGTTTTCATGGAGTGTTAAGGGTGGAAAAGACCAGCTGTTCTATGAATAATGTAGCTAGATTTTATCATGCAGCATCCATGTTTATTCTCATGAGAAATAAATCCCTTGTTTCTGCCAGTTCAAACTCATCCAGAAGCACTTAAACCAAGGCTAGACGGGCAAAAATCTATTGTTCCAGCCAACAATGGCTGCCATATGAGATATCGCTGCCCCCGATTAAGCTCCGCCCTCAAATAAACACAGCACCTAAGACCAAAATTATTAATGAGCACCGCCCCCAAATAAGTACCACTTTTATCCGACAAAAAAACATTGGTACGTTTGTATTCACTTTGTATTAAATCATAGGTTACACATTATGCATATGGTAAACACATTTAAAAAAATAAGAGCTGCCCTTGAATAAATGCCGACCCCAAATTAATGCTGCATATGAAACCCAACAAATTTAATAAGTGCCACAGATTAGTTTGTCCCTTAATTATATTTCTATCCCTTTTACAAATAGTAGCATATCCAAATATATGGCAACATTGTACTACCACTACCAGAATGCTTTGCGGATTTTCCTTCTTTTTTAAATTTGTATTCCCCTATGAGAATAGTTAGGCATTAATTGTTGGTGCTAATTAACCGTTCAAACAAAAGAAAGTGTGCAAAGGATTCTGCTGCATGGTAGTACTATATTTTTTGTTCATAAACCGGTCATAAAGAGTACAACAAACCCTGTTAATTAATACGTGTATCAAACGCTAAAATATGTCAAATATCATGGCTACTTACATACAAGAGGAAATTTCGTTCAATCTTAGCAATTTAACTGACCTCTGAGCATAAAAGTTCTTTAAACTCCCGAGTCGTCCAATGTCGATCTTTAAAAAAATTTGTCGAGTTTCTTTTGTAAAATAAGTCCCAATTCTTCTGCGCCTCCTTTTCTAGCTTATTCCTTTTAAATTCAGAAATTAAATTGATATCTTTCGTTAATTTAATTCTCTCATTTTCAGTCAAAATACGAGGACATCTCGAGGAATTTGTAGCATTTTCTTCTCGACATTTATTTTGTTCTTTCTCGTCCGCCATTTCAATTTACCGCTGACCTTTCTTGCCTGATCGCGGGCTAAGACCTTTAAGGTCAAAACTCAACTTCTATTTTCTAAAATTAAAAGCAATAAAAAAAAATTTTTTTAATTTAATGAAAACACACAAAACATTTTCTCTGTAGTGTATAGCTTAATTTTTCTGGATAGAGTGCTTTTAGTCTTAAATTTATCTAACTTAGAGAACTATTTAGTTGACGTCACCCTAAAATAGTAAAAGCGCGCAAAATAACGGTCATGCTAATCCGGGGGGTTGTTTTACCAGAGAATGAGTGAAAAGACATTCATTTGTATCATTGCTTCTCCCCCTGATCTCAGCAGCTGTTTACTCGTAGTTTCAAATTTAGTTGGCGTCACCTAAAATAGTAACTAACTTATCTAATTTAGGTGACGTACAGTATTCAACAGTTTGATTGAATGCACTCTAATAAAAATAAATTAAAGAAAGTATTTCCCAGAGTTCTTTGGGGACCGGAAGTTTAATAGCCCATCATGCGTAGCGGTCATTACAGTGTGCGGCTTTTTATTCTCAAGTTGTGTTCGAAGACGACAAAATGTCTGAAGAAAATAAGGTATCTTTCCCCTTAGAATATCGTTTTATCAACTGAAGCTCCATCCTTATTGTAATATGAACCTTTGCGCTTAAACTGGCGTCTTTATTTTTCTAGGAAGTTAAACCGGAGTCTGAACACATTAATTTAAAAGTTATGGGGCAGGTTAGTGTTCTACTTATGACTTAACAATTCTACACAAAGGAGACCCAATAGTTTGATTTTCTTGATATATCTTTTATTTTCTGGTACCTTTTCTGTCTTGTATATATAATGTTTGTTATATTTGTTCTTATCTTGGGCGTAATTCAATATATTTTGATCCCATCTTGATTCATAATGTTTCGATTCAAGCCAAGCTCCCGCCACGAAATCCTCGTTTATTCCGTTTTGCAGAGCATTCATTCTTTACAAAAAGCTTTTCTTTTTCATAAAGTTTAAGATTCGTAATTGTAATATACAGAGGTGCTTCGTATTTTGCCATTCGAGACCAGTATCACTGAGGATTTGAGGTTTGTGTTTGGCTTGACGTTTGGCGGGAGTTTGTGAAGGCACGTGTTTATAGACGGCCATTTTGATCTGTCATTCCCTGTGTAAATAACGTTCTTTCTTTGCGTTTTCTTTATCATTCTAACTTGGCAGGATAATACAGAAGTCCATTTTAAAATTAAGAAATCCACTCAGCTTAAAAAACTCAAACAGGCCTATTGTGACAGACAAGTAAGTTTAAAAGTTTTTCTATATTTGAGAATTTCTTTTTTACTTTTGTGCCATCTATGTTTAGACATCGATGTTATACTATAATAATTATACTACACTATGAGGATTTGCTTTTATTTTCTTGGCAAATATTTTAACATAATAGCTATAATAAATGGTTATTTCTTACTCTTTGATTGCACATTGCATCATTGCGGCCTCTCTGAGGAGCATTGGTGCCATTTAACAAAAGATTTTTAACTAGCATCTGGGCCCAGTCGTATAAAGGTTGGATAGTGCTATTGGATGGATAAATCTTATCCAGTGGATAAATATATTGGATATCAGCATTGACTTATCCACTGGATAAGGATTTATCCTTCTGATAGTGCTATCCACCCTTCGTACAACTGGGCCCAGGTGTATAGGGCCACAAAAGGGGAAACTGTAGCCCTCAAAAGGAAGGAATGTGGTCACGGTCCAAGCAAGACTTTGCTGGACCGCAAGATGTGTATTTTAAGAGACTTGCAGATCGTTAAGAAAATTTTGCAAGACCCTGTTACAAACATGTATTTCTTGGGACCATTTGGCACTCCTAAAAAAGGGACTAAAATCATTTTAAACTTAATGGAAGGAGGGTGTAGTAAGTAACCAATGAAATGCAACAAATGGCTGTCTTTATTGTATGTCATGCTTTTTAGTTATTACTTAACAAATAAAATACATTAAAGATTTAGGTTTAGAGTCAATCATCTGTAGCTTTTATTTGGTTTAGGTTGTCTTGAGCTCCATCCTTAATTCAATATACCTGTGGTGCAATGTTTTCCCAATACAGACCGCATGTCATTCCCTTGATGAGATAATTTGTTTTAGTTGTATCCATATTCATGTGTCTTCTCATGCACAACCAGAAAACAAAGAAATGATACTCTCGGGAATGACAAAGAAAATCAAAAACCTTGCATAACAACAAATAAATAAGGTCTACTCCAGGGTATTTAATTTTAAATTTATCTTTAAATTGTTTTAGGGAGTACCATTAACTTCTGTCAGATTTTTGTTTGATGGACAGAGGATAAATGATGACCAAACACCCAAACAAGTAAGTAACAAGATTATTATTAATGATAATTATTATTGTTTTGGGAAACATGCAACTCGCAATTTTTCATTTGAACTAAATGAGGGAACTACATCCTGACATGTGAAGATATCAATGACGTCACTTCCAATGTTGTCCCGCTCACTTTAACGTATGTATCAACAAGTGGATGTGTCTGTATAATAAAAAGAAAATTACATATAGGCTTGAAGATATGAAGTTTATCTTCTTGTGTTGATAGAATATTTCACCACTTGAGGATAAATTTCAAATCTTCGCACGACCAGACACCAAACAATATCTGGCCAGAACTGGGACTTGTCCAGTCAAATATTTGCATTACCAGTCATTTTAACCAGTGACGCTTAGCCAGAAATTAGGTATGACTAAGCTAAAGCTAATTTAGCTTGTGATCATGGCCTGCAGCTGATCCACCATTATTGTAAGCCCTGTACTATATATATTGCCCAGTTTTATCAATGCAATAGGCAATATTCTTTGAAGTTTCTTTTGTAATCTACATACGTTATGTTCTATTTAACAAATTGACATCAGATTTTTATGTGTCTGTCCTCTTATTGACAATAAATTGCGTCATCACATTGTCAAAGTTGTGTGGATCCACGAGGCGTAGCCTAGTGGATCTGCATACTACTTTGACAATGTGATAGTTAAATTTATTGTCAATAAGAGGACAGATACATAAAAATCTGACAGAAGTCAATTTGTTTTTTACAATATAAACAAGAAAAATAAAAACGTCTCTTTCCTAGCGATCAAAACAACCAATAGAAAGAGCGCGTGCTCTATGACGACAGCTTTTTCTGCCTGTCTCCTTATTGATGATGGTAAAAATCAGCGCGCGTGAATTTTGTAAGTCATTGTAAAAAAGAGGTTGGATATTGCAGTCAACATAGTCATCATTATCTAAGCAGAGTTAATTTACTCCTTTTTAGCTTGAGATGGAAGATGATGATGTGATTGAAGTATATCAAGAGCAAACTGGAGGATCATGACTTCATTATCACCCACCCCTCCCAGCCAAACACTGACCAATTAATACTCATTGCCTAAGAGCTGACTGTCCCTGTGGTTCCCACATGCTTGTATAATTTTATATGTATGATGGACTTAAATGTGGAACCATTTTATACCCTACATCTAACGGCCAAGTTTAGTTCTAGTTATTTTTACTTTGCTGTATTCATATTAGACAACTAGATATTGTATGTGTTCTTAACAAGTAATCTGTCATGTTAATACTATGTAATTAATGTCAAGAGTAGCATTAAATTTGAGTAAACATTTTTTGTCTTGCTTTTTCTTTTTCATCATCATTATCGTTTAAATATTATTCCATCCAAGAGATTACATATTGAGAAAAATTTCGTATAAAGAAGAATATGAAAGACAATTACAATACATTTATAATACAATGGATATGAATATCATGTAAAATATCTTTCTCAAGGATGGTAGGTAGCTCATTAAGTATAGTTTATTGGATTGATGGTAACCTATTGCCCAATTTACTTGTCTACAATTGGTGCTGCCTCCTGGACAGTGTAGCAGTAATGGTTGCCCATGAGAAGACACATAAATATGAATACAAGTCAATCAAAGAATCTTTTTCTCAAGAGTGGTCACACATGGTTTGAACTAAATTAAATGGGAAAACTTCATGTCCAAGCTTAAAGATATTTTGCCTCAAAGATTACCTCACCAAACCTCTTTGCACTCTGTTGTACATAAGGCCTTTCTCTCTCAGTCAATAGACCCTTTGGGTGTGACTCCAAAGGAGCTCAATTCAGAGGACAAAACAAAAAATGAGAATCAGAAACCTGTGCTACAAGGGGTCTATAGAGCTTTGACCTGTCAGTTTATCCAGCACTAGTAGTCTGTGAAAACAATGTACTCATCTTGAGATACCTGGCCATCCTCTTCATCTTGCCCATTTGTTCCTTGCATAATATTTCTGGTTTCCTTAAGTTAATACGTTACAGGGCAGGGTTATTAGAGCCCTTCCCCCAACCCCTAACCTGAAGGGAGGGGTGTTGTGTTAGTATACTGTAGGAAATGAATCCCAATGCTTTAACCAGTTATGTGAACCCCCCCCAAAAATATATATACCCACTTCAAACCAAGACAATCGTAAACTTATATACATTTTATTAATTTCTCAACACAAATAAACTTTTTACAACATATTCCTGTAACCTGATAACAGGAAGAAAACAATCGAAATTATTGCATTACTGAGTCACACAACTCAGCTTTAACAGTTTCTTACTTTGTTTTTTTATGATCATTTGGCAAGCTTTTCACATATGCTTATGTCAATATGTCTGGGATCAAAACCATTAAACAATCAGAATTTAAATGAGAAAGATTTAAACTTATGCATGGCTTTTATTTTTTACTAAGTTCAATCCAGGGCCATAAATGAAGTGTTAACCTTTCATAAAATATAATACACTGTCTCTCAGATGAGGGAACAAAACTTCTCAAAGAAGTGAAAAGCTTATAAAATAAAATAGTGCACAGATGTTTTCTAAGAAGAGTCTAACTGATTGAACTAATAATGAAAAAGAGGGTTTAATGAATAAGAAACGTATTGTCTAGTTGCTGATTAAAATACCAAAATTTTCAAAAACAATTAAATCAATAAAAATTCATAACCATGGTTACTGGGTGTTCATCTTTCTTTTTGATTTCATTTTTACTATTTTCTTCCCTGGATAACGAATTTTTCTTTTTCTTTCAATGGGTTTCTTTAAAGAACCATAGACATAATAAGTGCTCATTGTTGATCAAAAATAAAACTAGTGCAAAACCTTGTCTTTGGGAAGGTTTGTTTTTCATTTGGGGAGGAGAAATTGAGTTGGGAAGGGCAGAGGGATTGGAAGTCGACTGTATAAAAATGGTACGTTGCAGCCATTGAAATTCATAACCCTCCTATTAAGTCAACCCCCCAGGGGTGGGGATACTCCCATATATGGACTATACGGGGATGATCCGCAGAATAGGGTATGGTTTTTCGAGCTTCTTGTCATAAACGAGGTATGCAATTTCACTCAAGTTTCAAGTTCTTCCTGAGTTCCCTGTCATATTCTGGGTTTCTACTTTCGTATTGACCAAAACTGGTTATTATGGTCGTGAAAAAACGATACGTGAGATGACATGATAATTGAAACAGGAACTCAGTGCAATAAATATGTTTTGTCATAAACAGGGTCTACAAATTTGAGTTTTTTTTGTCATAATTAGGGTACCCCTTTCAGAATCCCAGCGGAACGTCCCTACCCAAATCCTGGCGGAGTACCGCCCCTGGGGTCAACCCTCCCCAAGTTTTTTTTGTCAAAATGACAAGGTTTGATCCTCCACAAAAGTTCAAATTCCTACTGATGACCCTCCCTTCTGTAACCCTAGCCCTCCTCCCTCCAATAAAAAACGTATCTTTCCTTATAATTTAGTACATGAAATAATAATGACTAACTAACGACTTAAGAACCGATCTTTCATGCTTCACTTATTCATAATTAGTTGATCTATTCAGGTTCAAAACATAAAAAACTAAACAAAAACCAAAAACTATAAAATTTGAATTTCAAAGAGTTCTACCCCTGCCCCTTCCTCGTCCCCTTCCCCGACCTCTTCCTCTGCCACGACCACCCCTACTTCTGCCTCGTCCTCTTGAGGCTCGTTCTTGCAACTCTCTTCGATCCAAACTAAACCAAGGCACTTCGAATTCTCTACAAGACAAAAAAGGGTTGATTAGGGGGTATTGAAATTAAAAGATTCTTGTTAAAGTGTTATGGTTAGGGAGTAATAACATAAAATCAGGGACTATTATTTGCAGTCTTGTTCCAATAAGTACATTTCATTTTGAATTCTTAATGTGTACAAACTTACTTCATTTGAAATAAAGGAACTGGACATCCAAAGACTGAAACTGGAACTGTCTCTGACACTTCAATGGCTGTAACTGGAAGAAGACATGGCAGTAATTACATGGATGGGTCAAAAGGAGAAAATAAGCCACCACATATCTTGGATATGGTAACAAACTGAAAATAATGTCCTTATCACTTGAGTCTAATCATGGCTAAAATAACGTTCCATTACCAGACCATATGCCCGGCCAGAATTGAAATCTTTGCCTTGCCAGTCATCTTGACCAGCATAACTTTGAGCCAAAAACAAGTTATGACAAAGCTTAAATTAATTTGGCCAGTCGTCATGACCAGTGACTGACCAGCTCTTATTTTTAACTCTGATAATGTTTCTCCATTTCAGAATATGTATCATTTCCTCTTGACAATGATCATATTTATTTTATTTCATCAAATATACACTTTACTATGTACCTATTCGTTAACTGCTGGTTTTTAAACAAAGAATTTATGCTCAAGAGAATGACATAATTATGTAAACTAAAAGCCTTGCAAGCTTTATTTTTATTGATAATCAAAGAATTAATGCTCAAGAGAATGACACTTGATCTGAAAAGAGAAAACATATTTAGCTACATTGTTTAAATAAGTTCTTTGTACTTGCCTATCTTTAGTTTGTAGAAACACATTTTGACCATCTTCCATACATCGGTTAACTGGTCAATCTCAAAGCAGTCAATGGAGGTTGCAAGGTTTAAATTTGAGTAATCCTTTGAAACAACCTTGCCACCTCGGTCGAATGCTTTGTGTTTGACAAGTGAACTGATGTATGAAAGGCAGTGTCCAAATTTTTTTGTATCCAAAAGTATCTTAGTTAATTCTTTACCTACTGTACTTACTTTCGTCATTTGAAGGAAGAAAAGACTGGAAAGTGTTATCTGAGTCAGAGTTTGAATCTTTGCCTTTGAATTTTCTTCCCTTTAACCTTGACTCTTCCCGTAACCTATTCTTTTCCTCTAAACTTTTGTGGAGCTGCTGAGCACGGAATCTTTGAACATCCCACCTGAGATCGAAACAAAACGAAAAATGAATTCATTGTCCTGATAATAATAATAATTATTGATTCCTTTTGACTTCTGAACTGCAGTCTAATGAGGCCAGTCATCATGTCCAGCCATTAAGTGGTTATTACTTTTACCCCTGCAGCTAGAAAGGTCAAGGATTATTCAAACATATAAATACATTTACCTTTTTCTTCTCCTTTCTTCTACTTCTTGTTTCAAGTGTCTTTTCATGAAAACATCATCATCTACATTCTGTGATGAGTTTGAAGAAAATAAAAGGAATTAATACAGATACAACTAATCAACTGACATCACAAATGATTCTATTTAAGCTTTTGCATGTGCACCTGACAACGTAACTATGGTCACTCACTGATGCCTCCATAGCTTCCATCTATCAAAACTAAATCCTTTAATGTCCAATCATGTCATCTCCAATAATGAACTATTTACTGACCTATGCAGGGGCGGATCCAGGGTAGGGGTGCAGGGGTTGCGCACCCCTCCCTGGTTCCACTTTGTGCCCCTACTTCAAAGATAACCAATACTGTTTTTTCCCTTTGATTTTAAGGGGTGCACCACTCCTCCCTGGGTTACGTACTGTAACTTTGTGCACGGCACCCCTGCCTGAACAAAATCCTGGATCCGCCTCTGCTATGCATATATAACCCTGAGCTCCAGAAAACAATATCAAAACCAATAGAAAACTTATATCCCAGTCTAAGTGCTTTTTTTAGGGAACTAAAAATTTGAATCAAAATTACCTCTAGTGATTCCGAGTTGTTCGATGTTGATGACCGTGAAGATGAGCTTGATCTGCCACCTTTGTGTGTCGGCTGTGCAACTTCGTTTAACTTCCAGCTTGGAACTTCAAAGAAAGATCATGGTAAAACTTATGATTAATTTATTGGTCCAAAAGAAGCAGCAAATCAGAAATCCTTTTGATCATTTGCATCAAAGTTTAAAGTTTCCAAAGTTCTGATGCTATGCATCAAACTAAATAAAATATCAGTTTTATTAAAGACTGAAAAAGCTGAAAAAACTTTGGGCTATAAAGTTGTGGCACTGCTAACTCATGAAACCTCTAGGCTGATCTAAGTCAGGGTATGGCTAACTCACAGATCAAACCCTGAAATAACCTCTAGGCTGATCTAAGTCAGGGCATGGCTAACTCACAGATCGAACCCTGAAACAACCTTTGGACTGATCAAAGTCAGGGCATGGTTAACTCACAGATCAAACCCTGAAACAGCCTCTAGGCTGATCTAAGTCAGGGCATGGCTAACTGTGACTAAATTGCATTTCAGTGTATGAGTTGGGTTTTGCAGAGGGAAGAGTACCAGAACGAAAATCCAGAGAAAACCCACAAATCAAGGTAGAGACCCGACAAACTATGATCACATGTCAAGTCCAGAAGAAATTGAACCCATCAAGCAAGAGTAGAGCTAGCACTGCAGAGCGACGCAAGTGCAGTACCCCTACACTGTGTATGCATATATGTGCACCCTTCGGCTTGATTCACTCAGTATGAATTTTGTGCTACTACTAAATGATTTCATTAAAAGATAGAAATGTTATCATGAATGGCTGTAAAGCATAAAACTAGCTTCATTACTCTTTTTACCTGTCCCTCTTTTATCTAAATAAATAAAGATTCATTTACCTAATATATGTGACAAATCATTGCCCTCTTTGTTATCTTTCTTCTCCTCCAATTTGATTTCTTTTAACTTGTCATTCGGAGTCTCTAGCTTCCCAGATTCAGTAGATTTATGATGAAGGTAAAGTAATTCTGTTCGCATGTTTGTTTGAAAGCTATCATTGTCGCACAATTGAGAAGAGATAACAACTGACGATGTTGCAGGAACTCGTTTACTCCTTATCATCTGTTCAGACGAAAGCCGTCGACTGCAGAAAAAAAATTGGCTTTAAATGAGTATAATTATGTATTTTCATATATTGCAGTGGAAGAGAAAAACCAAAGGCAATTTTCTATTTCCTACAAATTTCTTTGCAACCATTTATTTGCTTGAACTTTGCTTTAATTTTACACTATTTAGATATAGATTTTTTAAAATTTGATTCTTAGTTTTTCCTAGCAAAAAAATCTTTAAAATTAATAAAATACAGTCTTTTGATATTCTCATTATTTTATTTTCCTTTGTATGGAGAGCAAATTTGCTTTCAAATTTACATTCCTCTTTTTACAACTTGAATTTATAAACAGATGATAACAATGTACATACTCAATTGCAAATTCATTGTCGGGATCATAACATAGAACATAGAAGCTGAGACCAAAAGGTATTCTGGGAAAAGACATAATTATACTCTAACGTTATTCATTTGAGATACAAAGTCAATATGAAACATGTTAAAAGCCTCCATGCTTTCTGTAAGTGCAATAATTTATGAACATTCCACGAGTCTTATCACTAGATACATCTAATAACGTACTTCCCATACACCATTTCATGGGGTCGTATCACTAGATACATCTAATAACGTACTTCCCACGTACCATTTCACGAGTCATATCACTAGATAATCTAATAAGGTGCTTCCCATGTACTATTTCACGAGTCTTATCACTAGATACATCTAATAACGTACTTCCCATATACCATTTCATGAGTCGTATCACCAGATACATCTAATAACATACTTCCCATGTACCATTTTGGTCTCAGCTTTTATGTTCTATGTTTTTCCCGGGGGTACTCTTGCCCGTTTAGGGTAGGGATGTGCCGCTAAGCCCTCTGAACCCTGTTACAGAGCAAAATCCCTGAAACTCATACCCTGTTGCAGAGCAAGATCACTGAAAACCATACCCTTTTGCGGTAGTGTGAAAATAGATACCCTGTTCCAGAGAGGAGAGAGTGATATCATATTTCATATACCCTGTCCCAGAGCGAGTGCAATTTTATATACCCTGTTCCAGAGTAGAATCACTGAAAACCATACCCTGTTTGATGGCACGTATCCATATAGCAAATATAGGGGAGTACCCCCCCCCCTGGGATGTTTTTTTACTTGACAATAATTTTGCAAGTAAGTGTACCAGGTGTGTACCAAAATACTCCATATGACTGTATTATTTTAATAAAAACAACTTTCTAACATGTCTGAATAACTATGCAATAGAAGAAAACATGTATGTGATTAGAATATATATGAAGGGCCTTTTCCAAACTTCTCTTCATGAACACTAAACAACTCTTTGATATAATCTTTTTTGCCTCATATGTAGAATTATTTTTGTTTTAAATATACGACCCATAGGTTTTTTGAATGGATCATGACAGGGACTGATTATAATCCATTCTTTTTAAGTTTTCAGTGAGCAAAAAAGTAGTTACCACATGTTTTTCACCAAACATGTACATAATTTCTTCCCTAAACGTAGAGGAAGTGATGTAAGAGCTCAAAAATAATATTCTCTGTAATGTCTGGATTTCACGTATAAAATAGCAAACATCTTCTGGCTTTAAACAAGAACAGGCACTATGCTCTTGTCTTACAGCAAAGTGTCTACCTTTTTGGAGCATTGGGTTTTGCAGATTCCTGTAATGATTCCAGTTCATTGCCGGGAAGGTCACCACGTCTTTTCTTTACAGCCATCCTTCTTTCCATCCGCTGGATGCGGGATTCCAGCTGTGAACAGTTTAAATAGCAAGGACAATTTAATTGGAAAAATTACCAATTCATGGATACCTAGAATAAGCCGAGTTGACCTTCAAAAAAAAAAGCCAAGGTCAACCAATTGAAAATGCTCAAGAATTTTAGCAGATATATAATCAGAATAACATAAACTTTTTCAATTAATACAAATATTAAGAGAAAAAAGATACAAATATCAAAAGTATAAGAGAAAAAAATCTGTTTTGAAGAAAATAAGCGAGCAGTTTTTCTATGGCATAAGTATTTGAAAATGACCCACAATTCCTGTCAAGATTGGTGGCCAACCTAGGATAGATGTGGATAACTGATAATGGAACTTTCTTAGGCAGAGCCACCTTGTCTGGATCAATTGATTACCCACATAGAGCTTCACATTTAGCACTTCATGACGAGTTTACCCTGGCACAAACAACTGTTTTTATTCTTGTGTGAAAAAACATGGCCCCACACGAACCTCTTTAACCGTATTGGCCAATAACTGATAATACATGGATGATGGTTAATAAAATGTTTGTAAATTTTTTTTTTTTTTTCATTTCTTAAGAATGGAATCCAATATAAGTAACTAAAACCAAAAAAAAAACAACAAAAAATTAAAAGATAAAAAAATAAAAAAATAATTACTATTTTAAAAAGAAAATGCAATCTATATCTATCCAAAAATCAGACAAAAATAGTTGATCAAAAACTATAAAAGCGAAGAAGATCCATAAAGTTAACTATAAGATAACTACAGAACTCTTGAGCAATATTAATGACAAAACCGGAAGTGAATTAATGTTGTTGTTCATTAGGTATTCCATGTGAATCACGTTACACGGCGCCATGTTTGAAACGTGTGAATGACCGCTGACCCGTCCAAAACAAAAATGACAAAATTAGTTATGCGTAATATTTTCCTTTGGCCGAGTACAGACAACAACGGGGTCAACCGATTAAACTTATACAACACAAAGTAATAAACTTTAGCGAATTTCCTGGTTTTCGTACCTGTTCTTTATCTATCTTGAGCTGGTTGAGCTCTCTGTCTTTTTTCTGTAGCTTTTCTTGCTGTTGCTGAATGAGTTCAAGATGTAATAATAGTAGTTGCCTCAGATGAGTCACTTGGGAGTTCGTCGTGTCAGACTTATGATTTGAATTATCCTGGCTTTCCATCACCTCCGACTGCCGTATCGAAAGATCGTTATTCTTCTCGTGGTTGTTTCGTTCTTGATTACCGTTCTTTGGAATATAATTCGTGCTATGACGGGAAGATTTCGAACGCAAACTTCGAGTTGTCTGCCTTTCGCTTCGCGTGCTCAGGTTAGACGCTCCTTTCATGTTCCCCGACATTGTGTCGGATTTGAGTTGATTTTGCTCCATGCTGCCGTTGGATGGCAAATCCGTTGCCATTACCATCTGGAGAAGCCTTTGGCAAGTTCGATCGAACACGCCGCGAATTGTTCTATCGACACTCATCAGGCCAACATTTAACGGCCATGTCCCTTTGGAACCAACACTGAGACATGTGATGCTTGCACAAAATATGGCGACACACTGAAACGAGGCCTTCAAGCCTCTCTTTGACGCTTTAGAGAAATAACGCCACGTGCTAGCCTCTGTGTTTGTTATCATGACGTAATACTTTACCGAAAAGAAAACATTAAAGCTAAGGAAAGGATGAAGTTATGAATAAAAGGAGGCTTATTGGATTAAATTTCTTAAGTAATGTTGAAGTTGAATTAGACAATAAAGCTCATTTCACAGTTCGATGCGTTTTTTCAACCAGAAACTGACAGCCTCGGTAAGGCCGAGAGGTTCGAAGGGGACAAAGTTTGATTGATACAGCTGTCAGTCTGTAGCGATTGAAGTCTCAATATTGCATAAATTAATTCTTCGCCAAGAAACTCTAGTTCTTTTAAACCAACCAAGGGGAGCCAAGCTGCATGTCAGCATGTAACATTTTCATTATGTTTATATTATAAAAAAATAGACAAAAAACATAATCAAAAAAGCGAAAACATTAAAAACTAAAGGAAGAGAGTTTATTTCTATTCGATTAAGCGTGTTCCCTTTCATTCCTATCGTTCCATTTTCGAGAGCAAGTAGTCGGACGGGAGTGACAAAGCTAGACGTATAGTGTATTACGTGTTTAACATATCGGAGAAAATTTGCATGACGATAAAACAGTGCTACAAAAACTATACTTGATTTTGCAACCGCTTCCACGCATAACAAAAAGGCGCTGCATCACTACGCATGACGTTATCATCTATTGTTGTGTAAGTGATAGTCCATGGAAAATGCTTAATAAAATGAAATTCGGAATGAAATTCCAAACGTCATTATCTATTTTTGTTCCGTATTTAATAGTACATGGAAAATATGAATATAATATAAATTGTTTGCCTTTTTTTTTTTTTTTTTTTTTTTTTTTGAATTTCTTAAGGCACAAACATACTTGTTTTGGCAACCGTTTCCTGCAGCATAGCAAAAAGGCCCTGTATTACTCATTATCTATTTTTGTTTTATAATGTTGACGGAAATCATCATGGATATGAGAGGAAAATTTCCATCAACTTTAATTTGCTTACGTCAGTAAACATTCTGAAAAGCGTCTATCTGACCATATCAGGGGATATTTTTCATCGGGCCCTTCTAGTTTAATTTTCAGTCCTAGTCCTCTCTCGGACGAACCCTCCCACGTCCTGAAATATTATTGACCAAAATGTTCCGATCATATTAGGAACATACTAAAATGTAACAGAGGTGTCGATAATCGTTGGTGATGCTCCGACGGTTGCTAAAATTTTTAATCGAGCGATTTTGGGGGAGGGGGGGGATCAAAATTTCTTTCGATATCACAAACCGAAAAACATTAGCGTAAATTTACTTTATTTGTTTTTAACTGTTTCGAGCTCGGCCAAATAAAAGATACTTTTGGTTATAGCAAACTTCATGACGGGCATTTACACACACATTATCCTACCTCAGTCTTGAATACTATATATACACATACGAAATATTATATGCTGGAATTAAGCTATGCGAATTTAATATAAGAATATAACCACTGAACAGCACGACTTTGAGTTTATGTGCTCAGCCAATAGTGTTTCATGAAATCACTGATTGAAGAAATAGAAAACGCGCGCGCGTGCTGTGTGCTGTCATAAAGCACGCGGGGGTTGGCAGAACACGAGAAGTGTTAGGAGAAGCACGACGCGTAGCGGAGTGCTTCTCGACACTTCTCGAGTGTTCTGCCTACCCCCAAGTGCTTTATGACTGCACACAGCACAGCAAGCAAGTTTTTTATTTCTTTTATAAAATACAAATTACAATAATAGATAGGAATGACGCAATGGAAAGTGCGCGCGCGTGCAATGTGCTCTTATAAAGCACGCGCTCCAAACCAATCAGAACGCGACATTCATAACAGTTATTTTATAATATCCAATAAAAATACGTGGTCTACCTTTGGTATATATATATTGCATTGCACAAACTCGTATCCAATCAAAATACGTGAGTGAACAACAGTATTGTGCAAACTCACTGATTAATTATGCTACGAGAAAGTCATGGCTAAGATCTGTGCAGGACTTCTTGTTTTATCTGTCATGCATGCATAGTATACTGACATTTTTTTACGTAATAAACTGCGGCTGTTTTCTAATTTTCCATTTAACTATAAATTTCCATCTAACTATAAATTTTCATAATCACGTGACTCCAACATTAACATTCGTCAATTAAAATAACGTATCACACAGTCAGATCTTTGAAACAAATAGTAGATAAAACAGAAACAAATGACCTAGGTGACGTCGAATTGTGTGACAACGTACAACACTAAACACTAAGAATCCGATCTCTCTCTTTTTTTACTTAATCTTATAAACTTGAAATAGAAAGCTGAATGCTTCACGACTGAACGAAAATGCAGTCCTTTACTACCACTGTCAGAATCTCTTAGGCCTAGGGCAAACGTCGAACCTTCCATGCACCGAACTTAATTACATCAAAGAAAGCCGCCTCATTATCACCTGATATCCATTGTTTTTAATGAGTTCGGTGCATGGAAAGTTCGACTTTTGCCCTAGGCCTTACACACTTTGCTTTGTTCAGTCAACTAGAAAAAGGCTGGCATTCTGGTAGTGGTAGCAACATAACAACGCCATCATGCAAACGGCTATGCTAGCACCATAATCACTAGAAGCCGTATGTGGGTGTTATTTTTTCCGTTCTTGCAGCACCGATGCTGGATTGCGAAGAATTCAGCTCTGTTATCATGGACTTCTGACGCAGCTCAATGTGGTCAAATTGAAGGCCTGTAACGGTACACTAGCATTGCACTATACGATCCTGCACAAGACTATTAAAGTTATGTGGCGGTGAATCGCCATTTCACCCTAGTTTCCAACGTTCAAAGATAGATAGGTAACGACATTGGTAATATTAAGGGACTTTTTGAAGACTAACGCGAATTGTATTCGTAGTCGCTAGTTCGTACGTAGACTGCAGTACTGGACCTGGTTACATAAAGCTCTATTGGGCGGCCATGTTGGAGGATATAACAAAAGAATTCATTGACAATTCTTTTGTTAAGTTCCTCCAACATGCCCACCGCGAAAACCATCAATTAAAATAACAGCAAACATGGAAATACAAAAGAAATCACTCTTTTTCTCGATGGTATTTGCGACATTCCTTTTGTATTCCATGTTAGCCTCGCCTTCAAGATAATTTTGAGAAAGATCCATTGGTCCCAGACAAGCTCGCGACTTCTCAGGAAGCTCCGGTATCTGATGATCTTTTCCTATTGTTTTAAAACTTAATGAAAATCCTGCTTTGTTTGTTAGACCTCAACGTCGTCCTTAAACTTGTATTTTAGAAGGTGAACAAATGTTTCTGGTGGCAATAACCTATCACTGACCAGAACCAGCAGCAGTCCAATGTCTTAAAGGATGTATACCCTCTGAATATTCACTTCCATGCAATCTCATGAAGGCAATCCAATGCCTTATCAAGAGCTAAACGTTTGTCCTGTGCAGTAATGTACGTCTTTTCTGGCATTTCAAGGATTCCGAGCTCACTTACAGTGACTGAAACTGGACCCTTACCACCCTTGGGCTGGAAACCTTTCTGGAAGGTTATTCGTCTAGAAATTGGGAAGTGTCCTTTAATGACCTTAGAAATGGAGATTGATGCTCCTTTTGCCAGTTTAAGGCCTCTTGGGCCCACATCGGTGATGGTCCCACGGATTCCACGGTGAAAATACAAAGCAAATTCATGACTTTCGCTGTCCCAAAACCACTTTTTAAGAACGGGTTTGGTGGGAAGAATTTTATCAAGAATAACTGCCCATTTGTCTCCTGGTGGTTCAAGGGTTGCAACGTCTTGGAGACAACGGGATCTTTCAGCATCTGCCAAGGCACGGATCTCTTCTGGGTCACGTGGCTCTGGAACAAAAACCGGAAGTGGCACCTGGTCGGGATCAGGGGGGAGCCGCAACAAAGGGAGGTGCTGGTCCGCACATGCAACATCGACACGAGTTGGGGAGTTAAAAGTGAAACTTAGATTGCTTTCTAGAATGCGTAGACATTCCACCAACTGTGTCCAATCCGCGTTTTCAACGGAGTGCCTCCACATTGGGATTTGAGTAATGAAGGAAAAAGAGAAGGCGGAATAGTGGATGTGTTCCTCAAGAACAAGTAACAGATTTTTACCGTTGCATTCCAAAGAAAGGACTGGATCAGACTCCTTTCGTCTTTCCCCATCTGTGCGGAATTGCGATTGCAGGAATAATATGCTGTCGATTTGGGTTTCTGTGACATCCTATGAAAGACAAAAACAGTGTGAACTTAGAAGAAAACTGTTCGGTTCAAGGGTGGACTATGCCACTAAAAGGAAAGCAACCAGGAACAGGAAATGTGATTATGGTTTCGAATTTAAGAGAGGTTTTTAGACTTGATTTACTTTTCTACTTCATAGACCTTTCTTTTAATGAAACTGCGAGCAAAAGACCATATGGTCTTTTTTTACGAGGGAGTGTTTTCAAAGCGCACAAACAATATTCTGGTCTAGTGGCTCCAGTACAAATAACATTACACATATATATATATAGGAACCTTGGCTTACCTGTAATTCAGAATATTGGTTTGCAGGTAAAGGTGCAGCTGCCTGCTGAATGGATCTTTCCACCTTTGTATCATCAGTGTTTTTATTTTCATCTTGATCAAAATCAGAATCTTCGGTAAAGGCCGGCGACTCTTTAGCTTCATCTGATTCAACTCTAGCTCCCTCACCGGTCTCAGGTAAAGAGAGTTCAACCTGGACCTCGTGGGGCTCTTCATCCTCTTCGGTACCCTTGTCTATGTCAAGTTTTACTTCTTTTGTATCGCTAAACGAAGTAATTTCACCCTCATCTTCTACGAGAGAGTTCTTCAAACCAGCATCGTCACTCACGCTAACTCTAAAATCGGATGAAATCGTCTCTCCAGGTTTATCTTCAGCAGGATTTTGACCAGGGGCTTCTTCATTGACTGCTGTGTTTTCTGGAGTACTTTTTCCGGATGGAGGACTATTTATGGGAACCAATTCACTTTGGCCATGTTGTGCATAATATGGCGGCGGAGGCGGCATTCCGTCGTGCGATCCCATGATATTTGGAAAAAGTTCCTGATACGTGGGAGGGGGAGGAAGGTTTTGTGTCACATCAGTTGAAAATGTCATTCCCAACTCAGGAACAAGTGAGTGTCGAGAACGACTTTGAATGTCTGCTATCGGTGGAGGTGACATTTCGGCTGGAAGTTCCACAGTTCTATCGGAAATGTTTTTATCATCATTTTTCTGCGCTTCGTAAACATGGCGAACCAAACGTCTCCATCTCTTTCTGTTCTTGTGCCATGAATTGACCATGTAGTTATCACGGACGAGTTTATCTTCAAGCTGCCTTAAACAAGTTCGGAACTCTTTTCTTTTGTGTTCCATTGGAGTCAGGGCTCGCCTCACAATCCTGGTTATAGATATAATAACAGCGAGAACGAGAACGACGCCAACTCCAGCAAGGAAAACGAACAGTGGTGCTTTAGAGGTGGGGTCGTTCATCACCTTTGCAATAATTGCTGACACAGCCGCGATGGCAGCAGAGACGAATGAGACGATTCGCCACAAAATCAGAACAAAAGAGTTCGATAAATTAAACCCAATGAATTTCCTGAATTGCAGGGTGAAGATCAAGGCAACCATGTTAACAAATATTAGGCTTCCAAACACGAAATAGGGGTTAGCAACAGCAAGGACTGCCAATCCGACCATTAGCGCTTTGGCAAAATTGATAAGGACGTTATAAACTGGAGAAAACTTCAAGTCAAGACTAGGGTGGTCAGAGTCCCCGTAGCGAGTGCCAAAGATGACAGCCGTAGTAGTGTACCACACAAGAGCAAGAAGTCCAAATACAGCAACTCCTTGGTGAGAGGCATTCCAACATTGTATACTTTGATCATCGTAAAGGACTGCACTTGGACAGCTGGTAAGATTTGTGGCATTCCCAGTAAAATTCTGGTCGACAGGTGTGCATCCGATGTCGTATTTGCAGGCGACGAACGAGAGAAAACTCTCAAAGAACGTCACAAAAAGAGTGTTTGTAAATAACGACACTGACAGTGTCCACGAAACCTGTTTAGCAAACGTTCCCTCGTCAAAAGTTTCCAGGACTTGTTCGAGTATGACAGGAAGTCCACAGCAGAAAAACCATAAAATAAACAGGATAATCGTCAGCCAGAATTTGACTTCAAACGTAGCAAAACTGAGTAAGAGATATTGGGAAGCTTTGTTAAGTGTCGCGGCGCCGTACATAGGAATTTCAGACACAACGAAGACAAGTGCCAGCAGCTGGAGAAACTCTACGAACTCAAAGATTAAAGCATGTGCATTGGTCCAGTTGAAGCGGACGTAATCGTATGCTTTTGGTCGTATGGAAAAGGAACTCTCACGGTGTTTGAAGGTCAAAATAGAAGCAATGATGAGGATTAAAAGAAGGAGGATTCCAAAAACTCCAATTGATACAGTGATTGCTAAACCATTGGAGAGTTCCAGGAAAGATGGGGCCATTTTGAAGGTCAAAACAAACGGAAAGCCAAAAAACACAAAATACAGGATCACGGTGCTTAGGATAGCGAAGAAAGTGTTCTTGAATGCAAACTTCATGACCCTCAAAAATAAATCAGCAGGCATTAGGATCCCGAATAACGTCGCAGTAAAGACAAAACGTATTGACTTCCAACTGAGCAGTGTCACCATCAAGTCCACAAGATCTTGGGCAAACTTAGGTGGGTAGCGACGGACTGTCTCTCGCACTGCGTTCCAGCTTCGTTTCGAGATAACATCATTGGCTACTTCCACAAGCAGGAAAGGCGCACGGTAAACGGTCAGAAGCACCAATAGAATGATGACCACGGTAACAAAATCCTTCAAGTACTCGCGCAAATTTTTGAACACGATTTTTTTTCTGTCGTACCATCGGCGACACAGGTTACGAATTAAAGCAGGTCCACGGTAGATCAAGAGTAAATTCAGGATTATGAGGATCGTAAGGAGAAACCGGCCGCTTGGCAAGCACTTGATGAGAACTTGTTGTGTTTCCTGACGCGTGCGTGTCCTCAGCCCACTTTCATTAGTCCACAGAGGCACTTTCTGGACTTTAAAGTCTTTCAGTTCACGAATAGCTGAATCGACCTTGTGCTCAAAAGCAATCATTTCGTTTCTGTATTTAAAGAGGTTTTCATTGTGAACTGCCGAGTTTGCACAGTGTAAGTAGTTCAGCTCACAGAGATAGAGACGATGCAGCTTGTAAGCTCTTTTTCCCTCGTAAAACTGAATCATATGAAGAAGGTAATCATACTGGTCATCAAGCTCGTACTTTTTTATTTTTGAACGGACCCAGTCCAGATCCTTGAGGAACTCCGCATTTATGATAGAAAGTTCCACATGGATGTTGAATGGAGGAGACTTGTTTTTGAGGCTTTGGGAAAAGACTTCTTCCATTTTGCGACGTATAGTGTGGCGCTTGTCAATGATATCTGGAACCCACTGCATGTAGAAGCGTAACAAACGCATCTTACGGTGCTCTTCGTCTTCTAGAAGATGAACCCAAGATTGTATGGGCCTCATGATCATGAGAACTATGAACAGCAAAATGAAGACCACGTCCACTATTAGCTTGACCAGCTGACCGAATGATATAAGAGCAAACTCCATGTAGAAATCCCCAGCTTGTAAGAGTTTGGAAAGTAACTTTGGGAAACGTACTAGGGTCACCAAAATGAGAACACAAGCTGCAATGGCTGGTATATCTATAAACAAAAATCCAAAATGCTTGAAAGCAGCTTTACGAATCTTCCATGAATTTTTATTTCTGAGATTCTTCCTCTCTTTCTTCTGTTGTTCGCTTTCGTTGACAGGAGTTTGAGGAATTTCAGATCTCTGTTTGAAGTACTTTTTCAGGTCTTTAATAAGAGGATATGCTCTCCATAATGTTGCTAAGACAACAACTGACAAGATAAGGCATAAAATATTCAGCAACAGAAAGACAAAGTCGATCAACAGTAACACAAACTGTGTAAGGCAGTTTTTTCGTAGCTCCCACTCATCCTTGGTGCAATTTCTCACAAAGCTTGGAAAACGCCACAGGGTTACCATCACTATAAGTGCACATATTATGCAGGGAATATCCACAAATATCAAAGTGGCATGCTTTGCAATCATGTATTTTATGACCCAATCAGAATTCACACGTATGCATTCATCTTCGTCCTCATCAACGCTGTGAGGTTCATTTCTATATTCAACTAGTTCATATATCAACAGTGGACCCCTCCACGTTATCATGGTGACCAAAAATATGGACAAGAAGATAAGGTCAGTAAAGAGAAGGAAGAGTTGAAGGAAGACCTCAAACCTGTCTGCATTCCAACTGAAGTCGTTATCTTCCTTTCTTTTGTATAATACATAGATTAGATATGGTCCTCTCCATGTTACCATGAGTAGAATTCCACAGACCAAACAAGGAATATCAACAACAAGATGAAAAAACTGTACAATGCATACTTTTCTCCATCCAAGGTCTTCCCAGTTCTTCTTTTTCTTGATCTTGCGAATCAGAGTGGGACCACGCCAAGAACAAAGGCAGATCAGCCCCAGTGGAATGCAAAAGATGTCACACATCACTCGGACAAAATAACCAACTACAATCTTTCTCAACATGAACCCTCCAAAGAATATATCATCGTCTTGATGAGTATAGTCACACTTGACACCCTTCTTTTTTACTTTTCTTAGGAATGGGATAAGTACAAATCCCATTGTTAATACAAGTGAGATAAGACCCATTATAATTACTGGAATGTCCATGATAAAGATTATGAGCTGCACAAACCCAACGTATCTCCACTGAGAAATATCTTCCATATGTAAGAACTGCTGTATCATACATGGTAACCTGATAACGGTCAAGCATGCCAGGATATTGAACACAAGACCCAAAAGATCCAAAATTCTTTTGCCTACAAATTCAGTAAATTTCCATAAGCTCCAGCAGGTCTTCTGGACAATAAAAACCATGCAGTCAATAATCTCTGACATTTTGCTGGTGTTGTGATACCTGACCTTTGAAGAAAACATAGAAGAGTCGTTAATTAGATATCATAGGAAGGGTGGTAGAAAGAACAATTTGCTTATAGATTGATCTAAGCTTATATTCAACTGCTTTTATTTTGGATAAGGCATTGTCATCGGTACAAAATTTGTATAGGTAACAGGACAACATGCTGTCCAACTGGAAATAATTGGATGAAAAAAATTCCAAGGACTGACAAAATTTGAATTAGCCGATAGGCTGAGTCCAATTTGGCAGTCAGAGGAATGTTTTGAATTCAATTATTTCCAAATTGGACAGACACGTAGTCCTATTGCAGATTAGTTATATCATCCCAAACTTAAAGTGTATATCAAGGATTTTTTTTTTCTTTCAAAATCACTGTCATGCCTATATGTAAATAGTGTAGGAGCAAGATCGCTGAAAAAACCATACCTAGTTTCTGTATTTCGAAAATAGATACCCTGTTCCAGAGAGGAGAGAGCCTGACTTCATATGCCCTGTCCCAGAGCGAGCACGATTTTATATACCCTGTTCCAGAGTAAAATCACTAAAAACCATACCCTGTTTGCCGGCACATACCCATATAGCAAATATAGGGGAGTACCCCTTCCCCCCAGGGGCAAAATGTAACCCATTCTTGAATTTATGCCATCTCATTTGCATATTGATATTTCAAATGTTTATATCTCTGAAAAGAGAGGTTCACATACAAAAATACTGCAACCATGTTACTACACTGTTCACATGTAAGTGATTTTGAAAATAATTTTTTTCCCTTTATATACACTTTAATACTAGACTGATTCCATAACTCATAGTTTTCCCTCGAAAGAATGTAAATGGAAACAATCCAAATGAATTTTTAATTTGGACAGGAAAGAGAATTTGAAAATAATATGATAGTTGCTTATATGGGATTATAGAGTAATGATACAATTTACTGAATAACTGTGTTTAGAGTTTTGACATTTATGAAGTGTATGACCTACTGTTTTGTCTCCTATGACTGCAGGAAAAAATACTTTCTTGACAAAAGCTTTAGATAGTTTTGCACTAGTAAAGAATCACGCAAATGGATTGCTTCCTACATCCAATGGTAATTGGATATCATTTTCCCAGTGTGGATCTAGGGGAGGGGTGCAGGGGAGTGCACCCACCCCCCCCCCCTCCCCCTAGATGAGCTGATATCCTGGATGGTGCATCCAACCCTAGAAAAAAACCTGGATCTGCCCCTGAACTTTGTCAAAATATTGAGACCCATAAAAAATGCCTGGTTCTCCAATTTGATTGAAAACTCCCAACACAGTCGACTACGTTTTGGCAGATGTTCTTAACTATAAATATTATATATATGACTTACTTATTTCATTAAGCTCTAAGATTTTAGGGATCAAATGCTAACTGTATGCAAGATAAACGCTTTTATGTCACTCCTTCGCTAGACTCGGAAGATCTTTTACTATGTTTTAAGAGCAAAAACAACAGCAGAAACGTACAAGTCAGAGCAAGTATCGTTATATAAACAAGAGAAAAATATAACTTGTAACTACATTTTGCACCTTTCATGATTCATCTGCGAATCATAACTTGAATATCAATTTACGTTCTTATGTACAAATAAATTCAAGAAAACACCTCTTATGGAAGAGAGCAGACTCTTGTCAAATTGATTCTTGTGTTTTTTAAACCGAAAAAAAAATTTCAACTTGCAGTCACAAACTAAGTTGACACCGTCCATCCGTATCAGCTGCCTTTCAAGCCGCATCAGCTCATCAGCATATCGTATCTAAAATACTGTAACTAGTTTTGAGTTACCGTGGCCTTTATGAATATTATTTGAAAATTTCGCATTAATAATGTAAAAAATCGCGTGATGTTTGTTATCACTTTATTTTATATCTTTTACTCAGTGACAGGCAGAGTACATACTCTAATACTGTAGGATCGAAGACCTTCGGAAACTTTGATCAAAACATCTAATTTCTTGGTCAGAGAGAAAGAAATTCAAGCATTATGGAATTACTTACGATTTTAACAATGTGGCATCAGGTTATGGTTGCAGTTCATGTGCTAAAAGTTCGGGTTTTAGAGTGAAGTTTACATCAAATCCCGAAGAGGAGGGAACTTGAAGCAATCAAGCTGAAAGTTGAACGGAAGTGTCAGCAAGACATCCACCAATATAATCAGCCAATACTAAGCGTCGCAAATAAAACGCACAGGTATCCCAATCAACAATCAAAGATCTTTTGAGAAAGGGAAGAGAATGTGACCATCGGTGGTGTACCATAGTAGTAGCATAGTAGCTATTAGACAAACCTAAAATATTAAAAGGAACCACTCTAATGCAACTCTAAGGGGCTGTTTATATGGAGGCGAGCCAGCCCGGTAAGCGGGCTAGCCCGCTTTGCCGAGATATCGGCTCGGCCTCTTTTCGTTGCTAAAAATGCTTTGTGTTTATATGGGGAGACGGGCTGGCCCGCTTACCGAGATCTCGGTTGGGCGGTGCCGAGATCTCGGCAAGCGGGATGGAAAAATTCCTATATAAACGAACCAGCCCGGTAAGCGGGCTGGATTTGATCCTACTGCGCATGCCGCCATGTTTTTTTTTTTTTGATTTTCGCGGGACGAGTTCGTATGCTTACCGGGCTGGCTCGCTCCATATAAACAGCCCCTTATAGTAGGCACCGTCCTTAAGTCATCTCCCCTAAGTTGGTTCTTTCCAGGGTGTGTCCCTGGGTACAACAAAGATTGGCTGCAGAGTAATAAAGGAAGAGGTTAGTATTTTCGGGGCTACCACTGGAAACGAAATTCTGTATTTTGTCTTCAAATATCCAAGTAACCTTGGCACGTTCCACCAACGTCTGGTGGCCCCACGTCTGGTGGCCCCACACCTCTGGTGGCCCCTGTCCCATTTTCTCCGCGGCAATACAACCTGTGATTATGAAACTTGGCAGGGATGTAGTCACGTGCCCTGTCAGTCACCCCAACGATTTTGGGTGTATGACGTCACATATCACGTGACTTGCTAAGATAACATTATCGCCAGTTTTTGAAATGAACCTTTTTTGACGTTATTGCACTACTAAAGTCTTTGTATGCCAACGCTGATGGTAACCAACCCCCTGGCAGCGTGACGTCACAGGTCACGTGACCTATAAGTAGCGTTTTATGGCTAAACCATGACGATAAACCGTCTATAAAACTACTAACAAAGACACAAGATAGAAATTGAAAATTTCCCATGCCGTATTCTTACACACCTGTGGTGACCCCATCGTGCCAAACGTCTGGTGGCTCCACGTCTGCTGGCCCCACGCACCTCTGGTGGCCCCTGTCCCACTTTCTCCGCGGCAATACAACCTGTGATTACGAAACTTGGCAGGGATGTAATCACGTGCCCTGTCAGTCACCCCAACGATTTTGGGTGTATGACGTCACATATCACGTGACTTGCTAAGATAACATTATCGCCAGTTTTTGAAATAAACTTTTTTTGACGTTATTGTTTGCATGTAGTATGCCAAACGATGTATTTATGTGTAGAAACAGTTAGTTTTTTCAGTAAACATCATGAAGTGCTTTACCAGTAATATCAGGCTTTATAGAAATAATGAGCTCAGCAGAAACTGTGTTTGCTACGTGACATCCGTGTTCTCCTCGACATGACTTGGTGCACGGTCTCTGCCATAGTACACTTGAAAACTTGCATTCGATTCAGTATAGCTATGATATAGTCACCGTAAAAATTTGTATAGCGATTCAGAAGAATTTTTAGGGATGGCCTAATTCTTCCTGCATGTCGATGTCTTCCCACACATGATTTGCCGACTGATTCCCCGATGATTCCCCATCACAACCTTTTGTCAAGTATTAGAAATTAAAATGGAACGAATAAATGAAATGCTAAAGAAGATAATAAATATGAATCCTATTTCCTTTGGTAAGCTTGTGGTAGAACTGAAAAGCTAAGGGAAAAATTAGAAAGTTAAACGTGAAATAAATACTAGAATGAAGTATGAAGGTTGGCCAAGGTTGATTATGACGCGACGGTGCGTTGGCGGTAAAAATATGTCGTAATCTCGGATGGGATGCTTGCAACTGGAAGTATTTATCCGAAGTTCGGTAGCATAGTTTTAAATTTATATTAATTAGATTTGAATTTTTTACTAAATTATACAAACGACCAAAAGGTTTTATTGTTTCGGCTAACTTTCAAGCTTCTAACGAAGTCCATCCCGACGTAGCTCGTCGTAGATGTTTCGAGATGACTCGCTCGTGGATCGCTGTTCCGAACAATTACGTATCTTTCATCCGTGGACATCCGTGTGTCCCCGTGTCAGCCCCGTGTCGTATTTTTCTAAAAATAGCAACTCCGGAGAGTCATCGGCTGCCTTATAAAACAATCGACGACTGTTTGTGCACGCAGCAAATTTGATTTCAGTTTCGTTTTGGAGGAAATCTTTTCCGCGTTCTAAACATACTGTTTACTTGTTATTTACCAAATGAATCTCTTTTCCAATTGAGAAGGAACTGGAAGAAATTTTGTTAACCAGGAAAATGGCTGGAAAAGCAAATCTTAACGCGGATATTCCGCTTAGCGAGCGAAGTCCCGATGCGAAGGTAGAGGATGCTGATTTTACTGCTGTTGTTTTCCGTGGAGTCGCTGATGTTTATTCTCCCGATAAAGGTATCGAATGCTGTTATACCATAAAATCGTCCGTCAAGGCGACAAATAGGGATTGGGTTGGTTTATTTAAAGTTGGATGGCAGTATTCGAAGGAACATTATACCTTTGAATGGTCGCCGTTCTTGGGAGCACAGGAAGAAGGTAAATCCGTTCACAACATGGTTGTTTTTAAGGCAAAAAATCTACCAAAATGTGATGAAGAATTCTATCAGTTTTGCTACGTTAATAGCTCCGGGGAAGTAAGGGGAGCGAGTGTACCATTTCAAATAAAAACGAAGGCCGACGAGACGGAGTTTGAGTTTTGTGAAGTAGAAGATGATGAAAGTATGTTGATGGTAAAAAATCGGACCGCCATCGCTGAGGATTCTTTGGCAAGAGCTCTCGAAGAAAATACCTCACTAAAAGTCTCTATCGAAAGGATGAAAGGCGATTTAGAGAGATTGACTGAAACAGTCATGGGTCTGGAGAAAAGAAAGGCCGAATTAAAAGCTGAAGTCAACCACGAAAGAAAACGAAATTCAATTCTTTCCAAGGAATTGGATAAGGCAAACAAAAAAGTTGGCGAGAAAAACGAAGAACTGGAAAAGTTGGGAAAGCGGATCACAGAACTGGAGGCGTCAGTCAAAGACTTGGAGAAAAACAAGCAGGAATTGATGGTTATTGTTGAGCATTCGAACAAGAAAGTTGAAGAGTTTACTACAATTGTTGAAAAGGAACAGATACAGTGCTCAGAAGTGCAAAAAAGTCGGGACAAGTTGGTGAGTGAAAAACTGCAGTATCTGCAAAAAATTGCAGAGAACAGAGAGCTTGTAGAGAATCTTTCCACAGATGTGAATAAGAAAGCTGAAGAAATCTCGTTACTAAGAGAGGAAAAAGAAAATCTGAACTCAGCAGTTGCAAAACTCAAGCAAGACGTGGAACAAAAAAATGTTATGATTAAAGATTTACAAGATCAGCTCACAGGTGAAAAGGATAAATTCCTTCTGGCTAAATCGCAGGCAGAAAATGAATCTGAAAAATTCAAAAAGGAATTGCAAATGCTACTGAAGAAGTTGGAAGTCAAGAACACTGAGCTCAAGGATCTCAAAGATACCGTTCAGCAGCTTACAGCTAAGGTAAAATTGCTGGAGAAGGAAAAAGATGAGGTTATGGATGCAGCTTTGGCCGAATCAGTTAGTTTTGAGAACAAGATCAAAGCACTTATAGAAGAAGGTATCATGAAGAGAGATGAGATCCAGACATTGGAATACGAGGTTGAAGACTTGAAAAATAAAATCGAAACAGAAAAGGGGAGAAATTTGGCATTAGAAGAGGACTATGAAGCTGCACTTAGAGGGATAGAAAACCAGTTAGAGGGAGAGAAAGCTTTAAACCACTCATTGTGTGCTCAAACTGATACTGCAGTTTCTGAGCTCCAAAAGCAACTAGAGCATCAGTTACAGGCCAATGCTGAGCAAAACCAGCTTTTGGAGACCAAGACAGCAGAAGCAAAAGAAGCTCAAGAAGAGCTTGAAAAAGAAAAGAATGAGGTGAAATCTTTGGAAGAGAGACTCGAGGTTGCATTTGCTCAACTCTCTGCTGCAAATGAGGAGGTCAAAGGACTGAAATCTGCTAAGGAGTCTCTCCAGACGTCACTAAATGATACCAAGGGAAAAAATAAAACTTCTTCCAGAAATTCAGCTGCATCGATGTATGCACTTCAGACAGCTCACACGCACCTTGAAAAGAAATATATTGAAGCCAAGAAAAGCCTTGAAGAAATGTGGAAAGAAAAGAACGAACTCAAGAGAGCTCTTGGTGCCATTCAAAGCAGTCTTCCTGCAAGTGATTTACGACATGAAATAGAAGATTTCAGAGCTAAAAATGAAGATCTTCGGGTACGCTTGAATATGGGAGCTGAAGCCTATAAATCAAAATTTATTGAATGCCACAGGCTAAAGAATCAGCTGAAAAAGCTCCAAAACTCATCATCGTCTGAATCACCATCTGACAGCACAGCCATAATGAAGTTACAACAAGAACTGGAGGAGGAGTGTTCTGCAGGAGCTGATGCAAAGAAAGCTCTAGAAGCAGAGAAGGAGAAGTACCAACAGATAAATGAAGAGCTTGAAGAGGTAAGGAAAACAAGAAAAATACCTAATAAAAAGCAAAGAGAGTAAAAACAATTGTATGGTTTACTACAATTAGATGTACATTATCATTAATAATAACTATTTATTGGCATTATTATTAGTTTCTTGAATTATAGAAGATATTCATCAGTCCTTTATGTTTTTTATGACTAAGCATTTTTTTAGTGTTTGTTTTTGGCCATTACTAAGACTACAATAAATGTAGTAGGTATTTGTCAGCTGTAATTTATTTTCTTGATGAGGTCATCATTTTCTTAGAAAGTGCTAACCTAATGGAAATTTGCTAGAATGGGAATAGGCAAGTTTTCTGTTAATTGAATATTGAGGAATATTTTTCACTGTGACGTCATGCCATCCAAATATCTTATTTATGTTTTGTTTGTTTTATCAACAAAAAAGAGAGTTTGCAGTCAAACTTTTTATATATATTATCAGTAAGATTGTAAAGTTTCATAAAGATTGTCCATAACCTAGAGAATGTTGAACCTACAACTCTTATGAAAACAAATGTTTGCTGGCAGCAAATTTTATCTGCCAACATACATTACTTTGTAAAATTCCAAGTTAAAAGAAATCATATCTTAAATAGTTTGTGCGCAATCTCCATGAAATGTCACTGTCATATAGCACTTAAAAAACTCATTTATAATTCATGAAGGAAACACAATAGAAATCATGACCATGAAGGAGGTTTTATATCTGATATAGATTCGTCTTCATTTGCATAAACTTTAACTTGGATTTTCTCTATCAAACTTGGTTTATTTTGTAAAGAATTCAGTACAATATGAGAACATACATCATCAGTTTTTTAAGCCATTCAATAAACTCACAGATCATGTTTTATCAGGTCTAAAAACACTCAGCTACACCTTGTGTTTTTAAGTACTGATAAAAGACTCCTGCAAATTTATTAAACAGTACATATTAATGAGGAGTATTATAAATAGTGATTGCATAAAATTTTTCAATTTGGATCCTTGGACGTGCATGCTTAGTATTGTTCTGAGTGTATACTTCAAATGTTTGTGCAATATGTTGGGTTATTTATGATTTGATGTTAAATTTTTCCAAACAATCCTTTTATAACCCTGTCCCTCGAAAGGAATGAGAATAATTTAGTATCAAAAGGTAGAGATACATAAGCATTCGTTTATATATACAATCAATACAAATATGATAATTAATTTTTAATATTTAATATATTTTTATATTTATATTTATATTTATTCATTCAATAGAAATTTCAATTGAATAAGCTATAACTGGACTTATTTTTCATGCGTTTTCAATAGAAAAAACTTGAGTTGAATAAACTGAAAGTGAGTCTAGAGCAGGTGGAGTCTGAGAGCCACCAAAAGGCATCCTCTTTTACCAAATATGAAGAAGAAAAGGCTGAACTTACTTCTTACATCAAAACATTGGAAACAGACAATGCCGAGAGAAAAAACAGGCTAGCCCAGTTGGAAGAACTGTTCCAAAATGAGAAATCCGAAAAACACAATCTCATTGAAGAAATAATGAACTTGCAAGAGCAGCTAAAAGTATGGGAACAGGAGAGAGATTTAAGGAATAAAGAGATAGAGGAAATACAAATGTCACTAGCACAAGAACAATGTGAACGTGATAAACTGGGAGAAGATGCTAGGAAGAAAATCCAGAAATTGGAAGACACAGTCCAGAAACTCACTGAAGAAATTGAACGATGGAAGAAAGAAGTGGATATGCATGTTGAGGCTGAGTCAAAGATGATTGGATCATCTGAAACACCTGAAACTAAAGACCAGTACCAACAAACATCTCCAGGTAGGTCTATCGCGATGTTACATTCCTTCCTTTTTCCTAAGCTCAAAACAAAAATGAAACCTAAAGCCTGGTTCACAAAGCATCAGAATACGAAGAAACATACAGACTCAGTATTGCATTCATCACCAAAGTGTGAAAAAGACAAGTACTGTTAATATACAGTATACTATTGAGTTTGTGTTTTCCGATTCTGATGCTAGTGTTAAGCAGGCTTAATTCTTTTAATATCATACCATATCTTAAGCATTAAATTGATATTAAGCATTGAATTATTTGTTACAGATCAAAGGTCTCCTCCTATCCAATGGCCCTGGAATAAAAGCTCTCATGGAAGAATGCATAGTCCATGCAGTCAACAATGGGTTCTTGTAGCAAGGAACCCAGAGGCCACCCCTCCCCCTGTTAATCCATATTTTACACCAGGACCAGCACAGGATCCATTCCATCTACCATCAGTACCAGGAGCACCACCACCATCATCGCCAGCACAAGTACCAATGCCAAGTTTGGATCAGCGTGAATGCCCAATTTGTAACATCTTGTTTCCTCCTAGTGCAACCACGGGGTATATTGAAGAGCATGTTAATAGACATCTTGATGGAACAGACCAGTAAAGATCAGGTATACAATATTGAAAAATGCATCTGAAGAAAATATCAAAACTCACAAGAAAAGTATAAAATTAGATAAATGCCAAACTAAAAATGTTAACACCAGATAGTCTGGCATCAGTTTTGATTAAGGTGGAATGTACAAGTAGAAAATGTAACCATTTAAAGCCACTTCACTAATAAGTATGTATCTTACAGGGGTTAGTTAAGAAATTGTTGGATTACTAATCAAACCGACAAAAGCAGAATTAAATATATTATTTCTTAATATTTTTCTTGCTACAGTAAGTTGTTTATGAGTACTTGTAGTATTTGTAGTATTATTTTAGACCTTAAAATGTTGTTCAAGGGACTATTCTAGATTATTACCACTACTTCCATGATTATTGTCTTGCTACAGTAAGTTGTTAATGAGTACTTGCAGTATTAATTTAGACCTTAAAAATGTTGTTCAAGGAACTATTCTAGATTATTACCACTACTTCCATGATTATTGTCTTGCTACAGTAAGTTGTTAATGAGTACTTGTAGTATTATTTTAGACCTTAAAATGTTGTTCAAGGGACTATTCTAGATTATTACCACTACTTCCATGATTATTGTCTTGCTACAGTAAGTTGTTAATGAGTACTTGTAGTATTACAGTATTTTAGACCTTAAAATGTTGTTCAAGGGACTATTCTAGATTATTACCACTACTTCCATGATTATTTTCTTGCTACAGTAAGTTGTTAATGAGTACTTGTAGTATTAATTTAGACCTTGAAATATTGTTCAAGGAACTATTCTAGATTATTACCACTACTTCCATGATTATAGTTATTATTAAACTGTTTAAAGTTATTGTTGTCTCTGAAAGTCGATGTAGAATTACAGTGCCAATGTACAACCAGAGACATAGAAATAAAAAGTAATGAATGTATAATCTAAATGGAAATACATGGATCAGTTTAGGCTCTAGATTGTCATGTTTAATAGTTTTTTTTAATGTCATATGAGTACTAGTGATAAATTTGGCTAAATGAAAAAAGAAACTAGATACCTCATTCACACCAAGGCTTAAACATGTTTTAAAGTGGTTTAACTAAACAGGTTTGGAAAACTATCTACGAACACTGCACAATATTTGGTGAAATAATGCATGTAAACTATCCTTTGTCTTGCTCTGACAATATTTTAGAAAGTTTCATTAAATTGTAGATTTCTAGTTTCTCATTTTTTTTCCTAATGAAAATATGGTTTAACTAAACATGTTTAGGTGTGAATAGGGTATAAATCTGAA
Source organism: Actinia tenebrosa (assembly GCF_029948245.1). NCBI lineage: Eukaryota > Metazoa > Cnidaria > Anthozoa > Actiniaria > Actiniidae > Actinia > Actinia tenebrosa. Next base: position 4,260,482 of record NW_028292571.1, on the reverse strand, counting down.
AAAGTAAAAAACATGATAATTTTTCAATGTATCTTTTGAACTTCAGTGGGGGCCACCCTTGTGGCAACAGATACCCACATTGGCTTGGGTTAGTAATAAATTTTTAATTAAACAGTGCATGTAAAAATTAGAACAAACCTAAAAATACTGAAAATATATTAATTAAATACACTGACTTATAGGAAATAATATTGAACTAATACTAAACTTGACACTAAACAATATACCATGCTTGATTTGTAAATTATGGTTTCCAATTTTAATTATTGATAGACAATATTTTGGTTTAGAAATATTAAATAGAGCAAAATCAATAACCTCGTAAGAAAGATTTACAGTTTCTTACAGTAGCTTTAATGTTTCACTTATCAAAAAATGGATTGCACAGCATGTCTGAAAATCAGCCAATTGAGCTGTCTATTGTGGATAAAAAAACTTGATTGATTGATTGGTTGATTGATGAGGACATTTGGAGTACAGTTGTTGTGTCTTCTGCTTCGTAGAGGCGAAGCCACTATGTCATCAAGTTATGTAAGTAAGTCCGTAACACCACAGGAAACCCACAATTTCTCAATCCATAAACTTTGGAAATAAAGTGGTTGTTCTCCTATCGAATTATTGCTTTTTCAAATGATATCTTACAACACACATAAACACATAAAACAAAATATACAATTCCCATTACCAATGTTAATTTCAGCCCTAAAATTCATAAAATTGATATCAACATTTCATTGTATATGTGTAATTAACCTTTACTTTTAACATTTATATCTTTCTCACCAACACCGCTAATTCAATTACCTATATATCCTTCTTATATCTCAAAAGTCAGCTACCGACTTCCTCCATTCCTTTCCTAGGTAACAATAATTTCTTATGGCAGTAGCCACATGCGCTTATTGAGCACCTATTTTTTATTTCTTTGTATAATTTTGCATTATGAAATTATCACCTTAGTGAAAAATGCAATTTCTATTTTGCGTAACTAGTTCCCATACCCTAGTTCCAGAGGTGTTAAGTTTCAGACATCTACCCACGACTAAGCACCAACAAGGATAACACGGCAAAGCCACAAATGAAATAAAAATTTCTCTCTTTACACCAGTGACAGAATTTCTTCAATACAAAGGAGGAATTACAATATATATATATACATATATCTATAAGCGGCTGCACTTTTTGGGGTTACCAGTGATAACCAGTATTTTATGATTATTTACCAGAGTAACATAATGTCCATTAGTTACTAAGCTGTACATAGTGCATGATATCTTGTCAGTTTGTACATGTTTCCTGTCTAATTATGTTATTGGTAATCATAAAATTAAGCTTTTACAAGAATAACAAAATTTAAGATTTGTGTTTTATTGATGTGTGCGTGTGTGACAAACTTCATAATCATGAAGTGCAGCAAGGAACATATAGAGGATATTACATGAATGTGCAGAGCTAAAGATTCTATTTCTAAGTTTTTAAGTTATATCTTACGAGTTCAGCAAACAAGTTAGATATTACCAACATGAGAAAATCTCTCTCTTTTGTTTTTATTTTTGAGTTTTGAGGTGATTTCTTACAAGTGAGCACAGCAAACAAGTAAGACATTCTCACCATGTAGGGAAAAAATCTGTATCTCTGCCCGGCCATGTACTATTCTGTTTGATTAAATATTAAGATATCACCCTAGAAAATAGATATTTCATTGACGATTAATATTAATGATGATTGTATGTGAGTTAATTGAATAGCTTCCTTGTGTACGTGTATTACTCTAACGATTAGATTTGCATGGCTTATGAGATACTTCTAAAATTTGGTTTTTTTAAGACAAATTATAATAGGAAATCATTTAGGAAGGAATGTGCTTGAAAAACTCTGTCAAATGTAAAATAATGTGAATGTAACGAAAATCGCTCAAATTTTAAAACTTTGAATTTTATTGATTCTCCCTAAAAAGAAAAACACTATAACGAAGTGCAAAAATTTTGATAGTCGGAACAGGTTGATAGGAGAGGTAAAAGAGATTTGAAGGATTGTAACTTGTTGTAAATAGATGCTTTAGAAAAGGAATAAAATATAAAATGATTGGGTCACAGTTTGTTCTTTCTTTCTTTCTTTTTTATTTATTTATTTGAACATTTGCAGGTAATTTACAACAGAACACTAATTCCCCTAGGTGGTAAATGTTTTAAATATATAGAGCGGCAACTTATAAAAAGCCCATATATCCTCTTCCGTTCTTAGTTCCTTGAGAACTGTTCTTTTATGACGCATGTTAAATTATCATGGAAGAATCAACTTCCAAGAGTGGCATCACATGGTCTGACATGTGCACAACAAGTCTTGTCGGTTCAGCATAGATTTCCTGTCTTCTTTTTTATTGGTAAAAATAAAATTGAAGTCAGCTCTACTGACCAGTTGCCCCATGATTTCGATATTGCTAGGCCCACAACTCGAAACAAAGGTCCTTTTCGGTGTGTCCTGCGCGTATAGAAGGCTTTGTCTACGACTCTTGCGTCACTAGACTGCGACTTTGACAGGATTCGCATTCAAATTTATCTTCCTTTTCTTTCATTCCTTTCTGTCTCGAATACCTACCACACGCTGTGTGATGTGTTCTCCATTCTCGGCGACATACTGGCGGAGGGGCAGTACTGACTTATCATCCACTCCACTTCTGTCTTCCAAAAGAAGAAGTAGCCAATTGCGTAGCATCAACGAACAGGATGTCGCCTCGTACGACCGCGAAAGCGACAGTTTCCGCGCTTTCTCTTCGTTCGGCGAGATTCTTAGCCTCTCGAGACCACACGATGAACAAGAAAAAAGGCCGTCATGTTGGCGTAAATTAAACCTTTTGTGCAAATCTAATGCTGGTTTAGCTCTGACTACTCTCTCGGGGATTTTCTTTGCTCTCGCTTCGCTTTTCGTCAAGCTTTCCAACACCACCATACCAGCTTTCGAGATCATTTTCGTTCGTCTATTCCTTCAAACCATCTTCGTCCTTCCTCCCGCAATATATGCCGGTGCGAATGTAATCGGCGAGAAAAAACAGCGCATTTTTCTCACTCTTTTTGGTGCGTTCAACTTCTTGTCAATCTCCTCCGTCTATGGCGCCTTTACCCTTCTACCTCTGGGAGATGCCACGGTTTTTATCTCCACAACACCAGTATTCACGGGCTTACTCGCGTATTTTATACTCAAGGAGTCATGGCGCAAAACGGATGCCGCGTCCAGTTTCTTATGCTTGGTTGGGATTATACTTATTACTCGGCCTACCTTCATCTTTGGAAGTTCTAGTAAGTCACGGTAAAACTTATATATATATATGATTAATATTTATACCATAATTATCGAGGATATACATACTATCTACATATTTGAAATAACACCATTGGTAAGAATTTTTAGAAATTTTATCTTCTTGTGTTGAGAATATCTTACTCGTTCGCTGGGCTCACTTGCACGATATAACATCAACACTCGAAGATAAAATTCATCTATCTGCTCTCGGCCATGTAATATCCTCTACATTCTTTTACAATCCACTTGGGAGTGAAGATCAGGATCAGTTAGAACAAGAGTGTCAGTAGTATTATCTAAAAGTAACCAAGCTGAAAATATAAGGTGGGGCTTGACTGAATTTTTCGAATTACGTCACTATAGATCTTGTAAAAAATATGCTTCCTACTCTCCACTTCAAGAAACATAAACAATGCCCTGAAGAGGTAGCTACATCCCTCCCCTACTAAGGGCGGATCCAGGGTTTTTTGAAGGGGGGGGGGGGGGTCTCAGGGGTAAATTTTGTGGGCAAAGGAATCCCAGTCGCATTTTTACCACAGGAAGCCCATTTGACCTCAGGAATGACAGGGGGGTCGCGACCCCCCCCCCCCCCGACCCTCCCCCTGGATCCGGCCTTGCCTACCCCCTGCACCCCCTGGATCCGCCCCTGCTGAGAGGGCTGTTTGAGCTTTTAACTAGCGAAAAAAATTCGAAACGATCTATACTTTTGAACAAACTAACCGAGATGTGACAATCTTTAAATTCAACCCGGTTAACCAGTCGTATATGTTAGTAGTAGTTAGTCGATAATAAACTCACTAATACAGGGAGAAGAAATCAAAAGTAAGCAGATTGAGCCGTTGCGGTCCATGATGTCCGCGGTACACATCAAACACGGCCATATGTCGTACTACGAGGCTTTTGAAGTATTGACATAAAGACAATTACTGGACCAGGGTTACTAGGCTACTGGTGAACCTCGATCCTCCTTCCCCCTGATATTCTATATGTTACAAACATGTGTTTTAGGAGAATGTATCCCCATAGAAAATTAATTCTGGATATATAACACTACGCCCAATTTTGAAATTCCTCATCACTCTTCGTATTTATCATAGATTCAAGAAGTCACATGACAGAAACGCATCGTCTTATTGGCTACGTAGTGGCCTCGTTGGGTGCAATCATCCAATCAGCAACGTTCATCATGGTTCGCAGCTTGGACAAGTCCATCAGCTTTTACACCAATGTGTTCTACTTTGGTTGGTGTAGTGCTCTTCTCTCTGGTATCTCTATGTTCATCTTCCAGAATCCTGTCATCCCTGACTGCGGCAAGGCGAGATGGTACATGCTCTCAGTAGGTCAGTATATATTAACAATTTATACATGCACCGATCTGAGGCAATCGGGGGGAGGGGAAAAGGCGCACAGGTCGTCAGGGAACTAGTTGACCTTTTTTATGTAAGCTCTTTCAATCAACGCGTCAGTTTTTGGATGCACTCGGTTGGCTCACTCGAGCAAATGATTTGGTCTAAATTGTTATTTTGTTTGTTGCATATTTGTTGTTTTTGATATATGTTAACAAACATGGCGGCCACTGTTGGAAAGCTGCGCACATTATCTATTTTGTTTTACTTAATGATTATAGCAATATTAGCCAATGCGATTTTTTCCTTTTTTTAGCTATTTTCGGAGTGTTGGGTAGCCTGTCTCTTAACCGTGGCCTTCAACTGGAAAACGCAGCTCCAGCAGCTCTGATGCGCAACGTCGATATTCTCTTCGCCTTTGTTTTCGACGTGGTGTTTTTTGAAGAGCAACCGCATCCTTTGACTGTGATTGGAGGGCTGATCGTCTGTATTGCAACCACGAGTGTTGTGATCACCAAGATGTGGAGAGCAAGAGAGCGAGTGGAACTTTGAAGCGTAATGAACGAACGAACGAACGAACAAATGAGTGAATGAACGAACGGATGGGTGAATAAATGAATGAATAGGTGAATGAATGTATGAATGAATGAATAAATAAGTGAATTACAGAGAGTAAGCGTATGAATGAATCAATATATGAATGAGTAAGTTATTGACTAAATATTAAATAAATTACAGCTAGCTGCGAACATTCATATTTGTAATTTGACGAATCTGTGCTATTGACAAGAAAAATGTAGTGAGATAAAACTATTTGAAGCTGCTGTAGAAAATAAAAAATACGTGAATGGTCATCTTCTGTATACCCCTCCCCACCCTCCCCACCCCTCCCCTCGACATTCTACCCTGTCTTTATTTTTAATGAATATATGCTTTTATGGAGTTTGAAATTACCTGCCTAGCTTTAAAAATTCTACATCTAGCATAAAATAGTAGTTTATATTATTTGCAGCTTATTTGCAGATGATATAAGGAGCCGACGTAATCCCGAATGCTCTCCGAATATTTTTCGGTTTTTTGTGATCCACCCAATATTTACCCACAAAGCTATGCAGTCGGCGCGTTCCGTCCAAGATGGCGGAAGTTGAGAATATTATTCTCTCTCTCATCGAAAAAGAAATCCCTGAGGGGAAGAAAGCACTGCGAGATGGACACGAAAACTTGGATAGAGTTGCACTGTACTGTCAACAAAAGTACCAGGAGTCAAACAACAGGTACAAGGGGGCTCCTGACAAGGCAAAAGTGCGCGAAGAAACTCGAGAAGTCTTGAACGAAACGAAACAGTTCGCCACTCAGTCGTTGGCCAGTGTTGCTTACCAGATAAACACTTTAGCTGTCAATATGTTGAACTTGTTTGATCAGCAAGCCTTTCAGTTGCAGACTATGGAATCAAAAATTAACCATATAACTGAGGTAGGGATAGTAATCTAGTTTGAAGAGCATTTTTACTGCCTTATATCGCTGTTGTTTTTTAATATAATGGGGGCAACTTACGATATTCTTCGTAAAGATTAACCCTACTCAATGTTATAGTGACTTTTATGACTTCTAGTATCTATTTTAATTACAAGGATATTAGTTAAAAGTGACAATCTGGGAAGTGGATCTCTCTAGCTCTGTCCACAACATTATCATATATATGATATCCTTTTATAGAATCAAAATGAAACGAAGGCAAATCCCATGGAGAAAGGGATTTCCGTACACGCCGGGCACAAGTGACGTAATGCTGAAAAGTATTTATTTTAATCCGTTTGATCAACCCTGATATTCTTGCCAAGTCTGATTAGTAATTTTGAAACTACCAACCTTACTGATTGGATCATTTATGCCCGGCGTAATACATGTTGATTGACATTGTTTTATATTTAATCCAACCTCCATTTGATTGCTTTTATAAAAATTTAGAGTTTTCTAAAAAATCTTATACATTTACCATTCCTGGGTGGATGGCTTGATGCCTAACAGGTTTTGCAACCCAATTGAAAAGGCTGCCAATAGATAGAATTAGAATTTAGAAATTGATTTTTGTGGAGGGAGGAAAAACCGGAGAACCCGGAGGAAAAACCCTCGAAGCACAGAATAGAACAAACAAACAACTCAGCTAACATATGACACTAAGCATGCCAGAGTGGTGGAACATTAACAGTGCACTCCACCCATGTTATTCTACATTATTATTATTACCAATAACATAACATGAGCCAAACGCAATAAAGTTAGGAATAGAGTCATTGGGAGAATTAAAACTAAAACCAGTGCTTTCTATTAATTTTCAGATTGTTAATATCCACAAAGAAAAAGTAGCCAGACGTGAGATAGGGGTTTTAGCAACTAGTAAAAACACAACAAGAACCCACAAGATTATAGCTCCAGCCAAGCAGGAAAAGCCGGAAAGATATTCAAGAAAACCTGTGGACTACAGCATACTTGATGATGTTGGTGAGTAGAATTATTAGAATGTATAGGTGGCATGAGTGGCATAGCCTCAAGTTTCTTGTAAGTAACTCAATCACATTATCTTGAACACTATGAAGAATTCAGAAATCAAATCTGGTGGCCTAAGGTTTTTTCCCCTGAATCCTCAAGTTTCTTGTACGTAACTCAATCACATTATCTTAAACACTATGAAGAATTCAGAAATCAAATCTGGTGGCCTAAGTTTTCTCCCCTGAATCCTCAAGTTTCTTGTACGTAACTCAATCACATTATCTTGAACACTATGAAGAATTCAGAAATCAAATCTGGTGGCCTAAGTTTTCTCCCCTGAATCCTCAAGTTTCTTGCATGTAACTCAATCACATTATCTTAAACACTATGAAGAATTCAGAATTCATTTTCAATTGACTACTGAGTATTCCATATGCAACCCACCACAGCATAATGCCTAAACTAACATCATTGAATTTTATCAAACTCTGAACTAAAGTCTTAATCAAAGCCAGGGAACAGCTACCTTCCAGATCAAGCTTGAATTTAGCAATTTGAGTTGTTGTGAATGAGGGAGAGATGAGGAGAGCCCATGCACAATCATAATTTTAATCTTTAACTTGATATTTACAATTGCAGGTCATGGAGTTAAATTGAGCCAGTCAGATCGCCGCCAATCAAGGTCCTCTCGCAAAGAGAGGACACCTTCTGTTACAAGTGCTCAGACCCCTGCTAACATACGCAGCAATGTTCGTGTTCCAATCAAGCCACCACCTCCCCCTGTCCCACCTCCCATGCCACCATCTCTTCCTTCAGGTGCTGATACTTACGCTAGCATTGGAAACACAGAGCATATCCCTCCACCTCCTCCTCAAGTACATAGTTCACAAATGGTCACTCCAAATAAGGTGGTTGTTCAGCCTCCTGTGGCTCCACCACCACCACCTATGGTAGGAGGAGGACCTTCCCCTCCACCACCCCCTCTATTCCCTTCGAATACCAACCTACCACCCCCTGAAGACCAAGGAGAAGAAACTTATGAAGCTGTTGATGGTAAGAATCTTCCAGTACATACTCAAAGTGGCTTTCTAATGGATGGGAAAAGTATGGTACTAACTCCCTGTATCTATTAGCCATTCCAAGGTTGAGCAAAAAGCAGCGTTGATTTGGTATTGCAGTGCATTCTGGCAATGTTTTAGTGGAAAAATGTCCAAGATGTTGTCTATTTTGTCTCATAACAAAATAGATTTAAATTTACTTCCATCCAATTACTCCGAGTATGTGCTTTTAAAGTAGTAATTTAAGTTGACATTGTGCTAGAGCATCCCCATATTTTAAGCCAGGAAGAATGTTTGAAAGCATTCATTTTTGTAATATTCCAGTATGTGAGATAGGTAGGCTGGCAGGTTAGACAAGACTGTTGATGCATATTTTAACACAGATCTAATTAGCGAACAGTACACCATGACCATGTCACTTACAAAGATGCTGCACTTCCAGCACCTGTAATGGACCAAATTCGGTTGGGCATAATATTTAGCCATTTCAGACCACATGTCATTCTCTTAAGAATAAGATTCTCTTGAGTTGTATCCATATTCATGTGTCTTCTCATGCACAACCATTAAACAAAGAAATGATACTCTAGGGAATGACACATGGTCTGAAATGGGAAAATAGCAGATTAGGTCTTTACTAGAATAATGCCTGTTTTTGTTTCCAGATATGATGAGTCCACCTCCACCACCCCCTCCCCCAGAGGACTTTTACAATACGCCCTCCTCACTTCCTATGCCGTTGCCACCTGAAGAGGGCTGGTATGACGTTGCACCACCCGTAAGCTCTCCACAAATGCCTCCACCACCACCTCCAATGATAGAAAGTGGTGCTCCTGCTGAATACCTAGAAAAAGGTTTGTAAAATGCACTTGTTCACTTAAAACTAATGCATGAGTTGAGATGAATAGGTATTGGTTAAATAGGCCATTTGCTATAAATAGTTCCATGCTGATATATCACTTTGCTAACAAAACAACTCAGCCAAAGGTCTATTGGGGGAAGGACCTACTGGATGGCAAACAGACTTTGAAATGCTTTGTATCCTGAAATTGAAAGTATCTTATAAAGAAAAAAAAATGACAGTCTGGATTATTTTCTGCAATTGGCCTATTAAGTTAGGTTTTACATTTTGGGTCAAGAATGTTCATAATTTATGAGGTGGGGGAGCTATGTGGAGGCAAACCATTTTCTCTGGTAACAATAATGGGGATGGGGGGGGGGGGGGGAGGGGGGATTGTAAATATTTTTGAAAATTTAATATTTCATGTCTATTGAAAGTCTGGAGCCAAGGAAGGTCACTGATAATATGTTATGTTAAAGTGGGGGATAACCAAATATACTAAATTATTATTTAACCTTCAAATTTTATCAATACCCTGGAACAACCTCTGGGGTGATCTAAGTCAGGGCACAGCTAAATCACAGATCAAATCCTGAAACAATCTCTTGGCTGATCTAAGTCATGGCATGGCTTAATCACAGATCAAATCCTGAAACAACCTCCATGCTGATCTAAGTCAGGGCATGGCTATGGTAAATCACAGATAGAATCCTGAAACAATCTCTGGACTGATCTAAGTTAGGGCACCACCAGCTCACAGTCTGAACGTTCCTTGGGGATGGTGAGGAGACCCAGTTGAAATCAAAAATTTCCATCAAAAATTCTATATATTTTCTATTTGCAGTTTTGGCTCTTTATGACTATACAGCAATGAGAGAAGATGAGTTAACCTTCACAGAAAACACCATTATTTATGTTGTCAAGAAAAATGATGATGGATGGTATGAAGGAGTGACTGAAGAATCTGGACAAAGTGGGCTGTTTCCTGGAAATTATGTGGAAGCTGTTTAATATGGTGCCTAGAAATATTTTTTTAATCAACTATTAGTATTGTTTGTTTTTTCTCTCTCTGAATAATTTTCACTGTCTATCACATTATTTTACAGTGCAACTACTGTAACTGGGGCCACTTAGACCAGTTAGGCAAGAGAACCAATTAAAATGTAGAATGAAAACAATACATTATAACTTTTGGTAGTGGAGCCAATCAGAAACCTAGAGTGCATGAGAATTGTAATTTGACCCTGATGTTACATGTAGACAACTAGATATCCATCGTCATATTCTCGTGGAATTAAAATGTTGAAAGGCTATTGTTTTCTGCTGCTTTCTGATTGGCTCCTCTATATGCCCTAAGTGGGATTGTATTGTTTTAATTCTACAATTTGATTGGTTCTCACTGTCTAAGTGACCCTGGTTATAGTAGTTGCACTGTAACTAGCTTAACTGGCAATACCCCAGTCATTTGGTACTTGAAAAAGCATTACTGATTCTTATTACTCCAATTTTGAGTTGATTTCTCATCCTCTGCCTCCAAATATTCTCAAGTCAAAAAAGGCACTTGTATATGTATCTGTACATATTCTGTATCCTGAGTTATGGGTGGTTTAGTATATGTTACATGAGTAAGGAGAACTCAGAATTGGGATATTTAATTGTAAAATTTCTTATTTTTCTATCAGCTTTATCAATTTACATAATTTTGTACAAAATGCCATGGTTCAGGCACACTGCTGTATGTGAAGTCTTTTTGAGTTCCCTGGATGAGGACATCAGGAAGACTTATGGGAGAGGGGGGTAAGGATTGAAACAGGTACGACAATGAAATGCAGTGACCCAGTCTTAAATATTCAAATTATTGCAGTCGTTCTTAATAGATTAGTCATGGCAGCAAATTAGGTTTGGGCTAGAGAGCTGCTATGTAGACTGAGGTGAATGTCAATCTCATTTCCGTAAATTCCATAGGCATGTGCACTTGAAAGCTTCATGTTTTCTGACAGTGTCATGGAAACACCTTGATTGACATGCACTGAAACCCTATTTAGCCATGATTGCAAAATCGTATGATTCTATGCATGTAAACACACTGGTTTGGAAGTGATCTCAATAAGCATAAGATGTGACAAACTTTGCTTTGATTTTCTCCAAGAAATATTAATAGTTAGGAAAGGCATTTCACGAAACACATCCTCTATCCCACTCAACTCAAAGTTGGCTAAGAAACCTGACTGACAATCAGTACTTATTTTCAGCCCTCCTCTCAGTCTCCTCTGCAGGCAAACTGTAATCAGGTTTCTGGCTTACAGTCCCTTTGATGTTAACAACACAGGACTCCCAAAAAGGGTAAAGCAAGAGTTCTAAATTCCAACTCGAACAATAACAAACCAATATCATTGCAGCAGTTTTCCCAGTGAAATTAAAATCTTAGCCCTCAAGCAACAGCTACACAGTATGTTATAAAGAGCACTGCAATTTTCTTTTCACAGGACAGCAAACAATTAAACACTTCATAATATATTTTCCATGAGTTAAGTTCTGAAATAATTTAGCTAATTTGTTTAGCTTGTGGGGAATAGCAACGATAACTTAGGGGAGTCGGAACCATGTGTTGTCTGCAGAGGAGACAGTGTTTGAATATGGGAGGATAAAACATAATTTTTTAATGAACTATTGCTTGAACATTCACAAGGTAGGGCCCTAGTAATTGTATGAATAATTGTAAATAAGAACATATATTTTTGCAGGCATAACAGTTAAAAGCACTTTTAATTAGCAACAAAAACAATTATAACAAAATAAAGCTTAAATATTTTATATCAAAGGCCTGACTTTGCTATTATTATTATTATCATTATCTTATGAAAAAATAATATTAAAGAGTGATGGGAGGCAAGCTTCTACGACTCCAAGAATAAACGTATGGATAATTTGCATCCGTAAGCCTTTGCAGATTCTTGTTTTTGGAAAGAATACTGCAAAAGCTTATGAGCAATAAGCACATAGCTCATGTTACCATCAGATAGAAATGTTTTGACAATTTTCATAGAATTATATATAATTGTATCCAATTTAGCTTGATGGTATCCAATGTTCCATTTTACAGTTACATTCAGTGACCATGAATAATAGTTCAAGTTGAGGTTAGAGTTTCTGCACATACAAAAACTATACTATTTATCATGATTGGCAACTCCACTTGGAACTATTATTTGTGTTCGATGAACGGAACTGTAAAATGGAGCATTGATATCAATGATTCAACTGCAGAACAGCTTTTAAAGGTGTGCTGTCATGTTCCATTGTGATGACATGTTGATTGATGTTTGATTGTCTTTACAAAATCTGCTGTTGCTTGTGAAATGTTGCCTTTTATTTGGTAGAGCCCATTTTCTGACTTTGGTCCTACTATTTCAATATTCCAGCAGTTTTCATATTGCATTGGAAGCATACGTAAAGAAATTTAGCAAAACTATAACAATCATTTAAAGTTTTGATTAACTTAGGCAATCCGTAGAATCCACCTTCCCTTTAATCCAGTATGATTTTTCCCGTAATCTAGTGCGCATGCCTAAAAGGTGTACTTTGGCGCCTGCTATAAATAGGCGACTTGCACTAAGAAATCACGTGATTTCTTAGTGCAAGTCGCCTATTCATAGACAGACCAAAAGTTGAAGTAGGAAATGAGACAGCTTTTTTTATTCTACAGTTTTTGACCCTATAAACTGTTCAAATGGGGCTGTTTTTTTCAAGATGGAGGGTAAGAACTTTATTTTTCTCAAAGAATATCAGATCGTATAGATTTTATATTTTTTCAGTTGCAAATTTGCGTTGTAAAGTTGAACTTGGCAGCTAATCAAACTATATTTTATCTCACAAACCTTTACGCCTTTTATATTTATTTTAATATATTTTCTTCACTTTACAGAAAAGAGAGACGTCAGGTGAAATTCTAGAGGCTTTACAAAAGGTATTTCAGCAATCATTCATTTATTTATGTGTTGAAATCTTGACTTTTACTATCGATGAATCTATCAGGTGTTTTTGGGTAAGAACAAATAAAAACTAGATATAAAGAGTACAGTTCTTGTATAATTAAGATATTCAGTTTCATATTTTTATATATTAAATTATGAAGTATTTTTTACATATTTGGACCCTTCTATTTATCACTGTTTATCCAAAGTCTCTTTTTATAAAGCTTGTACATTCTCATATTGAATTTTCAATTCGTTAGATTGTTATCATGTTTACGATAAATTATCATGATTTCGACCATACCAAAGCTACAGGAATTATTAATTTATGCCACTTTTGTCTAAAGGGAACAATTTTACTGATTTGTTTTGAAAATTTTGCTCTATTGTGTATTTTATTTTTGTAATGAATTGAGCAATACGCTAGTTCACGTCCTGTTTGCTTGTACTGGACATTGCCCAGATATTGCCACATTCCAATCTTTGAACTTTTAACTGTTTATGCATGTAAATGTGGTAATCTTTGTTACAGGAATTTGTTATTTTCTAATTAATTCAACTTAGATGGGCACTTCGTATAAATACTCCTTTTAGCAGCTCCATTCAGTGACCACAAATAATAGTTCCAAGTGAAGGCATAGCAAAACTATACTTTTTATCATGCACAGCAACTCCAACCTCAGCTTGGAACTATCATTTGTGGTCACTGAACGGAACTGTAAAATGGAGTATTAATATTGTGATTTGTCATCCTTCATATATGCCAAAGGAAGTGATTATTGGTGAAATTTACAGAGCAGCAAGTCTTTGAGCTGAGAGGTAATATTCACAAATAATCACTAAGCCTGAGGTGAATAATCATTTTAGTATTTTTAAATATTAAGATATTAAGATATTTCAATTTCAAAATATAAAATATTTTGAAAACGGCATGCATCAACAAACAGGGCATGCACAGTCCTATGTTCACCTGTAGGTAATCAGGACTATTCTGTATTTAGTAAATGAAGTACAGTTGCTGACGCCATTTGCGATTGCGCAGAAAATGTTTAAAATCCCTATTGCGAAGGGAGAGGGTGGGAATGGGGGCAAGATTCAGGTCACAGGTGAAGTTCTTAAATCAGTTTGTCAATGACACTCATTAATTTTTCACATGTGCTTTAGTAATTCATTAAACTTGGGGGAGGTAAAAGAACCACTGAGGATATGAAGAAACCCTGGCATTGACCACCCTCAGTGCCTACATCTCATACTAACCATTTCTCATGCTCGTATTACATAAAAAGCAATCTGATATTTATTCACAACACAATGTAAATCATCTTTGATTATATCCATATAGAAAAGTGCACTAATAATATTAGTCATAAATCATAATCATCATAATTTAATCCATAAAAAATCTTTAAACATTTTGCAGGATATTGTTGCCTTGGAATCCAGTCAGCGTCGTAATGAGCAAATGCGCAAGAAGTACATTGGCAGGCTACTGATTTACTCAGTCTTGTCATATATATTATTGGCAGTAATCTTTTATTTCAAATATTTCCCAACCAACTGGAGAGACAGAATAATGAGGATTATTCCCCTTCTTATCTTCCCTCTTCTGTAAGTACATAGTATTACCTGTATAGGCTGATCTTTATTTGCTACAAGCAAACCAACTCCAGAGATCGAAAGAGAATGTCTTATTTAGTAACTATTGAAAATTTGAGAGTAATATGCTCAATATTTTGAAAGAAAATTTTATTTGTTAATACTATAAATTACAAAGAAATGTATGGTTGTGTGGCAAGTCTTGTGCTAATATAATAATAATAATGATAATAATAATAGTAATTAATAACTAATAATAATTGGGCTGGGTTGGTATTGCAGTGCACTGTGGGACTGTTTGAAAATTACACAATTTTGCAAGAAAAATTTTCATCCAGGCCCTTCCTAGATTGAATTAGAATTTAGAAGTTGATTTTTGTGGAGGAAAAAAAACTGGAGAACCCAGAGGAAAAACTTTGAAGCACAGGAGAGAACCAACAAACAACTCAACTTACATATAACACCGAGCCCGGCAGTACTCAAACCTGGCTCGCATTGGTGGGAGGTGAGCATTCTCACGGCTGCGCCACCTGTGCTTTGGGGACAAAATAAACACCATTTTAGAAATCTGTCCCCTAAACTGTTCGGCCTATCTACTCCCTCAAACTTGGAATGGCTAAAAAGATTATAGCTGTATAATCATGCCGTAACTATGCATTGTTGTTGAAATAAATCGCTGGAAGACAATGGGAAGCCATTTAACTGTTATGTACAGCATGTCATATCATGTACATGCTGGAAGTCAGTAATTACTATACAAAAACTTCTTTTTTGACTAACTGTAAATTAAATTACTAACGTTTATGCGTATGATAATATATATATGAAATATATAATTGTACTGCGGTTGTAATGTATCAAATTGAGCTGATCTTCGCAGTATATGAAGCAACTTATGCATGCAGCTGCAAATTGAAAGACTCAGATATAATTCTGAGTCTTGAACCAGATTTGAACCCGTGCCCTGGCAATTCTGGTGCCATGCTCTAACCACTGAGCTACCAAGTCTCATTAAGACTTCAAGGACACATTAGTTGGGTTTATCTAATGTTTATCTAATATTTATTGCTTTTTCCTGGCAGTATTTATGGTGTAAAAAGATTACTTCACTATATATTTGTCAGCAGAATGACAAAGAATGGTAAGTTCAAATACAAAGAATTCATATTACCTTAGTTCCTTGATCTTATAATGTCAAATAAACTAGAATTGAATTATCTTTTGCAGCTGAACTTTTAGAGGAGCTAAAAGAAAAAAAGAAGCAGACTGTAAGTCCTAATCCTACAGCTTAACAGTGTAATAGTCCCTTTCACAGTTCCTTGAGACATCTTGAAAGGTAGCCTGCCTTTGCATCAAGGCGAGACAGATGGTGAGCTTGCAATAATAGAGACCGATCTTAACACCTTCATCTTCACTTTCCATGTCTCTGTCATTACAAGCTCACCATTCTAGCCTTGAGGTACGGCTACCTTTCAAGATGGCGCAGGGAACTGTGAAAGGGATTATCAATACATGTGTGGTTATGACCATTTATTGTTTTTTTTAAATTCACAATAAAATGCTACCTAAATATTTCATAACCTATTTGTCCCCTATTATACTCGTGGTATGCTAGAAGGCCTACCAACATGATAACAAAGTTTATGTAATTATGTTTATGTATGATAATAATATTATATTGTAACACAGTAGGCGTTAGTAGGCGTTGGTAGGTGGGTAAATTTTATTTCTCATTTTCAATCAACAATGTCTTTTTTTCCTGAAAGCTTGAAGAGGTGATGGAAAAGGAAACTTATAAAACAGCAAAAGAGCTCTTAGAAAAATATGATCCTGAATCAAGTATCATCAAGGTCAGTTATAAATATACTGGTGATAATTATTTGATCTAATAATAATAAATAAATAAACAAACGAACCAACGAACCAATAAGCAGGCTAGCAAGTAAGCAAACAAGTAAACAAACAAACAAACAAAACAAAAACAAGGTGAGTTATGAATATACTGGTAATAATTGTTTGATTTAATAATAATAGATAAATAAGCAAACAAACAAATGAAACAAGCAAACAAACAAAAACAAATAATAATACTACAGGGGTTTCAGAATAAGCTAGCAGCTGCCAGGGCTCCAGCAATTGCTTAGAAGTTAACCACCAGGCCACGTTTTCTCGTCAATAAAATACCTTCTGTTCCTTGTATCAGATCACAGTCAGCTATTTCAGACTTATGATCACCTACTCCA
Source organism: Actinia tenebrosa (assembly GCF_029948245.1). Lineage (NCBI taxonomy): Eukaryota > Metazoa > Cnidaria > Anthozoa > Actiniaria > Actiniidae > Actinia > Actinia tenebrosa. Next base: position 4,243,634 of record NW_028292571.1, on the reverse strand, counting down.
AAATATTCTGAAATCCCTCCTAATAAAGTAACAGTAATGATGAAAAGGTAAATTATACACCGTGAAAAGATGAAAAAACTTTACTGACGTTTCGGACGCTAGTCCTTCGTCGGAGTAAACGAAGGACTAGCGTCCAAAACGTCAGTAAAGTTTTTTCATCTTTTCACGGTGTATAATTTACCTTTTCATCATTACTGTTTCATTAGAAACACCGACGCAGCTCACACTAGTTTTTAGCTGGTTATATCTAATAAAGTAAACAAAGTAAATAATTAGCTAATAAAACAGCTCTTTCTGTACTCTGTTCAGTAATAAAGCACGCAAGAAGTGATTTAATCATGAAAGAAGTGTGGAAAGAAGCACGAGCACTCTTCTTGAGTGCTTACGGCGCTTCCTAAGTGCTTTATCAGTGAACATAGCACAGAAAAAGCTGTTTTATTCATTTTATTATATAGTTACTAACTTTATTTTGGTTTTGAATTCATTTATGCAAAAAAGGCAGTCCCAGGATCTAGCAACACTTTGCGCTGGTGGAAATAATCAGCACTGTGCTCCATTCACTAATCAAGCACAGTTTTCCACTAATCATCGGGCACATACTATGCTATCTATATAATAAATAATAAATAAATAGTTAGGATTTAACAGTGACATTTCTACATTACTCCCAAGCTAAAAGGGTCAGTACAGGAGAAGTAGAGGGGAGATTAAGCTGGTATTTTAAAATTAATGTTGGCAAAAACCCAAAACCCTCAACATCACACAGTCCCACCTTTCAAGGTGCTAGTTTGATTGGATGTCAGATATCATTTTGAACTCAGTGTTATATTTTCCCTTATTTTATAGATGGATAAAAAAGAACTTGTTTCAACTGTGAGTCCAAAGAGCCCCGCCATGGCAGACCAGGCAACAGGTGACTAGTAATAGATATTTTAACAAGCATGCTGCTTAGATAACCTTAGATTAACCTTAGATAAATGGATACATCAGAGACCAAACGATAAATCTTATCCAGTGGATAAATTTATTGCATAACAGCATTAATTTACCCATTGAATAAGGATTTATCTTTTGGATAGTGCTATCCACTATCCACCTTTCGTACAACAGGGCCCAGGGTTTAAAATAATAACAAGTAATGGGATATTGCCCAGCCACAATTGAAATTAATGTCCAGTAATGTTGAGGAAGAAACGAGGTATGACCAAACTTAACTAATCGAAATTTGGCTGGTCATCATGACCTGCGACTGAAAGATTTTATAAAAATTTTGTGAACTGAGAAAAACCTACAGATTATACATTTATCAATCCAAGTTCACATGCTGTCGATACTATTGAGAAACGTTTGCGCATGTGTGCATATCAGCATGTTTTATGAGAATTTTGAAGAGTTTGAGTGAGAAAATAAATGTTTGTTTTCCCCAAGTATACAAAAACATTTGAGAGTATACTTTTGTCAGACCAAGATACTGTATTAACAAACACAATATGAAAGAATTAGCCTTGAGTTTCAAGCATGGACACTAAGTTTTGGCATTTTGTGAAGTCCAATTTATCAGGCATGTTTGAAAGTCAAATTTACATATGATTTGAATAATTCACATAAGGATTCAGAGCATGCCCAGACATTTTTCATTCATGTCACAGATAATACATTTAACGATCCAAGTTCACATGCCGTCAGGGTTTGGCTGAATGTTCTTGGCCAATCAGATGCAAGATAGAGAATAAAATGTTTAACCAAAGTAAAATTTGTTTGTTTGGCAGAGCTAAGAAGAAGAAATGTTGCTGGAAATGTACAGAGCCCTAATGTTTCATTACAGAAAGCAACATCTGTACCTTCGTTAACAGAGTCACTCCTAGACAGCCCAAAGAGAGGACCATCTCCAGGTGGTCCATCAGACACTTCATTTATAAACAGCCCCAGCGTCCAGCAGAGGGCAAATAGTTTGTCTAATCTTGATTCTTCAGGTAGTGCAATAGATCTTATCATACTTAAGTATTAGGTGTTTTTGCAGTAGGTAATATTAATAGGTGGTGTAGCAGTTACTTAGATAATAAATTAGCCTTCAGTGCTTAATAACCGTTGTGGTAAGGTTTGCGGTGAAGTAGGCTTTATGAATATGTTTTATGAGACTCTGGAGACAATATCAAATGCAGTTGCAAATATAGGTTGTTAATCCCAAATTCATTTTATATTGCATAATTAATACGTTTTTAATTTTTTAATTAAGGCAAGCAAATACCAGTTCTAGGGCCGCCAAGACCTCCAGGGCCGCCCAAACCAGCATATCCCATTTTACCACGAGAACGCTCAACTATGGATAAGGTATGGTCAGAATCTCATAAGGGGATTAAAACATGTAACAGCCATACATTTCTTTAGTGCGATGCTCTGGAATATTCAATTTTTTCTTGGCAAATTTCTTTCCAGTAAATCACGACCTTTTGCTTCAAAAATTACCAAAACGAATTAAAGACCGATATCTGAAATGTTCAGTAAATTAGCATAGGTAATAGGACTACATGCTGTCCAATTTGGAAACAGTTGATGAAAAAAATTCCGAGGACTGACAAAATTGGAAGAGGCCGATAGGCTGAGTCCAATTTGGCAGTCCAGAGGAATTTTTTGAATTCAATTATTTCCAAATTGGACAAACATGTAGTCCTATTGCAGATTAATTATATCAAAGTATTCCTAAGAGAGAGTTCATTGATGGGGATATCTTCTAAGTGCCTTTCTTCTTGTCTTACCATCCTCCAGGAGTCAAATACTTTGATCCAAGTGGCAGTTCTTTTCTTGTTTTTGTTAACATTTCTTTGGCACATTTCATTCAAACTATCCATCTATCTATGTCAACCATATTATCATTTTTTACGCTAAAAAGGTCTTCAAAAAGATCCAATTTACAACTTCCTCCACCATTTTGAAAAAATTACAAGACGAAAAAAGTAAACAAGGCTGGCTGGCAAGCGAAAGTCGCGCACTGATTGGTTCCAAGTCAATTTCTATTGTTTCCCGTGAGTTTTGATTGGCTGATAAAAACTATCCAATTACTGAGTAATTGGATAATTTTAGCTGTCCCAAGAAAAATGCGAATGGAAATGATCCAAATTAATTTTTAATTTGGACAGGAAAGAGAATTTGAAAATAATATGATAGTTGCTTATATGGGATTATAGAGTGATGATATAATTTTCTCTGAAAGTCACGAAATTCAGCAAATTTATGTGTGAGAGAAGCAGCCAACCTGAAACCAAACTCCTAATTCCAAATATGGTATCTAAACTCCTAATTTTCATATCTGAATTTTTTTGAGCATGGTAATAGTGTTACATGTTTCAACCCCCTTATAAATTTCTGGTATGGTCATAGTTAATAGAGGGGAATGGTTATGAAACCTATTGTTAATTGTCTTTGTTCACTTTTTTCAAGCGTGACTGTGCACAATCCTTTGTTTTACCATTGTTTTACCATTGTTGGCAATGGCTGAGTGAACAGACCAAAACCCTTCTTTTGGCTGCTAGTTCAAAATACTTAAAGATTTATAAGAGATATTTGAATATTCCTTACAATAATCCCATAGACTAAGTTTATGTTTACTTATTTTGCAATTTTGGATGAGCAAAAATCTGTTCAACATCAAAAGGGAACAAAGACCTATAACAATAGGTTTCATAACCATTCCCCTCTATTAACTATGGTATGGCTCTATCAAGACTTCATTATAGAGATGTATATAGTTAATTGGAGAAAATTTTCATCTTCCAGACAAATATAAATTTTCCCAAAGCATCACTGTTACATATAAATTAGAATTTGACATAAGGGTACTTCATTCATATATATGTGACCTTTTAAAACAATGGTCCATTGTTAATTATTGGCATCGTAAATGTTGCAGGTTGTAGAGTATTTGGTAGGAGATGGTCCTAGCAACAGATATGCCTTGATTTGTAAACAGTGTGCTTCACATAATGGCATGGCACTCAAGGAAGAATTTGAATATATTGGTAAGTTTTATTCATTCATTGATAATAGTAAGAAAATCCAACCCAAATATTGGTGTCAGTAGGTGGTCAGTTGGGTGTTGATAAGTTGTCCAGAGATTATCTGTACATTGTTAGTAGGGTGTTAGTAGGATGTCAGTAGGCTGTTGTTGGTTGTTGGTGTAAAGGTTGTCAGTAGGTTTGTGGTAGGTTGTGGGTACATAGGTCATTGGTAGATTTTCAGTAGGGTGTTGATAGGTTGTCAATAGGTCGTTAGTAGGTTGTCAGTAGGCTTTTGGTAGGTTGTCAAAACGTTGTTGGTAGGTTATGAGTAGGGTGTTGGAAGTTTGTCAGTAGAGTGTTGGTAGGTTGTCAGTAGGGTGAATTGGTATGTTGTCATTAGGTCATTGGTGGGTTGTCAGTAGGTTGTCCATAGGTTGTCAATTTAACCAATTGACATCACATTTTTACTACTTTGACAATGTGATAATGCAATATATCGTCAATAAGAGGACAGACACATAAAAATCGGATGTCAATTTGTTTTTTACGATAACAAAAATGATAAAAACTTCTAATTTTTACTGATCAAAACAACTAACGGAAAGAGCGTGCGCTCATTGATGTCAGCTTTATCTGTCTGTCCTCTTATTGATGATAAAAAATAACCAATCAGCGCGTGACAAATTTCTAAGTTATCATAAAAAGGTTGTTGGTAGGTTGTCATTAGGGTGTTGTTGGATTGTCAGTAGGGTGTTGGTAGGTTGTCAGTAGGGTGTTGTTGGATTGTCAGTAGGGTGTTGGTAGGTTGTCAGTAGGGTGTTGGTAGGCTGTCAGTATGGTGTTGGTAGGTTGTCAGTAGGGTGTTGGTAGGTTGTCAGTAGGGTGTTGGTAGGTTGTCAGTAGGGTGTTGGTAGGTTGTCAGTAGGTTAGCATTGGTTATTTATAGGTTTTCCATAGGTATTTGGTAAGTTCTAGGTAGATTGTTGTTAGAATGTTGGTAAAAAAAGTGATGGCAATACCCTTGGCCAATACCCTACACACCAATTTTGTTGTGGTTAGGTTTGACAGTTGGCAATCCTTTCTAACAACCCATTGCCTAGCTGTCAGTGGAATCAGAGTTCCTTTTCTGTGCTGTCTTCCTGACTGTGATTTAAATTAGGCTTCAGGTGTTGCTATTGCTTCCACCTGAACCCACCAAGAAAGCAGCGACCTACAGCACCCAAGCTAGAGGATGATCCAATGACACCTGGAAGATCTCGTAAACAGCCCCCACCCAGCCCTCGAAGAAATGTAAATGAAGAAGTCAAACAGAAACCTGAGGAAAGCATTTCAGATGTATCAGGTGATGAGATGAAAGGTAATTGATGGCAAAAAATATTTTTGTTTTTTTTATTTTATAGTGTAAAAGTGAAGAATTTTGGCCAGCAACGCATCTTTAATTTCACATCCTAGTTATCATGAGAAATTTTTTAAGCTAAATTTAATCAAGAAAACGCATTCTAAAATTGAATGCAAGATATCGAGGATGAATCTACACTCTTGCTAAATACTAAATTGTCTACTGCCAAAGAGGTGAGTAAGCGTTGGCTGTTGTATTACAGCATGGAAAAATAACAACAGGTGAAAACTAGGTGAAAACCCAAGATTGAATTAGAAAATTTAGAAGTTGATTTTTTTAGGAGGGTCCAGGAAAACCAGATAAGCTGGAGAAAAACCCTCAAAGCACGGGAGAGAATCAACAAACAACTATACTCACATACAACACCAAGCCCAGAATTCAAGCTCAGGTTGCCTTGGTGAGAGACGGCACATTAGCAGTGCAGACTGGTCACCTGTGGTTCAGTTAGGGGGAATTAATTAGTCAACTTCAATAATGTGCATGATTTATTACTTAAGTTTTATCAGCAATTTAAAACCTTCTTCATTCATCTACTCTTTTATAGTAAATAAAGCAGAAAAACTTGCAGAGGAAACAATAGAAGAGATACCAGATGAGGCTGCAGAAACAGAGTAACCATGTAGAACCTATCAATCAAGTTGACTCTCAATAATGCTAAAACCTGGACATGGTTTTGTTGTTCAATTGTGATTTGAAGAATGACTTGAAAAGGCTTTTAAAGATAGATTTAATTTCACTTCTAATAGATGGTTTGCAACAATTTAGGATGGAACGAAAGTGGCAGCCATGTTAGATGATGTTGACTTTTCCTGTTTTAGAAAAGAAAAGAAAATGAAAGTATGAAATTTGAGTCTTCATTTCATTAGTATTGCTGTGAAATGTCTAGTTGCAAAAGGTCAAAAATTCACAGCATGATTGTTGACACTAGCCATTACATGAGCAAGTGTATTAAAGTAAGAAAACTAGAAAAACCAAAGAATCACCAAATCATCTGAGAAAAATTGGAATGCAAGGCATTGAAAGACCAATGTACTTTTCTCTAAAGGTTTACAGCTACAGTTAATGTATTCAAGAACCTAAAAATGCAGCAACCCCAAGCTACAACTTTTGTTTAAGTCCGCTGCATATAGTTTGGTTAGCTTGATCATAAATAGTTTTAAGTCTAAATATATTATTGACAATGGTTCAAAGACCTTCACTTGGTAGAGTTTAATCTTACTAATGTAAAGTTGTCATTGATGAATTTTGTTTATTTGATGCATCTATCAATAAAGAGGATATAGAGTGAAGTCATGAAACCCATGAAATAGATATTAGACTAATAAACATTAGTAGACCCTAATTCCGTTGTCTTCTTTTGTGTCTACTTGACTATTACACGTTAACTAGTATTTTTTATTTCACGGGTTATATGCCTTCATTCTAAACTAGATATTTTCTTTCCTAATGATAGAAGTTAGTTTTGTCATCTTGTCTTCAAGAATTAATAATAAAAATTTAAACAGATTAGGACTTTTGACCAATATTTGTACTTGTTAGTATTGCAAAATGTGATGGTGTAATGGGTAATGCTCCATAATCATATAAGATCCTCTGGGTTGATCAAAGTCAGGGCCTGGCAATTAAGGTCAAATTGCAATATTGAATTTGTGGATGAAGAAATGGTTGAAAAACTCAAAGAAAAAACCCATCCAACCAATGTTTGTAGTGAAGGTGAGGTCTATAGACTAAATTGAAATAATGTGATGCTGTTATCCCAGGGGGGGGACTCCGGGAAAAAAGTACCGGGGATGCTTGTCAGAAATTTTCAAAAAGACCCCTAAAAGATACCGAAAGTCTTAAAAAAATGGCGTGGCTGAATGATTTTTAACCTCTAAGAGGTACCACAACAAATAATATTAAATTTTATATAAAAAGCGCCTAGGATAGGTCACATTGGTGAGTGCTTCTCTCCTTTTCCGGCACCCTAAGAGATACCAGAAAATGCTGATTTTCAAAAATTCGCATTTAACACCCTAAAAGATACCAAATCGTGAATTTTTACCCCTGAGAGATAAGATGAGCATCCCAGGTACTTTTTTCCAGGAGTCCCCCCTCCCCCCGGGGACTGTTATCTGGATCAAATAGTTATTGGGATTTCAGCAGTTTCCCACCATACCACCATACCCCCCCCCCCTCCCCCCCATCTGCTATACGTTATGAATGCAGCCTTAGATAGCCTATCTTATTTCACTGTCTCGTAAAACCACACTTAAAAATGGGAAAGTCAAATAAGATATGAAATAGAAAAATAAGATTGTGATGTTAATTAAAATAAAGCACAAACAAGTAGTTTTTAAAAACAGTTCTGTAATAGATTAAATTCATTATTTATCATCATTTCATCATTTATTATTAATAACATCAGATGAGACTGGTGACGGCAGAGCAAAATGAAAAGTGGAGGGGAAGGGATAAAAATCAACTTGTGTCCAAGCTGTGTCAAGGTGGGCCTCAGCTGCGGTTGTATTTGTCCATCTCCAAATAATCTTAAAAGGGGAGGGGGTGGGGGGTGGGAGAGTTGAGATGGAAATTGAATATTGTGAAGTGTAGTGACTAATAAATATTCCATCTTTAAGTTTTATGGACCACTTTATTGGTTTTCACTTGCTTTCTTAGCATTTAAAAAGTCTTGAAATTTTTAAATTTCAAGAATTTCGAGAATTTTCGCTATTAACAGAGCTATATAAAAAGGGTTACGTTATTCAACACCATAAGGAAATGAAAATTTTACTTTAATGGTTTCGCACAGCCAATTTAAAAAAATACTTTTTCGGAAAACGAGACCGAAGCATGCTCGAAAATAATCACTCACGAATCTGGTTTTCGCTTTAGGAAATTACGATTTTATCTCACTATTAAAAGATAATAAAACACTTGGTAAAAAAATAACAATTTCTTTTAAAAATTCAAAGGAATCGTTAATATATTCAAAACAAAACACAAAGAAAAAATATATTTCTCTTTTCCTGGGAAGCCATCTTGGGGCATTCATTAGCTTTGAACCTGTCAGTCAAATTCGAATTCTCCAATTAAAATCCCGCCCCCGAGACAGCTCGTTTTGTGATTGGTTAGTGTATGAAGCTGTGTTGTCGCATCACAAAATGGCGTCTTGGCGTTGTTCTGACGCTGGTGACCCGCCCCATGCCCATGGCCCGAAAAAGCACCATGATGGAGAGGGGCTCTCGTTATTTCAAATTTCCCTCTCGTTCAAATCCCAAATCCAAGCAGACTTTCATTCACGGTTTGCTCCCAAAATGCTTGGATCGCACAGCGATTGTAATGAGTTTCCGTATCTTGGGTGATCGAAATAAAACGAATTGTTTTTGGGGAATCGAGCAAGGTGTCATTCAATACGATTTGGCGTTCCAAAAAAGGGCGCTGAGAGGGTGTGCGTTTTTTCATTCGCCCTCGAGTGGTCAGCATATCTACGTAAGCCGTAATGGCGATCAAGATGGCCATTGCCAACTAAACCTAAAGGTTCTTCGATATTCTGAAGGCCCAAGACACTGAGAACTGTGTGTTCTTTATGGAAGAAATTCGACTAAGTTCTGGCCTTGTTGATTTGAGTAATACGAGAAAGCTGGATCGAAGTACGTGGAGTTTATTGTTTGTATTAACTAGTGGCACGGAAAATTGTATGCATATTTAAGCGCGGTGTACTTCGTCTTGTACTGTTTATGATGTCTGTCTTCTCCCTTGAAGTTTTCGATGCCTTAACATGACTTTCTCTTAAATTGGAAGTTTTTACACCAGAATGAGATCATGGCGGAAAATAGTGCGTTGTTTCATAATAACGGGGGCTTGAAAATCTGTTTATTTCCGTCAAGATTTACCACGTAGTAAGATCTTTTGTTGGCTTGAAATTCAAGGTTATTTTTCCTTTTCCCTTAGCCGATGTTCTCGTCAAGAAAGAACCAGGAATCGACGGAATGTTTGAAGGGAAAAACATCCATTCTTCACCGATAGATGGCAAGCTACTTTGTAGCTACAGCGAAAAACTTTGCAAGCAAAGAAGATTGAATGGCTACGCTTTCTGTATCCGTCATGTTTTAGAGGACAAAAATGCCCCGTTTAAACAGTGCCAGTACGTTGCTAAATACAATGGACAACAGTGTACGAACCCTATACCTTTTCCCGAGGATAGAATGTAAGTTTTGTAGCTGTTTTGAACTATAAAACTCTATTTTTTACACCAAAATTTTGGCAGAAAATTTCCACTGTGAACGGAAACATGGCGCGCGCGAGTGTGTCATCACCAAAAACCATGATAGTTTCCATCATTTTGCTGTTGAAATTTTACATTTTTTCTTATCTTTACTTCTCTTTAGATATTGTAATAGTCATTTACAAGTTCTAGGTCTAGTTCCGAAGAAAACTAGACGGAAAAAAGCGAGTGAAAGCCATGATCATGTCGACAAAGAATCGACAGTAAACTCCATGCGTGATACCCCGACTCGAGCAGATGTCTCTTCGATTCATAGCTCTCAAGACATGGCTTTCGTCTCGCCTGTAACTCTACCACATCGACACAAGAAACACAAGACTCGACCTCCTAAAATACACCCAGATATTCCCGCTATTACTGAGTTAAAAGCCTGTTTGGAAATGTCGAAACGCGACCGAGAAGATTTATTCAGTAGCTACGGTGAGTTTAATTTTTATTTTAGTTGATTCATAAACTTCTTCTATTTCGCAATACATTCTAGAAACTCAACCTTCCAAAACTTTGTTGCCTAAAATCTAAATTTATTTCTTTTGCTTTCATTTTAATTTGAAACCAGGAAATAAATTCCCTTCGAAACTTCCTTTCCCGACGATATTTCAAACGAAAAAGCTTTGTTAAATTATAGCTAGTAAAATTCACCTGAATCCAAATTGCTTCGAGGAAATTTAGATTCTCTTTTATGTGAATCTAGAAAATTCTTAATCTTTTACGTCAAATCTGATCGAAATTGTAGTTTATTCTCTGAATTCTTCAGTAGTGAGAGATACGTGTATTTTGTTGTCATAAGGCACACAGCTATTCCACCAGTTTCCACGTTTTGAGAGGCCACGTAGATGAAAATACAAAACATATGCTTATTTGTAGTCTAAGGTAAGGAAACGTGGCCATTAATTTTCTAGACAAGAAGGAAATGTCTTCCGGGATTGTAGCTTTTCGGTATAAGACTTTGAAAGCGTTGTGATTGTCGTGTTGACACAAGATTGGATAAAGTGTACACGGATTTCCACTCAGCTTATTGACCTATTATTCCTGAAAAATCCTGAGAATTTCGATTAGAAAATACTGTCACATTTTGTGTCACAAAAAGCTATGATTATTGCTTGTTGCTTATTTATTACGTATGTTGTCTTTGTTGTTGTGTTTCTATAGACATATTTAGAGACCATTAGTATGTTCATTTCTGCCTATCCGCAAGTCAAGAGCATTACACAAATATGTTTGTACACAATACGGTCTAAAAGACCTCAATAAGCTCAATCTTTTGATGTTACCATGAAAACAATCCCAAATATTATTTCTTTATTATTGTTTCCTATTGGTCTTTATGAAGCTGACTTGTTTTTATGGTTATTTTCGTTTCATTGACTATTTTCCCATTTTATTTTTTTGGCACTTAAGGTTTGTTTACAAGTTTCACCTTTATGGCTCGGAGCTATCATCACCAATACATATTATACCATTAACATATTATTCATATTTATGGTACTTGGATGAATGGGAAAATGTCGTTATTCAAGAAGGATATTCTTAGGTTGATCTAGCTTTTCTTTCCCACACAGTAACTGTCTTTCCAAATAAAACATTTGCACTATGATACTATCCCTATTTCTCTCTAAACCAGGCAGTTCTTCAAAATGAACCTAAGAAACGGAATTCGCACCTTGATATTAGTATTTTTTTATTGTATTGGACAGCAACCTTTTTCATTCCAGTATTTTCAAATGTTTACCAAATATTCAATTTTATATATAATGCCATTTTTCCTATATTCTTCATCATGAACTTAAAATACACTTTGTTACATGACCTCTCATTACTATGTTTGTAATGTACCATTGAATGTATTATGAAGGTTTTAGACAATTTTGATTGGGGCCCATTTTGTAGTTTGGCCCATTGTGTTTGCATTATTGCATTGCATTATATGAAAATAGATTGGATAATGGGTTCTTGTGAAAAAAGTTAGGTGAAAATGTTTTTTAAGTTTAATTGCCACATATGTACTGTTGTAAGTTCGTTGATAATGTTTCATAGTTTTTATTATCTCATTATTACAGGAATTGACAGCTCTGACAGTGATAGTAGTGATAATGAGAGTATTCCATGGCAACAAGTGTGGCTGCCCAATGACAGCCACCTTAATGGTACAACATCTACTGAAAATGAATGGTAAGTGTCTGGGTTCTAATAACAGTCTAAATCTACTGTTCCATCCGTGAAAAAATACTGCACTGTCATTGGCTGAGCTACTAGTGGTATATTAAAGATAGACCACTATTTGTGAGAAGTGCTGGTTTTGAAAACCAAAACTATGTTGGGTTTAGATAGTATTTTCAATAAAATTTAAAAGAAAAATCACGCATTTCTTTGACTGTAGGTTTAGACTAAAACAATTATTATACCTCTCACCCTCATGGTCTACAAGGCAATAGTCCATTCAGTCTTCGGCTTCACTAGCTATTGACATTATAGACCATTTAGACCCTGGGTCTGATTGTCAAATGGGAACTGGTAAAACATGATCAACAATATAACATCATGATGAAGCAGATTATAGTGGCAATCTCTATTTCGTCTTTCATTCTATCTCTAGACAAATATCATTACCAGTACAAATATGAATATATACTATACTTGTTTTCTGCTCCTTCGTTTTCAGTATTTAGTTTCCTCACCCAATTGGATTCACATTTATTCAATTTTGCAGCACATTTCATTTTCCCCCTTAAAACCTTCGGCCATCAAATAATAATTGACAGAACTAATTTTTTTTGCCAACTAAATTCTGAAAACTGAAGAGTAACAATGCAAGAAATTCAATGGGAATCTTGCATTAGTGCTATAATAAGAAATGGGCAAATTATCGGTTCTGTTTACGATAAATAATTTCTACAAAATGTAATGTAGCTTTATTAATGTAGATGATATCAAGAAATGACACCTGAATTTGTGCATTAGCTAATACCTATTGCTATTTAATTTTGACGCAGATGTTTTTTCTAAATTGCAGTATAACAGATAGCCCAAAAAACATGATGGAGTCAAGAACAGCTAAGATCTCTAGACTAAGTGCAAGGCTAAGGAGAGAACTTCACCAATTAAAACGTACATTAAGAGCCCACCGTTACCACCACCCACGATTACTATCAACAGCTACTGCGCTACTAAAAGCAGCACAAACAGATGTGCCTGCATCTGTGGATTCAGTGGTTGAAAACACAAGAATGAGGTAATTACCTGTACACAGATAGTAACTAACTGTCTTTTCCATGGTTCATGAAATTAAAAAACCCATAGCTCTTAATGGGTAGTTGCTTTATGTCTCAAAAATTTGCACCTGTACGATTATTATTTACCCAACTTTTATTTATTTAAGTTTTCGTTTTCTAGCAAAAACGACTGCAAAATCCAGAAGTAGAAAAAATAGTTCAATTTTAAGAAATCATTTAAAATGATATTGATTATACATAATTATTTCTATAGCACAAAATGTTTTATGTATAAACTGTTTTTCTTTTTTTCTAGAAGTTCTCCTCCAACATGTGTTGTCAAGAAGTGTGCTTTTGTCTCTGATGGTGTAGCTTGCATACAGAATGCAATGCCTTACACTAAATTCTGCAGTAACCGTATCCTCTGCAATAAAAAATACCGCATAGATCATGAACAGGGTTCTAAGCTATTGTAAGCTTTGTTGGTTGAAATGCAAGGACCTTTTGAGTCATATAACAAATTTTCTACCACAATTCTTTGCAGTTTTTGTTCAAGTAAAATTGCCATGATGCTTTGGGGTTTGAGAGCATTTTGTATCGCAACAATGTGTTTAAATTTGAACGAATCTGAATTGACCAAGTCCTAGCTTAAAACAACTTGTACCATGAATGCATTTAGAAATTATTTTAGAAATGTTAGACTCCCTAACTAGTTGAATAGACATCATTAATGATTCAGTTCAAGTGCTGTATTCTCAGTGCACTGCAAAATGGCCTGGAGGTTTACAGTGCTCAGTCCCTGTCTTTGATATTGTTCATGAAAGAGCACTTTGTGAAGAGCATGCGAGAAAAAAGGTATGTCATCACACTTTATTTAGTCTGCGTAGCCAGCCTCAATAATCATGGGGTTGGGATCTTGAGGAGGGCTGGAAGGGAGAGGAAGAGGGAGGGAGAAGGGGAGGGCCTGTAAAGATTCACTTTGTTAGACAAGTATACCTGAAAGATAGCACAATGATGAAGTGTATTCTAAAATTTCCACAAAAATAATAATTATTAACATTATTATTTTTGGTTTTCCTTTACTTGTATCAAGTGCTTAAGATAAATTGTAGAAAACATTTTTTTCTAATAAGGGATGGACCATTAGATAATCCATGGAGGGTTGCAGAAATTTATGCTGCATATGTTTTTTATAAGGACCCCTATTTCTTTTCTGAAAGGAGAGATTACATTTTGTTAGTACATACTCAAATGGTTTTTTTTCCCCTGATTTACCCAGCCTACCCATCAATTTTCTAATGGTCTGTCCCTAAGGCCAAACCCTTAATTAAATGTTAATACAGATCTGAAGGGGACTAGAGATAATGCCCCTATAGCTGATCATATGAGTGGATTTGTTTAATTTAAGGCATACTAATAATACAAGAATAACTGCATATAATAGCACGGTGTCTATGTCAAGTGGGTACTGGCTGCAATTATATTTTGTATATTCTCATAATGCCACTGAACATGGGTTTTCTATCTGCTGTGTGTTAACTGTATGAAGTCATTGCACAGCATTGTAGATAGGATACTGCAGGGCTACATCAAAGCCAAGTAAACAAGTATGATGATTATGTTTAAATTAAAAATATGCTTTTGATGATTATGTATTAAACTGTTTCAAATGTCTTTTATTCAGGATAAGTTTCAGGAAGCTCAAGCAGCAGCAGCAGCAGAGTCAAGCAAACAACAAACCAAGAAACCAAGAAAAAAGCCACAATCTAAAACCACCACTGCTGAAACCAAAACTACCGTCAAACAGGCTAAAAAGTCATCCAACAAAAAACCCACTCCAAGGCCCAGTAAGTCAAGACCTGCTAAAGACTTGGCTAAATCAAGCCCTCTTAATAGTACATTCAGTCCGAGTAGTACTACTCCTGTGTTTTCTCCTTCATTAGACATGCAGATGTCATCAGACTATTCACATACTAGTGAGCAATCCCCTGAATCTCCAAAACTGGGAGACTTGTCACAGTTTGATTCATCTCTTTTTGAGCCGCAACAACAGGATCATTTGTTACTGCCAGAAATGTGTGACGAGGATCTTTCAAATAATTTATCTACTTTGCCAAATGGTGTTTCACCAGAGGAAAAGCTATTCGACATTGATATAAAGAAGAACGGCTCTGAAAAGACAGGCATTTGGTTGCCTTCTTCAGTACGAACTTCTGTTATTACCCCAACAGAAAATCACAAAAGTGACTCTTTACTCAATTCCAATCATTTGGTTTCACCTGTGAAAGCTGTGGTGAATAAATCAAAAATATCACTCTTAAACAGTCACAAAAAGATAAACAAAGTTACAAAAACTAAAAAGGTAACAAAGACCAAGCCATTGAATTCTGTGGGAGGAGGAATCCTCTCCCCGACACTATTGCAACATAGTACTCTGAGTAACGGATGTAAAGGAATGTCCAATCACATGACATTAATCGATGACCCAATGTTTTCATCACCACAAGAAATCTTGGGTGGAAGTGACATTAAATCTCATGGAAATGGATTACCTTCTGAACAATTATCGCATTCTGAAATGACTATGGAATCGGCCTTGTCGTCTCCACAAAAATCATGGCACTCTGTTAATTCCACCAATGGCAATACTTACACATCACCTCTTAATTCCCAGAACAGCCTCTCTAGGATTGGGACATCTCCATTCTCTCAGGCGTCACTCTCTTCACTGTCACCTCATCTTTCTCCTCATTCATCACATAGCAATGTCTTTACATTTGATCGTACACCTCATTATCAACAGAGTAACATTTTATCGCCAACTTTAAGTCCAGTCAGCCCATCATATCTTCAAAATAACTCAGTTAAACATTCAGTGTACCAACAACGGGATCTTGATCCATCAAGAAGTGACGACCCCTTTCTCACTTCAGTAGAGGATCAGCTGTTACTTGGATCTCACTTTCATCAGAATTCAGACACTTCTCTAGGAGATTTGAGATTAAGATGAACTTGATGATTTATCTAGTATTTAAAGGTGGTCATCATTGGAAATCTCCATGCAAAAAAGGATAAAAAGTTTTTGTTTGCCCACTTTCATTTTCTTAGTTGAGTGATTGTCACACAGTAGTAAAATCAGTCCAATGTTCTTGACAACTGTTGCCAAGCAACAGCAGAAAAATGGTGAAAAATTGAGAATAATCAAGTAGGTAATAATAACCTCTCAAGGGAATGTACAAGAAAAAACGTCTGCACAGGCAGGCTAGGGCATGGACACCAGGTGCAACTGTTATATATGGTGCTGCAAACAAAACAAAAAAAAGAAAGTCGTACCATTTGTTCACTTCAACATGTACAATGTTCTGCATATACAATATTCTACATAATACACTATTGCCAGCAATTTCAAAAGAATTTCATCATGTAGCTACGCCTCCAACATTACTGGAAACGGCAGTTGGATGTTGGCAAAAGACTGCTGGCAAGAATTTGGAAGCATTCCTTGATTGACAATTGTGTTAAAAGAAAAAGTTTCTTTCCCTGACATCCCTTGAAAAACCTTGAGAATGTCACTCACAACTGTTTCACCATGTGTCCATGTCTTAGCAAAGATTTTATTTAGGGAAGGTATGTTTTTATCAGAAGGGAGGGGGGCTGGGTGGTTTGCAGTAAACTCTTTTAAAACAATTGTAGGACTCCCTCTATCTTTCCTTAAGAAATTCATGATCTTCCCATTAAGTCAACATACAAAAGCTTTAATCA
This sequence comes from Actinia tenebrosa, assembly GCF_029948245.1. Taxonomy (NCBI): domain Eukaryota; kingdom Metazoa; phylum Cnidaria; class Anthozoa; order Actiniaria; family Actiniidae; genus Actinia; species Actinia tenebrosa. Next base: position 4,227,002 of record NW_028292571.1, on the reverse strand, counting down.
AAATAAAAAGGTTTGACGCACCAAAATATTGATGACACCACCCCCCTGAAGTCCCAGCACTCAGCGAATAAAAAAATGTACCTTCCCTCAATCAATTAGAGCGTGTGTGTGAGGAAACTGCTTTGCTTTACATCACTCAACTTGAACATTAACAGTGGGTTATTAAGAGTTAAAGTAATTAATGAAGAATAAAATTCTTCATTCTAGCTAATTTTCTTGTCATAAATCGGAGTCTTTCAAAAGACATGTTTAGCAAGATTCCTCCTATGAGACATAGATTAACTTAAACATATTTTAGTATTATTACTAAGGGCTAATGATGTAATTAATATTATTCTTTGCTGGTCACATGACCATTACCAGAAATTGTTAATTTTTAATTTTGTAGATTTTTAGCCCAAATGAGAGGCTTGTTTAGTTTTGTGCAAGCCTGGTTTTAATAAACAATTTTAAACAAAGCAACACATCTATGTCAAGAGCAGCTGCATTCAAAGAAACCTTTTTTTAGGGAGGTTAGAATTACTTTTTTGTCTCTCATTGTTAACCATCTTTACAGCATTTATTGATAACACTATAACCTCTACTATGACCATTGCTAAGTAGTGTAGTTTGCACTAGACTGGCCTCAGCAGGTGATGTAAGTGTCATCACATAACATTTTCTCCCCTCACAAGGCTTAAAATAAGGGCAAGACATTGGACAATGTCCCATCCAAAATTGGAATTTTAGATTCAGGTCAATTTTTTTTTGTTGCCAGTCATCTTGACCAGTAACATTAAGCCAGATATAAGGTATGACTGAGCTAAAACTAATTTGGCAGGTCGTCATGACTGCAACTTATTGGACATTATCTTAAACGCTGCTCTTACGGGAAATCAACATTGTGTGACAATGGAACGACTCTCATGATTTCTGCATAAAAGGCTAGCGTTACTATACTCATTAATGCTAGTGACAGCTATGAAGGAGGCTGCATAATAGGCCTTTTGCAACAACAGGTCAACAACGGGACCCTACCCCCCGTAAAAAGAGACGTGTCAAAATGAACACCAGAAATCATTAGGCAAAGTTTCAGCTTATAATATTGAATACAGTAGAAATGGCATTAAATATAAAATTGAATATTTTATAAGGATTTGTATGGGAAAATGTGCTGGTGGGCATAGCTTGCCCTCCAGGACATTTCCCCATACAAATCCTTATAAAATATTTGATTTTGTATTTAATGCCATTTCTCCTGTGTTACATATCATAAGCTGAAACTTTGGCTTCTTACTAATATTGAGTGCTCTTTCCATTTCTGTAATTCCTTTTTACGGGGGGTAGGGTTACGTGACCTGTTGTTGCAAAAGGCCTATTGACTGTTTAAAAACACTTAAGACTGATCATTGTGTAGCAATATCTTGTCTTCAATTTAATCACATTTTTTACAATCAATTCTCCCAATAATAGCTCTTGTAGTTATACAAATGCCTTTGTATTCTGGGCACTGTCACTCATAGTAAAAATGACATGTTTTTGAAGTTGAGCTCAGTTTTCTGCCTACTAGACCTTTTGGTTAAAATACAGTACCATATTCTGGCTTTTGATATTTTATTAATTAGGTTACTGTTAGATATTAGATTTGGATTATCCTTGCATGGACTTTTTATATTGTGTATTACATCCCGGCAGAGTTTGTTAGTAGGAAATGCATTGAAACTATTCACTTACAATTGTATATTATTGTATACTTGCACAATACTCCCCTAATAAATTAGAATGACACTAAAATTCATTCTTAATGGGTCCCTTTGTATAAACTGTACTGTTGCATTACCCTAGACTCTATGCATTGTGGTGTCTCCATTCAAAATGTTTCCTTTAATGAAGTCTTGTTTTTGACAGAAAAATGCAATTTATGCACTTTGAAGACTGCATGAGTAATCACTTCTGGTGTGATTAATGTAAAATATATTACATTCTAATATCATTGATAATTGTCATCCTTTTAGAATGAAATGAGATTTTTCTTCAAGAGGAAAGTAAGAGTTTTTTAGACATTGGCTACACCTGGGCTGGTAAAAAAGGAAAAAACAAAATGGTCAAGGTAGATACTTTTAGCAGCTTTCATTCTAGAATTTGCCAAATCTCTCATAAGGGATAATCTATGCAAGTCATGTTGGTATTTCCTACTTGGATTAAAGACTAGTATAGCCATCTACTGGTATAAAGTAATTAAAGCAAAAACACTGATCAAATGCAGTTGATATTCTCGCAAATAAAGAGTTTCAAAAAAATCTCTGGTATTTTTGACAAAAAGGTTCAATGACTTCTTTGAGTAGCAAGGATGCAATTTTTGATTATTTTTTGCTGATAAAAATGTGACACCATTTGTTGCAACAACAAAAGGTTTTGCCCCCATAGCTTTACATTCAAGTATCAATGAATGAGCTAATCAAACCAAAATACAAAATCCAGGACTTTTGGAAAGTTCCTTTTCAAGGGGTAATCGATTTGACCTGTCACCATGGTAACTAAGATAATGTGTTGTGATTGTTAATCATTGAAAATAATAAAATCAAGCCTGAGAAAGGACGAATCAACATGATTTGTGTGGGTAAGCTACTATGATTGAATAGGGACAACTAAAGCATAGTTGAAATGAGAGTATGTGGTTGAAATAGTTGAAATGATAACTTTCAAAAATACCCCAAAATTGGAGACCCTCAATTGGCCTAATTCACTATGACGTCACATCAATACAATCTTCAACAATCTATTGTTTAAACGCAAAGGATCATGGTCGTCGGAGGGGGTCAAGTCAACACAAATTCACACCGAAAATTGTCCTAAAATCCCTATCAATCTACGAAGAGAAGTAGAATAGCCAGCAAACGCTCAGAATATTTTTTAGTACATATTAACACCTGTTATATCTGAAAACCAGGCCATTTTAGATTAAACTGTTTCGCTAGGAGCAAATTTAGTTGAATTTTCTATTGGATTTGGCGATTTATCCCCTACATAAACAAGCAGTGACGTCATGTTTATTTGGGGTCAAGACCACTCTGACCATTGGGCTTCCTGTGTTACTGCAGAAGGATCAAGGGAAGCTTTCAGTCGTAGAGAAGGTGAGAACAAGATGGCGGGTTATTTGAACCTAACACTCGCAAACTCGTGATATCTTCACAAAATACAACTTAACTACTGCTACAAAGATGGTAAGAAGCTCTTGCTTGTCTGTTGAATCCAAGAGACGCCGTTCGAGTTTTAGTGGTGAGTGATTCTTATTTTCTTTTAAAGTTTTAAAACTATTAACTTTCACGGTACGTACGCGTTTGTTTAGAACCTTCGAATTACTGCTCGTTCTGCGCTTCTGAAATCACTGAACTAAATATTATTCTTGGCAACATATAATACATTAATGTTTACACTATTTCGGGTTCACTTTTAGAGATACTAAAAAATTAGGGGAAGTTTTATTTAAAGTTAATTTTGCAATTCGTTTACCAGGAGTTTATTTTGCCTTCCGCACTGGACTTCTGCGTTGTCATCAAAAATTTAATCCACCAAGCCGTGAAATCCTTTAACTTGGCTTGAATTATTTAGAAAAGCTTGAAAATTCCTATTATTCTGGTAGTCCTCGTAGTTAAAACTACTGTAAAAATAATTAAGTGAATTCCTGAAGTGGGTAAGATTACACGTATTCTAATCTAAAGATATTAAACTTAAATTCCATGAACTTTATAAACAGGTTAATGGCTAGGAAGCTAAAGCGAAGTACTTAGAAACACAGGATAGATTAATTATATAGTTTGTTCTTGTAATACTTTTGAATTTTACATGTATCATCACAACCTTTCCAAACAATCTTAAACCGCACGCATCTGATAATGATCTTCATAATTTATCACGGTTCATTTATCAAGTTTCACTAACATTAAAACGTTTACCAACTTTCTCTAGCGTTTAAAGTTTAAAAAAAAGAAAATAATTCATAAGATATCTCATTTAAGAGTCCTCAAGATAGTTTTTGAATGTTTTAGTTTTAAATTTTTCGTTATTTATAGAGGGATTGCTTTTTTTGTGCACGCAGAGTTTGTCTTTGACGTTTTTTTATTTACATGAACTCCTCGTAAATTTAAACTGAATACAAAAGATCTCAACACAAAAGCTATTGAGACAGCATAACCAATGAACCTTGAAGCTCTTTAGAACTAAAAACAAACTTGCATTTTTTCTCTGACTTGATTGAGTTTCTGAAAATCCATTGGAAATTTTTGGGGTAGGTCCTTTGGCTAGTGGATGGGTGCAAGAAAATGAGACATATCTATACCCCTATTTCTGCTTTAAATGGTGTATGCGAACGCTTTTGTTTATCTCACAATAGTCCAAGCCTTTCGTCTTGATTAAATAGTTAAACTGCAAAGCTAAAGTGTTTGAAAGACTAGTGCATTGTTTTTACCTCTAGCTAGAAAACCTCGGCTTTATGTCACATAATTAGCTGTTTCAAAATTAAGCTTGTTGAAAAATATTCAATTTTGTCTGAGATTTTCGTCGTGTTTTGATAGCTTCGCCGCTTGAATTGTACTTTGAAAGAGCAGAAAAAACCCAGAATAGCCGGCTGAAAAGCTTACTAATCCTTAATGAATAGACAACCCACGTACTTGGCTCAGTTGGAAAACTTTCTTTTCTTACAAAGTTCCTGTCACTAAGTCACTAAGTCACTAAGTTGGCAATGCCAACTCGACCCAGTTTTTCCCTCAACCCCTGAACGGCTAATAGGCCTTTTGCAACAAACAGTCACGTGCTGATATATGACTTTGATAACGAATCAGTTCAGCTTGTGGTCCCTTGGGGAAGGCTCTGCTTGATGACAAACAAACTTTAAAATGCTTCGTATCTTGAAATCGAAAGTATCTAGTAAGTCAGCAAAACATCTTTAAATAAAGGAAGTGCAATTTTTTTGGCCATCCAGTAATAATTCACATTTCAATCTATTGCAAAAGGCCTATCCAGGACGCAGGAGGGGTGAGTATATCAGGTGCTCGCCACCTGTGAAATTGTAATGTTACACTTTGTCCTCAAACACCTCCAAAACTATAAATCAAATAGTACTGATTAGTGAATGTACTATTTATTTCAAAGTATGCTATACAACGTATTTCTGTCATAATGATACCCAGTATCGATTTTTTTAGGAGCCCTTGAGGGGGCAGGGGTGGCTTCCTAGTACCCATCACCTTAACCAATAAAATTGGCGGGGTACTTATTCAGGACTGTTGTTGTGACCTCGCCCCTATAAAACTCTCTTACTGGAAATACAACTTACTTGCCAAAATCTTGGAACAATGTCAACATAATCTTAAGTCGTGTATACATTTTCTATAGATAGGAGATAAAGTAAAATAAAGAATTGCTATTTCAAAATATTTACTTATATTGTGAAAACATTTTTTCCACGTGTTGATAAAGTTTTCCATAACAAAACAGGACGCCACACGCATCGCGCTTATGACTGCGCTCATTCGACTTTTTCCAGTGTATAGTTGTGGTTACTCTGTAGACTCCCATAACAGGAAGTGCCTTCAGCCACAGTCTATTCTTGGTCCCTTCCTGTTCGTGCTGTAGCGAAAAGACAATAAAATGTTTATACTAATACAACGCCCTCGTAATTCCACCCTCCTATTGATCAAATTATCTTCATTCAAACTAACCATCGGGGAGTACGCGTTTTTGATTGAGTGATTATACTCTAACCACTAACGTACTCAACCGAAGATCCGACTATTCTTCGCGCGCCATTTTACGGGAGTTATTTCTTAATTGAAATTTAAACAGAGGAAAGTAAGATCTTTCTGTTTTTTTCTTTTTCCATTTCATTTTTAATTATTTTCCGGCTTTGGTGAAGCCATGCCTGTTGCGGACGGGAGGAAGAGACGAAGCCTCTCTTGGTTGAACACTAACAAACAGGGTACGTTCATTTGCCTTTTATTTGACACTGAAATAGCCAAAACTATTGCACCATTCTTTCAATTGTTGGCAAATGTTGATTTTTCCCTATGATTCCTCTGATTTCTATAATCATGCTAAATTGACTTTTAGGCAATAAACTCCAATTTAATCTGTGAGTTATGACCTTAGCTCTGACTTAGTTTAGTCCAGAGGTTGTTTCAGTGCTTGATGAAGCTTTTGAAGTCTTCCCATTAGAGTCCCTATTTGAGTTGAATTAAAAAAGTTAGGACAAATAGGCTTTCCATATTGCACACTTTTATTTGACCATCAGTGGATCAGTTGCTTTCAGTCATCAGTTCATTATAATCTCAAGTTTCTTATAAAATATATTTTTGAATAGATTATAAATTTTTTTTCACATATCTAGACTTGGTGCAGTTTCCCAATAATCAACGCTGACGAACACTACCATATAACCATGTACTTTATCAGTCTAGACTACTTTGACTTTATTATGTGACCTCGTTGTTACTAACATGGCATGGTTTATTACCGATTTTCCATTACGGGTGCAATATATCGTATAAATATTCCTCTTTTGTTATCCAAATTAGAAATGGCGCCGTTTTATCTTCTGTCGTCTTGTTAGGTTAATAATAACTTTTCATACCGGAAAATTGACCCTTATGGATAAGAATTTGCCTGGAGGGCAAGCGGCTTAGTCAACGCGTCGTGCCGTTTAATGCGAATTGTGTGTTCCTGAAATTAATTGACAGTGAACACGGAAACGGATCAATTAATTGAACGTTGTACGTTGTTAGATAGTTTTAGATTGAATTTTTTTTCTCCCCGCAAACGGCAAACGTTTTCCTGTATTTTACTTTACCTTTTAAAAACCTTCTCACCAAAGACAAATATTCTTTTGTTTTTCTACTACTTGGACTTTTTTGCGATTCTTTTTAAGATGTTTAAAATATTTTTTAATGGTCAACTGACGTTTCACGTTTGCCGTGAACGTAAATCTAAAACTCTCTATTGCTAATAAGAACCCCCATCCTCGAGTCCTTTTTTCTCCTTAATTTTACTTTATCATTAAAAAGCTAGATTTTTGTTTTTTCTACTTGCCTTTACTGTTCCGGCTTCGATTGCTCAAAAACAATCAGTTTGACCTAAGTCTAATACTTGATCATTACTTCAAGACTACATATTTAATCCAGTGTAAAACTGATCATCCTGTTTCGTTTCATCGCATCAACTTAGTATTGACCACGTGTTACCACACCCTCGTTTAATAGCCAGTCACTTGAGTTTGGTCAAGTACAAATCCATTTTGTCATTTTTTTGTCATTTTCTTATTTAGTTCAAACGTGAACGAATCTAAAGATGAATTGCTTTTAAGATGTCGAGTTTTCTGTAGGTCTAGCGGTTATATACTATGTAATTAAGTTAAGTGTTTACTACACTATACTAATGTACCGAACCCCTGCGTGCTGAAGTAGGTACTTATCCGCCGCATCATTTAAAAAATCGTATCAATGAATATATCAATGAATACTCTTTAGAGTGGCTTGACCTTTTCCTAACACTAGAAATTTGAATGGTTTAATAATCATATCATTGTTAGGTGTTTTACTCCTGGTTCTCCGGTTTCCTCTTCCCGCAAAACCTCAGTAACACAATAAGATCTATTTCGATCTAAGATTTAGCCGTGCCTTGACGTTGATCAGGTCAGAGGTTGTTTCAGGATATTCATAGAATGTTCATTAAATTCTCTGTTGTATTGGTTTATTTTCTCATATTAATAATCTACTAACTACGGTTACTATGTCATTCATGATTTTAATGCTGTTTAGTTATCGTTAAAAACTTTTCTTTTCCTTCCTTCTTTCCTTCCTTCCTTCCTTCCTTCCTTCCTTCATTCCTTCCTTCCTTTGTTACCAGTTTTTCATACATTTACAACTCCATTCCAATTTTATTTCATTCGATTTATAAAATACACATTTATCGATCTCTTTCCGATAGCATGCATTTCACATGGTCAACGACTGCGCTGCACCTAGGTGACATTCTTTTATGTATGCAAATTATGAGTATAAAATAAAGAAATGATATCAAATATTCAAACCGATCCAACCATGCCCATACTTGGTTACGGACCCTGGTAAATGACCCTAGTAGAATTCAAACTATGGTTCCAAGGTCCTATAGAGCTCAATTTAGAGAACAAAACTGAAGAATTTTAATGCCATGAAAATTGAAAACCTATTGTTATGTCCTCCAAATTGAGCTCCATGCTACATTCAAACGTGCTGTTAGTGGTCTATACGGGGTTTGTATACATCTGGAAAGGATAGCACCCCCCACCCACCACCCTGCTTTATTAATGCGTCTTCAGTTGCGTCTACTTAATTCCGATAGTCAGTCTTGTTCCCACATACTCGAGCTGTGAAAATTATTCATGTTGTACCCTTCTCCTTAGAGATGTGATCTGAACGTTCCTAATTTAGCTAAATCAAGCCTATCCGTGTTTTCCTTTTGCGGTTTGCCAACTTGTCTATATATAGTTTGTCTAGATCCGCTATGCTGACCATGATGATAGGATTAACCTCTTCGTCTAGAGACTAACTTTATTAATACTTGAACTTTTGTTGTTTTATGGGGTAGAGAGTGGGGAGTGTTGATTGTAAAAGGTGGAGCGGTAGGTCGGGGTTATGTCGTTTATATAACGTACTAAGCGTGGAAGGCGTTTGATTTTTTGGTCATTGTATTATTTTCTCATTTATTGTATGAAGATAACCATTCTTTCATAACGTCGACAATAGAAAATCGTTGGTTAGATTTATTTTTGTTTTTGTGGATATGTTATGTGGATATTTATATATTATACTTGCTTGTAACAGTCAGCATTTGCTTGCTTCGTGGTACATCGGGTCTAAAATCCTTGGTTAGAACTAAGATTCTCATTCATTCATTTTCTCAGATAACATCCAAAAATCGCATCAAAATATTCATATATTTTAAATACGATCGTTTAGATCAATTGATTATGTTTATATGTATACCGTGCATATAGTGATAATAGTGGACCGTCCTTGATTGCTAATTTAACGCATAAATGGGTGTTGTCAATTCAACCCCTGCCACGCTGCACAGCAGTCAGGAAGAATTTGACCCCTCATTATTATAAATATCAAAACGGATCTAAGGAATTTGATAGCCAATATATATGCCATCAGGATGTATATACATATATAGATTGTAGTCGGCAGCGCACCAGGAATAGATAGGATCGAGCTTTCTTTGCTTTTAATCGAGCTACTGAAACCTCTCTGTTTTATCACCTATCTGTCTGATCTGATCATGGAGAGTAAAACAAAAACTTCAGATTCCCCTAAAGGTATGTCTGTATCTAAGTATCAAGTACTCTAACGATCACCTAGTGTATATTGGCGTACATCTAAACATGCGATCGACGATGTGCAATAGAGTGCATACCATATATCCGTGAAAAAACTTTGTAAGGAATTGCACAAATTTGTACAAATGAGTAAGTTCAGTAGACCTCAGTAGACTGTAGATCTACAAAACTTTGCACTAATTTGTACAATTTTATTAGTTAACTTTTTCACAGATATATGGTGGTTATATATACTGCGATTGACTCGGTGAACATAGTATTGTTTAGTAATATATTTTATATGCTGTAAGCGTAAAACGATATAATTGAGCGTTATCTTGAGTAATTATCTATTCTTGTTGTTTAATTCTTCTAAGAGTACAAGCCCCACTTTACGAAATAAACTCATCAACATAAAAAAAAACTTTCATTTTGATAACTTCTAAATGACAACCATCTTCTTAGAGCAATAGTTCGTCACTTTTCTTCAAATTGGTAATAATTTATTAGTTTTTTCTAATGATTTTTTATTTTCATATCAATTAAAATCGGATATGAAATATGATATACTGATTGATATAGTATGTTTATAAAGTATTTTTACTCATTTGCATAATCGTTGTATTGTTTAGATTGTTTCATGTCTAGTGAAGCATTTTGCTCCACGTTTTTTCAGACAATTTCAATTAAGACGCAATATATGAATAGTAATTATTATTTTAATACTAGGCCTCGTTCGCTATTTTAAAATTTAGACTTACATTATAAGCTTGAGGCTCCTAAGCACGGAAAGGCAACGTTGTACTATCGAGGCAAAGTTGTTTCTCGATGTAACGTTGTCCCATTGATGTGATACTGTAATGCTGACTCTTAATGTAACAGTATTGTAACGCCCCTTGGTGTAACGTTGTCTCTCGACGAAACGTTGACCCATTGATGTGACATTGTAACGCCTTGTCTCTCGATGTAACGTTGACCCATTGGTGTGACATTGTAACGCTGTCTCTTGGTGTAACGTTGTCTCTCGATGAAACGTTGTCCCATTGGTGTGATATTTCAACGCCTTGTCTTTCGGTGTAACGTTGTTCATTGATGTAACGTTGTCTTTTATTGTAACTTCACACTAATGTGACATTGTAACGCTGTCTCTCGATGAAACATTGGCCCATTTGTGACAATGTAATATTGTCTTTGGGTGTAATTTTTTCTCCTCGTTATAACATTGTTCTTTGAGTGGTTATCATTAAAAAAATGATTTCATAACACTAGGGAATTCTCTGCCATAACTAAGATGCATGACTGACTCAAAATGAGCATTAGATACCTACTTGCAGGGGCGGATCCAGGAATTTGTTCAGGGAGGGGTGCTGCGCACAAAGTTAACCCAGGGAGGGGTGCGCACCCCCTGCACCCCTCCCCTGGATCCGCCCATGACTTGTTGCATGACTTACCGAGAATGACCCAACCATATTTGGCCTTTAATTTTCCTCATTCAGCTCATGTATTCTGTAGATTATTATTGCTATTGTAGTTCTTGTCTTTGAGTCGACCGCGTTGCTGTTGTCGTGGTAATGCATGACGCACTCGAGTTCTAGAGGGCACTTGACCTTGCGGTTAAGACAATATTCGTTTCGTCACGTCCTAACCGATGAATAATGTCTAGACTTATGTTGATGGCATTACAGCAGTTTTAATGGTGTAATGACTGAAAATTAGATAAACCTTTTTAAATTACGGGCCTTTTTCATAGAAACTGTTAACAAATAATGAACTACATTCAATATTCTGTGTGTTGAACTCTCAACACGTGTCGCTTTTTGTTTTAAGCTTGGGGACACTGGAAAGATGTCTTCTATCAGGATGTAGTCTATCTAGACATTACGTTTTCAGACCTCCTGAGGCTTGTCTTTTGCCATTGGAACACCGCATTCTTAAATAAGAGCTAGACCACGCCCTTGAGCTCTTGTTGTAATACCACCCTCATTGAGTTGATTAACCTTTGTCTCCTTGAAAGACTGACTGAAAACTGCTTTCGTTGAGTGATTTATAGTCAGCAACTAACATCATTAACGTCATCAATCAGTGCGATGAATGGGGCGTTTTTTTTTTCTTGTTTTCCAAGACCAGACCTAAGACCAGACCTTCTGTTCCTGGGTCTGATATACTAGTTCGTTAGGTTTGCGTGGATTAAGCTAAAAGACCTTAAGCAGCAAACCAACAGATTTAAAAATAGCCGTCCACACTTATTCTCTGTTTGGCAGATAGTCCTGTCGTTATTAGCCCTCCTCACGAAACGTTGCGTGACAGACACTAAGAACGTCTGCGTAGGAAGCTATGTTGTTACGCGCGTGAGGACATTTAGCTGGCGTTTATAGACTTGATAGCAACGCACGCGCGTACCTCTTTCTGTCACGTCCTCATAGTGGGTACTCAAGCAGTTTAGTATAACGTGCTATCCATGCTATAGTATCTGAGTATCATTACTAATCCTTCCTTCTCATTCCTTACGTCCTTATTACTTATTACTACTGCTGGCCATAGTTTGAAAAGACATTGCATGAATACAGGGTTTACATTGGATAGCGTTTCTGTCGTATTAACAGTAGCGATGATTGATAGAGTGCATACCATATTTCCGTGAAACGCTTTGTAAGGAATTGCACAAATTTGTACAAATGAGTAAGTTCAGTAGACCTCAGTAGACCTAAAAAACTTTGCACTAATTTGTACAATTTTGTTAGTTAACTTTCACGGATATATGGTATGCACTCTAATGTTTAGAGATTGTCAACCGTTGCATGATTTATAGTTTGTGACGTCAGATTATTCATTAGGTTATGCCACATCATATTCATTCATTTCTTTCATTATTCTTATCATTGATGGCAGCCTGGCTTTTCCATACGGATTCTACGGGCTTATCATTATTAACGTTTCTAGACAGTTATCACTTACCCCATTATTATAAGCCGTTATGAAATAGATTTCCAAAATAGGCATTTTACAACTCGCCTACCACAGGTAACCCATTAAGAACCTAGAAAGAATACTAATGAAACGGCTGTTTCTATGTATAGACGTCGATCTTATCAGCTATGTTTTTCTTGAACAGGCCCTAAGACTCTGATAGCATGTAGTTCATGAAGCAACGCTATTAGACTGTTGATATTTTAATGGAGCGTTATCATTATTGCTGATATGTTTACATATTTTATCTGTGCAGTCTGGTTCTTATCTAATCTGATAATTTCTCCCACGTTTGATAATGAACACGAATACTATTTAATACGATTATGAAACAATCTGCTACGTGCGGTACTGCACCAACTATAGACTCTACCCATCAATATAAACCCTTCTAAAGCCGCGTTTACACTGGCGATTTTTGAGGCGATTTTTGTGCCAATTTTCGGAAATATGAAATCTTTTGTCTCATCCTTCAAAAGAGACATTCGTCAAGGAAAATCTTGGTATCCTGGAAAAAATTTTACAAGTAAATTTTTTACCATTATTTATTATGGACAAAATAGCAAAAAAATCGCCGAAAATCGCTAGTGTAAACGGGGCTTAAAGAATCTAACTATTAAACTAAGGAATGGGCCATTAGACAATAGACTTCCTCAGTTCGTGCGTAATGTTTCCCCATTTTAGACAACGTGTCATTCCCTAGAATATCATTTCTTTGTTTAACGGCTGCGCATGAGAGCTAGGATACATGAATATGAGAATGACACGTGGAGTGAAATGGGGAAAAATACGCCCGAGCAGAGGAGGTCTATTCAGGGTAAGATTGCAGGAATTTATGTTGCACGATATTTATCTTTTTGTAACAACCTCTACACGCATTTTTTTGTTTTGCCCAAAATTTCGTTTCTGAAAAGAAGATGTTGCGCGATATTTTCTCGTAGGTGAAGTGCTTGCTTGATATTTTTTGGGCGATTTACGCAACCTCCCCCTCAATTATATCTAATGGTCCGTTCCTAAGGCCCAGTCTAAACGTGGAATTTCACATGTGCCTAATCTAATCTTAAAGGTTTTGCTTATTCGCATTAGATTCTGCGCATCTGAAATTCTACGTTTAAACTGGGCCTAATTAACTGCACCGCATTCAAAATCAGTACTATTCCACACCATAATCCACCTTACCCGAAGAAAAGACTGCCTGTCTTCCTGTGTGTTCTTCCTTAATCTACTTTGTTTTTCTTGCGTCAAAATAAAGCTTTTTTTTTCTTTTTCTTTTGACGTTGAAAAACAATTCTCTTGAAGTATCGAAAGCTCGGTCTATAGACCAATGCACATCCCCAGGGGGTAGATGTCTGGAGGGTTTTGCGCATTTATTTTATCATGTTTTCTATCTGTTATCTTTTGCTTTGTAGTGGCTGCGCAGTTGTTTGGCGTCATTTTCGACTTTCCGCGAAAGGAAGTGTTTTGAAGAACTTTGTTTTAAAGGAAGTCAAACAAAAAATGAAAAAAATGTTGAAGCTGTCAATCATATTTGTAGTTCATTAGCGAAAACAAAAAGAAAGCTTGCTCAATGGAGTTCTCCATCACTTGAAGTGTTTACTCTGTATGAGTGAAAACATCAAATACGCGTCTAAAATACTGCGCGCGTACTACGCATGCCTCTTGAAGGCATAGTAACCTAGTGGAGGTCAACATAGAATACTCTCAGAAGCTAAAATTTTTAAGTTTGATGGTCTATCAGATATCTCTGTGACCTTGATTAGAATCAAACTTAAGATAGGCTAAGAAAAGAAGTATTATGAAGAAAAACAGAATATATCGTAGTGCGTCGTACTGTCTAGCACGGATACGGAGCTGAAAGCACATGGAGTTAGGAACGCCAGCTTCATGCGCTTTGTACATATGTTTAAGTTATTACATAATGAGATTAAACTGTATTTTTGACTCAAGAGTGAAATCTAAACACGAGTTTACGAAGAATAGTGAACAGAAATTGAAGTATAACAGAGCACTCATCAACATCCTGTTATGTGACGGTCATAGGTGCGGCAAAGTTACTCAAATGTTTTTCCTTGGGATTTCTCTTTGGCTGTAGATAAAAAAAGTCATTTAGCATACCTTCTTATGCCATGAGATTGAATTCAAATCTGTTTAATTCCAATTTGTAGATTTATTTGATCATAGTGAATGAAATAATCTATGCGTACAAGACCTTTTCTCATCTATAAACAATTGATCAGTTTTTGATAGGTGTGTTGGTTAATTACAGTGCTATCAAATGCTTGCTTGACCTCAGAAACTAACTTAATGCTCCAATCAAATCAGTTCGCAGCGTCACGATCAGTCGAGGCCAATCGAAGCCGAACTCTATTCCAGTAAATCAAAAGCAAACTGTTGCGCGTGGAGTTTTATGCGATGCTTACAAATCCATCTTTCATGACTCAGTGATTTTCTCTCAAAACTACAAGACCGAATCAAAAGCCAAGATTTTTAAACGTCGTGTGTGGAAACCGTAAACATGAGCACTTCGGCTTCCTCTCCTCAATCGTCCCATTCTCTTAAGCGTTCAGGTAAAAACAGTTTCATGGTCTTTTATCTTACCAAAGAATAGGTAATAATTTTCATATACGAATAATCTCGCGCGCTAACCAGTGGATTTAATTTTTCAGGTTTAAAAGGAAAATTATTTGGAGGTGTCAAAGTAAGGAGAGCGCGATCATTCTCTGGACAAGAAAAACACAAGCCTATACCGGTCAAAGGTACCAAAGAAGGTAAAATAAAGCTAGATTTATTTTCGTATGAAAAGCAGTCTCAAGTCTTGACGATTGGGTTATTCAAGAATGGATTCCGATATATGTGTGTCGGACAGCACTAAGCCTCTAATCAATAGTCCCTCTCTTTTGTTTGCTGTGGTTCTTTATAGGTTTCTTTGATAAACTTGACGTGTTATTTTGCGAACATAATTACGTGTACTGTTAAGTCTTGAGACGTCTTTATATCAAAGTGATGTATATCATACAACCCTGCTGCGTCTGGCTCTCATCCCTGGCAAAAATCTTTCACAGTTGACCGCTATTTTCGATCCCAGATTCGGATTCTAGTCATAACTTCGTGTGGCGAATTTATTCCTGAGGAATATTTAGGTGTTTGCTGAACAAAAGATTAAACACGGATAATCGTAATTCTGATGTCTATTATTTTTGACAACGCATTTTGAAGTCAGGAAAAATGTACACAAGATTGTCAAACGCTTTGATTTCTTGCGGTCTGTGGTGTAGTCCGCTGCCATGGACAAATCAAAAACTAATATAAGTTTTTCGGGATTTCTTTGTTGTTTGTAGGGATAGTCCAATAGCTAGGTAGAAGTTTATAAGTCGGCTTGATTATTCTTAACAAGAAACAGGTTTCTTTATAAAGTTAGTATTCGTTTGACACCTTGGTTAATGTTGTGGAAATTATGGAATGGAACAATAGAAACTCGGAACTCGGATCACTCTGTGTCACTGTTGTATCTTCATAGAAATATCTGTAAATCCGTGTTGATGTGCTTATGCTGGTCTTTCCGGCTTGACTTGAGCACAAAGC
This sequence comes from Actinia tenebrosa, assembly GCF_029948245.1. NCBI lineage: Eukaryota > Metazoa > Cnidaria > Anthozoa > Actiniaria > Actiniidae > Actinia > Actinia tenebrosa. Next base: position 4,211,119 of record NW_028292571.1, on the reverse strand, counting down.
ACTCAAATTTGATTAAACCTTTTACAAATTGTATTCATTTGGAAAGAAAAATATTTTTCTCCCTTCTAAGATTTTCTATCAATATTTTGATAAATTTACTTATGAACGTGGAACAACGAACGAAAATCATTTCTTAAAGCTAAAAAGACGAAAAAATTGCGGTCTGAGGGGATTTGAAATAAAAAAATCAAGCGCATAAAAAAGCGGTTGTTGCTAACCCAAAGATGTATTAAAAACTCTATCATTTATTATATTTTTAGCATCATTTTTAATTATCTAGATACAGTAAAGGTGTGTATTTGATGGAGAAATACAATACAAGACACTACAATTTGATTATATGTGTGAAATCTGTTAACCGACCAGATAAATGAATTTCATTTAATGTTGTGAAAAATTTTGTCACGATATATCTTCAATTAAAATTAAAACCAAAAACACGCCATTAAAAAAAAATCCCTGATTAAAAATTCTGTCGTAACTCAGTAACCATGTGTACAAAACAATGACTTAGAAATTAACTACGTTTTAATTTTACATATAACATATAAGCCGTATACCACCAGGATCAAGTTGAGTTGATGCCAGTTTTGTGGCTTACGCGGTAAATTTCGAAGACTGGCTTGGAGAGAACGATTCTAGTCCCCTACGAGTGTAACGGTCTCTTGATTCGTTCGCAAGCCTATTTATTATTCCATCACTGAGATTTATTTGACTGTTCGATTCCAATGTCAATAACTGCGCTGTGTGAGTGATGACAGTGACATTGCAAGAGAACACACTGCATCGATAAGCAGGGAATCCATTTGACTGTCACGGACGGACTCGAATCGGTCCTGAAATGGATTCCTGACGAGGATACACGTTTCTCCTGAAAGGGCTTCCGGAAAGAATTGATGATAATGACCGATCGTGACCATGAAACATTTCTTGTACGCTTCACTCAGCGACAAAAATGTAAGTTTGTATCAAAGACTCGTAAGTTTAGAACGTAGATATTAGACCTGCTATTCATGTTGTAATCGAAGCCTTATTTATGTTACTGTCTGAAAACTTTCCTATAACTCAGCTGTCTTAGCCAACATGTTAAAATGACAGTTTTGAAACTTCGTTCGGGTCGATTGTAGAGGCTAATTGACGAAGGAAATTCTAATTTTAACTGGCCTCGTAAAACAGCAAGTCACACGTCATCTTCCGTCGAAAAACTTCTTCTACAGTGACCTTGAAAATAATAACATTGTATAATTATTATTCGTTATTCTCTTTCGATTCCCAAAATTTTAATAATTATTGTTTTTTCGGTTTTGTCACCTTTTATATTCCTGTTGTCTTAGTATAAACCGCAGAAGGATATTGGGAACCCTTCCCTTCCGTTTTGCCAGCTTTAACGGTGACTATATAGGTTTTATAGCATCGTTGAGCTACTTGTTCGGAAAAGACAAGTTTCTCGTTCGAAAACTGTACGCTCGTGCAGTATATGTGCTACAAAGATGCTCCTTGCTTCATTACAAGGTCAGAACGGTTCAAACATTCGTTTTATTCTATTATATTTTTCTCTGGTTTCACTTATTTACTTTTTAAACTTCGTAAAATTAGAATTTTGAGTTTTAAAATTGTTTTCAACTCGTCGTGAAATTTTGAAAGCAATCAATTAATTAGTTTCCTTTTAAGATGCATCGAAGTTGTTTGTTGCCTTATCTAGGGAATCTCCTGTAAAAACTACTCCTCGTTGATTCTGAATTCACATAGCTACCTTCTTTTTATTTCATTTTCTACGGTATTTAAGTGGAACTTGGATTGAAAATTAATCCGATCCATGATGATAGAAACTCATTTATTATCATGACTGCACAAAACACATGCAAAATTCACAACACTATCAAAACAAACAATCTTGTACCGGCTTTTTATCGAAACTATCAGTACTTTTGTTACGCTTTACGTCCATATTTTTTAACTTGAAAGAGTTTAATTCTAATCCATAAACATCATCTTGCATAATGAACTCGTGGGAACTCCTGAGGCCTAAAATCGTAAAAATATGTAAACATATATTTCAAATCGTTCATAAATTTTTAACATTTTCAGGCGAAAAATACATCCAAGTTAACTTTAAAAACGTTATTTCAAGTTCAAAATTTCTGTTTATATTTTTAAATTCCTGCCTAATGATTTTGGGTTCCATAGATAATATATTGTACAAAAGCAAAATTAATCCATAATGGATTGTTTTTACTAGCCTATTCTCTTAGCTTAGTATGGCACTATCCATGGACCATTTCTTTTACATTCCTTGCATTATTTTGAACCACATTCAAAGGCCTCTAAAGAAACCGAAATATCATTGATAGACACGTGTTAATTTTATCAAAAGATTTTTTGCAAAGTTTAGTCATAAGTTCGGATTTATTCGAAGGCTTGTTTGTTTGGTAACATACTAATGCAAGTTAAAGTTTTTCATGAATGTGTGGGCAGTACTTGGATGTCAGTAAAATCCTCAAATGGTATTGCTCTTTCAGTACTTTGGCTGCATAAATATACCAAAAGCCCTTGGGAGAATATAAAAATGTTGTTTCAGAAAAAACCTTTGCATTTTTATGGCTGTCAGTTTTCAATTTATTTGTATGCAAATAAATGTTTTGCAACATCAAAAAAAAGTTTTTTTACTCTCCATTAAAGAATATAATAAAAACATCTACAGACATTTGAAAATATTCCTTTACAACTATAGTATTTCATAAGTATAAAATATTTTTAAATGCTGTATAATTAAGAATATATTTTAATATTTAGTATTCATATTTTTATGTTTTATTTTTCAATGCTTTGGAAGTACTATAATATTATTGGAATGTAAATTTGTCTTATGTTATCAGAAAATTATAATGTTATAAAAAATTCAATTATCTTTACTATTTATGATGCATGTTGAAAAGAATATACATGTTGTGCAGTTATTTATTCCCTACATTAATTTTTCATAACTATCTTCCACTTTTTGCTTGTTTGATGTTTGGCCAAAATTATGCTGAAACTCTTGGGGGTTTCGTAGTTAAATATGAAAATTGCTTACAAAGACCTAGTGAAAAATATCTTTCATATATTGAATTGTGTTATGCACTATGTAAGTATAATAATAATGATATTTCAATATAATAATGTAAATAATAATAATGATTAATATTGATGATGACGATGATGAAAATTATAATATTAATGATAATAGTTTAATTTCATCCAAAGTTGCAGTATAAGAAATACAAAAAGGAAGGTCCACTGGCATGGGTCACCGTTATATTTACTATCCCTGTTATATATGTGGTACCCTTGTAAAATAAAGTTTCTACCTAATATTATGATACCTAGGTGATTTGTAAAACCCTTTAAAAGTAAAAATTGCATAAATCAATATCATATCATAAGGGCTGGATTGTTTATTATAATATCAAGTACCTAGCATATAAAATGACAAGAAACATTATGTTTGGCTGAAAGACAACCCTCAGATTTATTAATACGAGGTTTAATAGTTTAAAACATCATCATCATCGTTGTTATTGAGCGTTTGTGACCAAAAACCTATTCCCTGTTTAATTCAATTCTCATTATTTAAGAAGTAATATTAGGCTAAAAAGATAATTATTTGAATAATATTTAACAGTATTTTTCTCCAAAAGAATAGTATTCTGTTATTTTGGTCTAAAAATTATCATGTGACGAAATGAATTGCAATAGAGATGTGAATTTATTCTTGGTTTCTAGAAGGTGTTTAAAAGATCTCCTGTATATACTCACCATGTACAAAATTTTGTTTTTGAAAACAGTTGGTAAAATCATATGCACACAGTAGGTGTTTTCCTGTATCCTTGATTATAGATTAATTTAAAGGATTCATATATGATAATGAAAAGACTCTTTAAATTTCGAATTTTTGAAATGTTTTCTAAATGTATTAAAGTAATTACCTATAGCATCAAAGCAAATACCTGTAACACATTTATTTAATGGTCTATAGCTACATATGCCAGCTTCAGGATCCTAAACTACAGCAATGACTTCCAGAAATCATATGTTATTCTGTTAAATTATCAAAAAAAATTCTAGAAGTTGATTGGTGAATTTCTCCTTCATACTAATTAAATATTCAACTTAAAGTGTATATGACACGAAAACATTTCATCATTTAAAATGTATGGTTTGTTAGTCGTAATAAATATATCGTAATAAAATGTGTTTCAAAAGCTTATTTCTTGAGATATGTGAGAAAATTAAGCCCAATTTGTGACGTCATTTTGTTGACACGTACTCTAGATTGGGTAGTAACGCACAAAATATAAATTGTAAATTGTATAAAATAACAACAAAAGGCATATTTTATTCAACTTCATTTGATAACTTACATAGTACTCTTTAAATGTTGGGAAACTGAAAAGTGTACTACCTGAAATTAAGATTCTACATTCAAACATATTTCGTGTATTTGCAACTAAATCTGGAGACTTGTAAACAAAATGACGTCACAACTTGTGCTAAATTTTCTTGAATTTCTAGAGAAATACGTTTTTGGAACAAATTTAACCGTGATATTCTTATTAATGCCAATAAAATACACATTTTTAACATTAAATTTTTTTCGTGTCATATGCACTTTAATAAGAAAAGGATTAAGTGGCTTTTTATCTTTCTCATTCCTTGTGTTCTGTACATCAACAGACAGGAAACAACTTTCCTTTGTTTTATATATATATTGCTGGTAGATAATTCACCAGATGTGTCTTCATGATCATATCTAGTGTATGTATAGCATGTATATATACTTAACAACACAGCAGATATAATTTTGATAAACAAAGGGGATTTGATTTTATGCAGGGTGTGACTCTTTATGTGAGGCATTTAATCAATGTCTAGACTGATTGATCCCATAGTTAAGGATTTCTGGTTATTAAATGTTCCAATGATGTCAGCACCCAATTCACGACCGTAATCTCTTGAGTTTTGAGGAATTTTTTAATTTAGATTTTATCCTTTCTTTTCTTTATTTTTCTAAGTTTATTAATAGTCGAGGGTCAGTTATTTTGTAATTTGGTTGCTTTGTTTTAATTTGTCGATATTGTGTAGCTCAAGAAAGTATCCAAACCCCCACCATTCAGGGAAATCATAAAAGGAACCCCCTACAAAATTCGTAACTTTGTTCTTTCTCTGACCTCACTCCCCTTCAGAATTTCCAATTTCCTGGGGGGCTGGGGGGGGGGGGGGGGGGGGGGAGAGGAGGTATGGATATTTTCTGGAACTACATATTTAATGTCTATATTTATTTTTGTTGTTATTATTATTGTTATTGTTATTATTGTTTTCACCATCATCATTAATAATAATAATATTATTATTATCATTATTATTATTATTATTACTACTAGTAATGATTTAGGGAAAATTCTATTTTCAATTTTGGGAATTTAGGAGGAGTTCTTGTTATTTTTCTGTATGTTCTTTTTTTATACACTACAAATTTAAATTTAGAATAATTTGGTCTTTTGATTAAGATAGTTTTTGATAGAAGTTCTCATACTTAAATTTCAAAGTGATAATTAGATCTTTGGGCTTCCTGCTTAAATAAACTCTTAATTCTAGAAAATCCTTTTGTTGTCATGGTGATGAAGTAAACAAATACCAATCAGTAAATTATCTTGAATATAGTTAATTATAGTTTCCTTATATTTATTATTAATAGGAAGAATTATGTGAAATGCATGGGGTTTTGAACTTGCTGATCTAGAAAAAAGGAATAATGCTTGCAATATTGACTGAACATTTACGTTAATATTTGGAAGTGAAGTTCAAGTGATATTTCTTGTGAAATATGTCAATGTTGAAGTCAACATTAAATATTCTTATTTTCTCAGTAATTATTGTGATACAGTAATGGATCCTAATTAAGCATAATTATGGAAAATGATTAGCATTTTAAACTTGCTTCCAAGAAGTCTATAAAATAGAAATAATATATGCAATATTGACTGAACAATCGTGTTAATATTTGGATATAAAGTTCATGTGACATTTCTTGTGAAATATGTCAACTCTCGAATTCAACATTAAATATTCCACAGTATTTTTTTCTACATTTTCACAGTACCTCTGGTGTATGAACCTTTTCTTTCCTTTCAACAGAAATTAAAAACAAATTAGCATATAGGTTCGACATACTCTCAAATATCAGCTGCACATTTACATGAATATTCATGAAATATAATTGATTTTGGGGAAATACAGGATAGAACTATCGTTTTTGGATGTTTATGTGCTGCGAATTCATTAAAAAATCATAGCCTCAAATTTGGAGTATTTTTAGTAGCATTAGAGGTCTAAACCCAGCAGATGTGCTCAAAGCAGCTTATCAGGAAATCATAATTCATCAAAGAGCATGCTGTAGTTAATCTAGTTGTCTTCATGTGAGGTGACATGCTTTATTTTGGTTGTTTTGAATACAATTTATTACACAGAAGTCCTTCTGAATCTATTTTTGGTCTCACTCTAGAGTTGTGATTCTCAAACATACAAGATCATAGAATTTCAAAGATCAAGAGGAGTTGTGTTCAATTTATATCTGTGTTTTGACTATGCAACCAACAAATTTTTATTACCATGAGCTTGGGGAAAGTAAACAATTTGTGAGGTATGGTTCACTCAGAGTGTACAAAGCCAGGCTGACAGAAATTGAAGGTTAGAACTGTTATTATTTTTGCTCTCTCATCATAAACATGTTCTTTACATTTGTAATATATACCAGTTTTGGTAGCAATATCTTCATAATTTTCATCTAACATCTCACAATTTAGACTGCCATGATTTTAAGATTCATCTTGCATTTTTAAAATCATGACTTTAAAATTATATATATATATATACTAGTACGAAAATTTGTACCAATCCTTAAAGCAAAAGACATAATTAACAATATTGAAGAATTCCTTCAATTTTATAAATTTAATAGCTATAGAACTCAAAACTCAAAACAATTTATTATTGCGAGTAGCAAGATTTACAGATCCATTTTTTTCATTTAAATAAAATTCAATTTCAAGTTTGTTCAGGAACATACTGTAAATTTAATTATGTTTTATTTTTAAATATTGCCAGCTTTTAAACAAATTTCGATATTACTTTTATCTATAATATTTATATCTTTTATTTTTTTATTATATTTTGTATTTATTTGTATTTATTTTTATCTATTTATTCAAACTTGTTTTGTATTTTTCCAAAATATTTTATAAACGTTTTTTATCCAAGGACAACAGAGAAAAGCGAAAAAATAGTATTTATTGCTAGAAGGAATCAAAGTAATAAGCTCTACTTTTATGTGCATAAATTGTAGGGGTTTCTTATTTTCTAAGTGTGCTTCATTTATTAATCCTTATTAAATTTGACCAAAATTCCAAATATTGTATTGATTGAATTATCACTTATTTTTTCGCTTTTCTTCCTATGGTACCATCATGTAAATCAATAGAATATATCTTGTCTTAAAAATTTAAATTAACTACAAGGATATTTTGTAATGTGAGAGTGTTAGTTTCAATTACTTGATATTTTCACTAGTAAATTACTAAATAACATCATTAAGACGATTTAATGAAAAGTCATTGCATGCTTGATTTTAATAATAACAATAGATAATAACTGTTGGTTATGATCCAGCCATAAAGGTCAACATACATCCAACAAAAATTAGAAGTAAAAAATAAATAAAAAACTGTTTGATTAAAATATTTGGTGATTTTAACCTGGAAAATGTTCATTAATTTTTATGCTTTATATCTTTTATGTTCTTTAAAAGGTTTGTTTCAAATTATCAACAAATGTTTCATTAATAAGTCTTATTTATTTTGGAATTGACATTATTCTGTTATACTAACTCGTATTAATTTACATAAATGGCACAGACAGAAAGAGTGAAGAAGCCATGCCATTAAATCACATTCTGGTCAAATGCTAAATTCAAACCAAATACAATTGTTTTGAACAATATTGTTAATTAATGGTAAATTCAACATGTGACTCATTGAGTATATTTAACAGTATAAGGGTCTATATTTAACACATCATGAAATATAACACTACATGATTAATATAACAGACACTTTGATAACATTCTTTGGTGTCCTTTTACACCTATCCTGACAACAGACAAGCCTGTGGCCTGTTTGTCATCTTTCCCTTAAAACAGAGTCAAATTTAAAAGACGTGTGATAAATACATGATTACAGATGTTTACTGAAAACAACAAATGAGATCAAGTATTGTATAAAACATATATCCTGGGATTATAGACCTAAAAGATTCATGGATAGAGTGAATAACAGCAGTGGTTATGCTACATGGAGTAGGGTGACATATCGAAAGGAGAATGACTTTGATCAAGGTACAATTAGACCATTATGAACACCTCATTAACAATTTCTCGTTCATAAGATAACTCTTGACATGTGTAGTATATGACTTATGTTTTCTTACAAATCATGTGCTTATTACAGCTTCAAGTTTTTTTAAAATATAAACCCAATGTTTTTGGAAAATTATATTCATATTTAAATTGTTTTTATGTTAATTAATGAATTCTAATGTTTGGCATGCCATAATAAAGTCATAAGATGTGTCCTGGTTCTTTGGTCAAAGTTATACAAAATTAAATTTTTCTTGAAATTATATATATATATGTATATGTACACTGTGGTTTGCATAAACTTTGACCCTTTTGTACATATATATATATACAAGTATATCTTAAGTATATCAAAATGTATGGGATATCATCTCTGATATATTTTTCGAGTTGTCTATCACCAGGGCTTATTTGTTCAATTAATGTTATTAATTTGTTAGTTTATAGTTACTCATAACAATAATTATAAGTACATATTTAAGACCTTTATTTACATACTTTATTACTATTCATCTTAATATGGGTATCCTTCAAATTTAAGTTTAATCACTTGAGCATCTATTTAATGTAAACATATTGTACATTATAATACTTGAAAATCATCAAGAAGATGTCTATTTGTTGATTCATGTTTGTAGTCTAATTATTTCCATGCATGTTTGCTTTGTAGTGTTTAATAAACGAGCAGAAGTGTTTTATCAGATAAAACACCATCTGCGAGTTTATTGAATGGCTTAAAAAACTCATGATGTATGTTCTCATATTGTACAGAAAATCCAAGTTAAAATTTATGCAAATGAAGACGAATCTATATCAGATATAAAACCTTCATGGTCATGATTTCTATTGTGTTTTCTTGATGAATTATTAATGAGTTTTTTAACATTAAGAAAAAAATATTTAGGATCTGTCATAATTTAATGTGCTACAGCGTGTGGTGTGGGATTTCTAACTTCATTATTTCCCCCAATAACAATTATTAAAGACCAGATTAGTGATTTAGTAAATTTCATTTTATTTTTAATTCTTAAGCTAGAAGCTTTAATTCTGTTTGAATTTTTTAATCTTTAGACGTTTTTCCAAGTTATATAAACATGATATTCCACTGTGTCATTTATAATTAATTATTAGTGATTAAATATATTGGTCTTGTATCTAAATGGTATGAATATCAAGAAGTTGACCATTCTTCAAATTCTAAAGAAATCCTTAAAAGTTTGTTATTTTGATCATCTTCTCATTTTCAGAAAAAAAGTTCACTTGTTTTTTGATACATGAAAAAAAATGAAATGAAAAGAAATATGATTGTTGGACCTGATTGAAAACAAAAAAGTAACAATTCTTCTTAAAACACTTGATGTTCTTCAAAATTCCCTTGGGCTATAATTAATAATTGGCCCTCAATTGGCTTATATCTTAATGATTGGTGCATTTACCTTCAACCACTTTATAACAGCCCTTATTGATATTTTTCACAGATACAGCAACCCTCAGTGACACAGAGGGATACAGCAAAAACCGTCGCCCTCGCCGGCGTACTACTGGAGGAGCTGAGATCGCTGATGATGTTACAAGAGCAAAGATGTCAGGATACTCCAGTGAACCAGAGGATGCTCATGGTGGAACACTTAATAGACAGCAGATTATTGCCATGGTTAAACAGAGATTTGGTCTAAATTCAACTGGTAACCCTGCTAGGCCAAATGTGACCATCCATGAAGAGGTATAGCTTCAAAACACCATTATTTTGCTTCCATCTCTTATGTACTATTTAATAAACGAGCAGGCGTGTTTTATCAGGTTTAAAAACTTAGGCATAATTCACAAACCTTTGGTTGAATTAGAGCAACTATATGAGTCAAGAACATGCACTTTTATACTTCGATAGAAGTTTGTGCATCAATATCATTCACAGTGAGGTTTGTACATCATTGCCATGTGCAGTGATTGTCAATTATTCATAAGTTTTTGAAGTCATATTATATAATGCCATTCCATAGTGCTAAAGATACAATATTGAAGTTACAGCAATGCCAATTCAACTCAGGAAATAGTTTACATTCATACTTTAATAGACGAATTGCACTATAACAGGTCATGTGACCCTTACCTCCCTTAAAAAGAGCAGCTGTGTCAAAATGGACATCCAGAATGAAAAGATTAGTAGGGTGGGGGAGTTTTAGCTCATGACGAGCAAAAAGGAGAAATGGAATAAATAGAAAATCTAATATTTCATAGGATTAAATATATTTTAATTTATTATAAGGATTTGTGTGGGAAAATACGCTGGATGGCAAGAGGTTGCCAGCCAACACTTTTCCCACACAAATCCTTGTAAAATGTTCTATTTTATTTTTTATGCCATTTATCCTATAGTCAACATTATGAGCTGAAACTTCACCTCCTTACTAAAGTTGAGCTGCTCTTTTCATTTCTAAAGTTCGTTTTCACACAACTGCTCGTCCTAAGGGAGGTAGGGTCACGTGACCTGTAAGTGAAAGTCGTCTTTTGTTCAACACCAATGATTGGTTATGCTAATTTCATTTATTAAAGATTGATTTATTTAACTTTCATTGTTTCTAAGAAAAAACCATAGGAAGAAAATCTTTCACCTTGAAATTTAATCAAAACATTCTCTTGGCTGATTGAAGTCTGGTCATGGCTAATTCAATAATCAAATTGGAATTGAGCATGTTGGTTTTTTCAGAGGAATGAAAAGTGGTTATCTTAGTGGAAGACCATCAAAAAAATTCATTTTCATGCTATTCTTGATTTTTCAGAAAGGACCACCATCCCCTTCCTCACCAAAACAAATTCGTTATGACAGACTTCTGGAACAACCAGGAGCTTACCCTACCCTCCCACGGAAAGAAGATGCACCACAACCACTCAATACACCAGGTATATATGCAGCCTAAGATGCATTAATCCATGCATTTTTAACACTGATAGTGATTATTAGAGATAAAATATATTTTTGATTTTTTTGTCAAAACTTTTCTCCTAAATAGGTTGTTGCATGATGGCGTCATTTGACTCCCACTACCAAGATGCTTCACAAATTTTCTTTCTTATTTAAATTTGTATTTTCTCATGAGAATATTAAGACAATTGGTGCTAATGAACTGAACAAAAGAAAGTGTGCAAGGGAGGGTTGGTAGTAAAGGTCAATGACACTATCATGCAAACATCCTCTATAAAACCTAATGGTTGACTTTTCTGACCCAAACTTCATGTTCTGTACAATTTTCCAGAGTCAATACTAAATATATTTGACTTGATATGAAGTTTTGAAATTTTTTGGTGCCTATGTTTTTGTGACATGTATATGACCTGCAAAGGAGTGAGTAATCTGGTACATTCTTATGTTCATGATAGAGTGCTAGGCATATACTTAGAGCAGTTTTCAATATTCTGTGAACTCCAACATTTCAACAGCTTATTGTGAAATTGGTTTTTCACTGCCGCCAGTCAAGAACTTAAAAGGTACCAACTGATCAATTTTGATCGACGACAGCAAAAAATCAAATTTCAGCATGCAGCTCGCAACTACCGAGTTTGCGGAATATCAAAAACCGCAGTAAGAGGGGGTGTCACAATATGTATGTAATATTTCTCCCTTATATCCTTAGGAGTTATCTACCTACAGTTGGGCGATGAAATAAGACGGGCCATGATTCCAACCAATTTGAATAAAGTAGACCAAGTTCACAGTCTGTTTGAAAACACTTTCACTGAAAAATTCAAAAGAGAACACAATAACAACAGAAAGACCATCTACATCAAGGATCCTTCATGTGGAATCTTTTATGAACTGGAGGATGTTGGGTGAGTTGTTCAATATTTGACTAAGTCATGGAAAAAGTAATGATAAAAAGGTAAATTATACACCATACTGACGTTTCAGACGCTAGTCCTTCATCTGACTAGGGACGTCTGACTAGGGACGTCTGACGAAGGACTAGCGTCTGAAATGTCAGTAAGTTTTTTCATCCGGCTTTTATAAATAAACTCTTAATGAAAAACAGTGGCCAGTCTACCCCTCTATTGTATTTAACTCATAAACCTTGACTTGAAGAGATGCAAATCGAGTTGAAAAAATCTCGAATTCATTTTAGTTTGTCAGTAAGTTTTTTCATCTTTTCACGGTGTATAATTTACCCTTTTATCATTACTGTTTCATTAGAAACACCGACGCAACTCACACTAGTTTTTAGCTAGCTATCTCTTCTAAGTAATGGTAAATGAAGAGCGGATTTGAGGGCAGACCCAGAGGGTTAACTGGGTGGCTAGGCACACCTTAAAATAATCAATATGGCTTTCTCCAAACTTCATTTCAGACACTTGAATTTAAACACATTTGTGAGTGAATGGGATTTTTATATCAAATTTTATTTTTTTATTCGTTGGATTATTTTTTAGTGATTTATCAAACAAAACTCACCTGAAGATCTTAGACTCTGCTCCTCCTAAGCCTATCCAAAATGGCCCTGTATCCAAGCCTGTTACCAGTGCATCTGTGACGTATAATGCTCCATCATCAGCAGTCCATGTCCAGAAACAGTATATTACTAGTACACCTTTACCAAACCACAGCCATGTGATGCCAACAGACCCCATGCAAAATGGTCAAGGTAGTTTCCAGTGGAAAACAACTGTCACCGAGACCCATACTGTTGAGGGTAATCCGCAGTCAGTCACACGGACAGCTGTTTCACAGGGTAGTTTGATGGACAAGAAGAAGGTGCCACTCCCTGGTCTTGGCGCACAACTGTCTCCTGAAAAAAGAAGGTAAGTGATGCCTATTGATAAAATAGATGTGTAATGCAAGGATTGCAGAGCACCCTTATAGGGGAGGAGGGACTAAAATAGAAAAATATATTGCAGACCAGTATGGAGAAGACTATGATAAACCTAATTCATCTTCAGGGGCGGATCCAGGATTTTTTTAAAGGGAGGGGGGGGGGGTTGTAGCATTGATTGAGGTACTTGTTTGGCGGGAAAGTAACACAGGGTTCCCAAACTGAAGTAGGTCTTATGACAATGATTATTTGCTGCAGACGAACATGGTTGTTTCAGGTCCCACACACGGAGTATAGAAAAAAAGCGAGTGAAATGTGTTCGGCACCCCTGTTTTAATAAAACTCACGATGCTGTTGGTGTTGTCATGAAAAAATAATAATAATGATAAATCACGATGGCTTTCATAGGGAGGGTTGCAACCCCCAAAACCCTCCCCTAGATCTGCCACTGATCCTGGTGCAATTTCCCAAGACCATGTTTCATTCCCAAAAATATAATTTCTTTGTTTAGAGATTATGCATTAGAAGAAGCATGAATATGGATACAAAATAGACAACGAATCTTATTCTCAAGATTTTGAATGACATCTGGTCTGAAATGGGAAAACTTTGCACAACAAGGAATAAGTTCTACTGGGGCACTTTCAAATTCAATTATATAAATTACAAGTGTTCAAAAACTTTAAATTTGATATTTGATATGCAGAGCAAGCAAAGACCAGGCAGTTGAGGACCAGCTTGACACTCTTACTTCAATGTTACAAGAAGCCCTAACAAAAACCGAAAGCCTTGATAGCCTACCTGTCAGAAATGACAGTGCTTCAAGCTCCCAAAGCAGCATGGCAGAGCATGGTCCCCCAGAAGGTAATGGCGTCCAACATTCTGTAGGGATTTTAAGCCCTAGCTACATGTATAGGTCACGCTTGAGGAGTGATTCCGGTGCTGAGTCCATGTCTGACACCCCACCAACACCCCCTGAAGGTACACCCTTTAACATCATATACGTATCTCTCTGCACTTCTCTTCTCTCCTCCTCTTGTCTTTTATGCAATATTCTTTTTTTCTCTTTAGTATTATGCACTTATCCATGTTCTCACGATCGTTCAATCTTCCTGTGAGAAATGCGAATAAGCACAATAGACCCTTTTCGAGTTCCAAATTACCACTGTGTTTCTTGATTACAGACTCATTTACACAGGGTTAGCCTTGATTTTGTGTAGAATATTCACATGTTCCAGTCAAGGTTCGTTGAATTTCAAAGTGTTTGTATTGTAGAAGTTGTGTGTATTTTTTACTTTACTGTCGGTATTTGTGAATATTTAAACACTGATGCAAGGCTAAGCCTGAGTAAATGAGTCTGTAATCAAGGAACACAGGGGTAATTTGGAACTTGAAAAGGGTCTATTTGCTACTTTGATAAGAGCAACTGCACTTAAATCCATTAGATTCTCATGACAGACCTATTTAGCTAAGGTATTATAAGGTTTTGCAATCCAGGGGGAGGAGGTAAAGCATTGGGCAAGTTCGCTGCATTTCTTGAAAGGTTTAAAAATGTTGAATTTCGACACCTCCTTTGGGGTTAAAAATCGTACAGCCACGCACTTTATAAAAAGACTTCTGGTATCTTTAAATTTTGAAAAATTACAATATGGTAATGTTGTTGTTGCTGCTGCTGTTAGTTGAAGGCACTCTTATAATTGCACTTTTGGTTATTTTATACAATCATTACACTTAGTTTAATATGATTATGTTTACTCATAGTCAAGCCAAAGCCAGCACACCACCTCCCCACCCCACCCCCCAGAGCATCCAGCAAGAATGTGTCTCGAGAAACATCTATAAAATACAGCCAGACCTTACAGAGAGACACACCAAAACGGAACATCAGCCAACAGTATGGCACTCTACCCCTACCATCATCATCTGCAACCAAGAAGACTGTCTGGAGCAATAATGTGGAGTCTACACCAGTTGCAACCACAAGATTAGAGAATTTTTCTGCTGTGTCTAGGGGATCACCTGTTCATGTTACGTATGAGGTAGGCTCTTCATAGATTTAACATTACTGTATAGTTGTTAAGGCAGTCAAGAGGCTCATGTTAATTTTCTTTGGGGGGGGGAGGGGGGGTTAAAATCTTGGTGAAGGAAGAAATAGTTGCAATATGAATTTTGTGCTATAAGGAGATGAAAATTGTTTTTGTCTTATTGACCACTTTCCATGCATCAGTAAACTGTATAAACACATGTTTGTCACTGTAAGGTACAAAGTTGAATAATCCAGTGGAACTATATCTTGCATCCAATAAAATTGTATGGGAAGTGTTGGTGGATATGATGCATGTTCAATTATCTACTTCTATTAATTTTCATTTACAGCTGTTTTATAACTGTGAAGGAGAAAAATCTGGGGGTCTTTCTTGGTATAGCAAGCTTTATTATATTCTAGGTTAGGGTTTTTGTTTTGCAGGGTGTAGTGTTGGTGGATTTACCCACCCCACCGCTGTTAGGTTTGCAAGCGTGTGAGTGCGCATGTGTGTAATAAAGAGACGAGCATCAAAGCACATGGTTTAGTGTAGTTGATTATTATTTAGAAAATACACCACATTTGGCGACGAGGATCACCACAAAGATAATCTTAGATATAGATTGATCGTTTTAAGACAACATGGCCAGATTTTTATCTGAATTAGGTGGCTTGGAGCCATTTGATTGCACGGACTCGGCTGGTCTTGTTGCCCGATGGCAAAGATGGCTACGTGCATTTGAGCTGTTTGCTACGGGCAAGGGAGTCGCTGACCCGGAACAGAAGAAAGCACTACTTCTACACACTGCTGGAATGAATGTACAGGATATTTATTTCACCTTGACGGAGGAAACGAATGATGAAGTGAGTGTTTATACTCTAGCGACTAGAGCATTGAATAATTACTTCAAACCTCAGGCAAACGTGCCGTACGAGAGACTTTGTTTTCGCGAAATGAGTCAACTTCCTAATGAAACTGTGGATCAGTTTATCACCAGACTGCGACAGAAGGCCCAAACCTGCGAATTCGGAGAAAATACAGCAGTGGACGAGCAAATAAGGGATCAAGTCATTAGCAAGTGCTCATCGCACAATCTTCGTTTGAAGCTACTCCAAAAGGGCCGAGGATTGACCCTCGCACAGTTAAAAGAGATTGCTCGAGCTATGGAACAGTCAGAGAGGCAAGCCCGTGCTATAGAAGGGAAATCAGAGGAAGTCAATAAGGTGACTGTTGAGACAAACTATGTACAGCGGGACCAAAGGAGAGATGGAAGAAAGGGTCAGATCACCTGCTTCTCGTGTGGACGTGAAGGACACAGGTCCAAAGACCCTAAATGCCCAGCTATTGGTAAGCAGTGCAGGAAGTGCCAAGGAACTGGACATTTCGAGAGAGTGTGTAGCACCCAGCCAAGTGAGCGAAACTAAGGTGGGAGACAACATGTAAGGCAAGTTGAATATGATGATGATGACCAAGGACCAGGTAAAGATAAATATGCATTTAGTATTCATGGTAGCTCCGATGGTACAGTTAATGGTCGAGTAATGGTTCAAGTGGGAGGAATACCAATTGAAATGATCATTGACTCTGGTGCTAGTTGTAATGTTGTTGACAGGAAGTTGTGGGAACACCTGAAAGATAGCAAGATTCAATGTACCTCCACCCGTAGTCCACAGAACCTCTTTCCATATGGGAGTAAAGAACCTCTGAAGGTTGCTGGGAAGTTTACAGCCCAAGTGTCCATCGGGAAAAGACTTGCAAGTGGTGTTGACTTCATTGTGATTGAAGAAGAGGGTCCAGCACTCCTTGGTCGGGATACAGCAATATTGCTTGGAGTGTTAAAGCTGGGACCAGAAATCAATGCTCTTAACATGTCTTTAGATGGGTCCCAGGGACAGTCTAGTATTCTGGATAAACATCCAAATTGTTGTGAAGGTATTGGAAAGTTGAAGGATTTCCAACTAAAGATCCCCATAGACCCAGAGGTCACACCAGTGGCCCAGATAATGCGTCGAGTACCCTACCACCTGCGGGATAAACTGAGCCAAAAGCTTGATGAGCTAGTGGAACTTGATATCATAGAGAGGGTTGAGGGTCCAAGTTCCTGGGTATCCCCAGTAGTAGTTGTTACAAAATCCACAGGGGATATCAGACTCTGTGTTGATATGCGGCAGGCAAACATGGCTGTGAAGCGCGAGAGGTACCCTATACCTACCATTGATGAAGTCATCCAAGACATGACACAAAGCAAAGTGTTTAGTAAATTGGATCTTAAGTCAGCCTACCATCAAATTGAGTTAGCTCCACAATCGAGGGATATTACTACATTCTCAACCCACCAAGGCCTATACCGCTACAAACGCCTCATGTTTGGGATCAGCTGTGCCCCGGAAATGTATCAGAGAGTTCTCCAGCAAGTCCTGCAAGGATGTGATGGTGCTCAGAATATTATTGATGATGTCATTGTGCATGCATCAACAGAAGAGGAGCAAGATAGAAGAGTCGCAGAGGTAGTTAAAGTGCTAGCAGAAAGGGGATTAACATTCAACCGTGCCAAGTGTCAATTCAAAATGCCAAAGATAGAATTCCTGGGTCATGTATTGTCAGAAAGAGGAATTGGACCAGCAGATGAAAAGGTGAGAGCAGTTGCTGAGGCTAGAGAGCCTACAAATGCCGCAGAAGTACGGAGTTTCCTAGGACTGGTGAACTTCACTGCACGGTTCATCCCAGACCTAGCTACCATCTCTGCACCCTTGAGAAAACTTACAAAGACACAAGAGCCATTTCAATGGGGTCCAGAGCAGAGTAGAGCATTCAAGGAGTTGAAGAGGAGACTCACCAATGCAGAGACCCTGGGATACTTTGACCAAAGTGCACCCACCAAAGTGATTGCAGATGCCAGTCCGGTCGGATTGGGAGCTGTTCTGGTACAGGAACAAGCAGGAGAACTCAGAGTAATTAGTTATGCCAGCCGCAGTTTAAGTGACACTGAGAAGAGATATTCACAGACGGAGAAAGAGGCCTTGGCCATAGTCTGGTCATGCGAGAGGTTCCATGCCTACATCTTTGGTGCTGATTTTGAACTGTGGACAGACCACAAGCCACTAGAGTGTATTTTTACACCAAAGTCAAAGACCTGTGCAAGGATTGAGAGATGGCTCCTAAGACTGCAGCCCTATACATACACTGTTAAGTACATCCCTGGCCCAAGCAACATCGCTGATTCACTGTCACAACTTCTGTCCCCATCATCAGTTACTGGCTCAGATGATACCACCGAACATTATATTAGGTTTGTAGCTCGGGAGGCGACCCCATGTGCCTTGACCACACGCGAGATGGAAAGAGTGTCAGAACATGATCCAGAGTTGATGTGCATCAGGGAGTGCCTGCTTAATGGAAGATGGGATGACATCAAATTTAAAGAGTACCTGCCAGTGCGGAATGAGTTAGGAGCGGTTGGTCAACTTGTGTTGAGAGGAGCAAGGATTGTAGTGCCCAAACAACTCCGAGGTCAAGTACTAGAGCTAGCCCATGAAGGCCACCCAGGTATTGTAGCCATGAAGCAACGACTCAGGTCTAAGGTCTGGTGGCCGGGACTAGACAAGGAAGTTGAAAAGCACTGCAAAGAATGTTATGGGTGTCAGTTGGTTAGCCAACCTCACAAACCCGAGCCCATGACCCGCACTGAGTTGCCCTCTGCTCCGTGGGAGCACTTAGCTGCTGACCTGTTGGGTCCATTACCCTCTGGTGACTACCTGTTTGTCGTGGTGGATTACTACAGTAGATTCTTTGAGATAGATTTCACCAAATCCATAACTTCCGAGAAGATCATATCACTCCTGGACCAAGCATTTGTTACTCATGGCCTACCACTGTCATTAAGAACAGACAATGGAACACAGTTTGTAAGTGAGCAGTTCGAGGAGTATTTGCGTGAGAATGGCATTGAACATAGGAGAACCACTCCTCTCTGGCCCCAGGCCAATGGAGAAGTTGAGCGTCAGAATCGCAGTATCCTGAAGAGGTTACGCATTGCTCAAGTGGAACGAAGAGACTGGAGAGGAGAGATGAACAAGTTTCTGATAATGCACCGTAGCACACCACACAGCACAACAGGAATAAGCCCTTCACAGCTTCTATATGGGCGGAACATTCGCACAAAACTACCCCAACTGACTGAAACCAGTTGGGACTATGAGGTGAGAGATAGAGACAGTGAATGGAAAGAGAAGGGGAAACAGTACGCAGATGCCAAGAGGAGAGCACAAGACAGTCAGATCCAGGAGGGTGATCAAGTGCTGGTCAAACAGGAGAGACAGAACAAGCTATCTACACCATTCAAACCATCACCATTCACAGTGATTCAGAAGCAAGGAAACAGCGTTCTCATTGGTGATGGAAGATCTCAGTATCACAGGAATGTCACCCATTTAAAGAAATTCTACGGCAGCAGAGAAAATGTGCCTGAACCCAGGACCATAACCTCAGAGCTTGATGAGATTGACCCCTGCTTTGATGATCAACCTCCTGGAGGAACTTTCAAGGCGACCACAGCAGTAGGAATGTCACCTACCCAAGCCAGCCAGGTTGACCATCCGGGTCAACCCTGCAATCCTAACCTTCAAGCTACTCGACCTACTCGTGCAAGGATGCTACCTGCAAGGTTTGATGACTATGTACTGGGCTATGTTGGGCCTATAACTTTTGTCTGACTGTGAGCTTGCTAAAGCTTATGATGTTTAAATGTTATGACAGTTAAAGACTTTGGGCATCTTAGTTTATTGTTGTTTTGCTCAACCATGTGTGAACTCATGTTTTAAAAAAAAGGAGATGTAGTGTTGGTGGATTTACCCACCCCACCCCTGTTAGGTTTGCAAGCGTGCGAGTGCGCATGTGTGTAATAAAGAGACGAGCATCAAAGCACATGGTTTAGTGTAGTTGATTATTATTTAGAAAATACACCACACAGGGTGTTATTGTTTAGCTCCAAATAGATTATCCTTGGCTATTGTTTTATTGTCTTCATCAAGTGCCTTGCATCAACAAAAAAGATCCAGAACTGCCCATGATGACCAACTTTTTTCCAAAGAATCTTGGGCCTACATTTAGAAATGTAATTGTATTTGTGCTTGCACTTTTTCTTTTGTGCCAAACTTGGTACTTACTATTTACTCATTCTTTAAAATTCTTCTGTTTTCTTGACTGTCCAATAGAGTGGTCATGTGATTGATAAATCAAAGCTAAAGTCCAAAGCCAATGATCTGAGGAGTGACATTCAAATCCTGAAAGCTCAACTTGGTCAATTGAAACACATTCATAGCTATCAGGCCAAGTCCTTTGAAGATATGATGAGAAATGCCAAAGATCAGATCCTGTTAAGCATGCAGAAACTTAGTACAGGTGAGTTTTGTTCATTTAGAGTTCATCTCCTAGTTCCCCAGTTTTTCTCCCTCTGCAGAACCTAACACACTATATTCTAATTCAATCTATGGGTTAGATGTGCCCCAAGTTAGATCATCTTAGGTTGTTTAAGGGTTTGATAAAATGTATGTATGGTTCAGGCTGTAACCAGGGATTTTGCAGGGTTAGTGTACAGGGAATAGAAATGGACTGTCTAAACTAAAAGCCATTGCAGAACCAAAAAAACAGCAAGAGAGGAATGATTGATCCAATAACCAATCTATAATTTGAGAAGCAAAAAAAACCAATATTTTGCGAGGAAAATTTGGTTTGAATTTATAAATGGTTGTTTGTTTGTCTTCATATTATTAAATGTAACCTTGAAGTTGTGCAGCATATTGCACATTAATAAGAAAAGGCACAACACGGTTATGATGCTATTCTAACACTGAATAATTTAATGGGAAATTAAGGGCATTTTCAGATTTTGTGAAACATTTTTTTGTGGAGACAGTCATACAGCTTGTTTTCGTTGCTTTTTGTTGATGGATATTTACTTCATTCTACTTTCCCATGGTACTAACAAGAAGTGTATTTATCTTACAGCTGTTGAGGATTCCCCTCAACGCAAAGCTAGAAATAAAGTTCATGAAGATGAGATGAAGTACATCAAAGCCAAGAATGAGATCAACAGAACAATAAGGTCAGTACATTGGTCCCAGCTTATTGTTGTGTCAAAATCAACACAGGTCGTTCAGTGACACTCAATCATAGGGGGATGTACCATTTTCCCACCAATACACACACGTACATTGGTCCCAGCTTATTATTGTTATTTTAAAATCAACGTTACCCATAAAAACGTAGATGTGAGAGTTGGCATGACAGGTCATTCGTTGACACTCAGGGATGTAGCAAGGTCTCGATCATAGGGGAGATGTACCATTTTCCCGCCAATTTACACGTGTGTGCGCTACATCTTTAGACTTTCCCACCCTATTTACAGACTCAGTAAAACCTTTTTTAGGGGGTGGGGGGGGCGTGACTACGCTACTGGTAACACTCACATTGCCAGAATTAATTTTTTTGTGACATTTGCCTTAAGTGTTACCAAAGGGACTAGGTTTGATTGAGCCAACTAAAGAGTGTTTCTTTTGAAAAACACTTAGCAGATCCAGTCTTAAAATCTTTTTATTTTATTTTAACAGTGAACTTGAAAGCGAGGTCGAGATGGTAAGGCTGGATGTAATCCAGAAAAGAACAATTGGGAACCCTGTGGAAGTAGATAGCATGAACAGCCAGCTGGCGCTGATCAGCAGACAAATAGCAGACCTCAGAAGTAAGTCAATAGGCATCTTCATTTACCTTTTCCACTCATCACTCTTTGAAAAAGAAAAAAAAAAGATATGTCAGACTAAAAATTTGGTCAAGTATGTTTGAACGTGCTTTTTCATTTGAATCAACAACTAACTGCAGCACCTCTGGATTGTAAATGAATGTACACAGACCTTGTCTTGTCTTGGAATCACAGGCTTCACAATATCCATATCATTTTAGAGAGCCACTGGGTTATTAGTATGATTGTCTGAAATAAACTATATTTCATTCTTTCAACATTTCATTTTTCTTTCATTCATTCATTCATTGATTCATTTATTTTTTCTTTCCTTCATTCCTTCATTCAGTCATTCAGTCAGTCAGTCTCATTCATTTATTCATTCATTTATTCGTTCATTTTTCATTCATTCAGTCATTCATTCAGTCATTCATTCATTCCTTCATTCAGTCATTCAGTTATTTTGGTCATTCATTCATTCAGTCAGTCAGTCAGTCATTTATTCATTCATTTATTCATTCATTTATTCATTCAGTCAGTCATTCAGTCAGTCATTCATTCAGTCAGTCATTCAGTCATTCATTCAGTCAGTCAGTCATTCATTCAGTCATTCAGTCATTCATTCAGTCATTCATTCAGTCAGTCATTCAGTCATTCATTCATTCATTCAGTCATTCATTCAGTCATTCATTCAGTCATTCATTCAGTCATTCATTCAGTCATTCAGTCATTCATTCAGTCATTCAGTCATCCATAAGAATTTGAATATTAGATAGTCACTTTAAAATCACTTTTAAATTTCTGAAGAAAAAAAATGTATTAAAGGTAATTTGTTGCTATAGCAATCGATTATTGACGTACGTGTCATACATCTCATCAGCACCACATGGACAGGAAATGTGTCTCGTCTTCACGGCAGCTGATGCGATACATGAATATCGTAACCATGACAACCGCCTAAGACCACTTCGAAACGAGACGACGAGGAACCAGCGTGACATAATTTGTCTATTTTTCAGGTCAATTTACTGAAATTCACGACAGTATGAAGATGGTAATGGCGTCGGAGTTAGACGTTATTGTACAAGGAGACAAGTAAGCCATATTTGTCTTCATTATAAAGCTCTACCAAGACAATATTAATTAGGCTTTTGTATTGAGGGTGAAGAAATTATTTGGAGGAGAAACAAATTATTTTATTCTGTTGACAAATATTGTTCTTTTTGCTTTTAAACCAAAATTTCTCAACAGCAAGTGGCTCCCAGGCGAAAATGTTCACTAATCTGGTTTTCATAATCATAATTGAGTCATATTAACCTCAAATACTTCAATTATTCGAACTTTCAAAAATTGAGACGTTTTCATCCAAGAGCCCCTTTAAAAGAGAAGTACAAGTTGAGATATTAAACCTAAGTAAAATATGTAACTACCTAAGTTTTCAAGGTTGTTGTTGTCTTTGTCTGTAGATTCCTGAAGGAGGAGCCTTCAAAACTGGACAATCTCGTCAGTAGATGTAAACACGTGACTGGGACTTTGTTTACCTTACAGAAGTAAGTTATGAGAGAAAATGTGAATTACTCATAGATTTGTCTTTCAAAGTAACTCCTACTCATTTTTTTTTTTTGTGACTGTAAGAAATTCACGCTAAATGTGTGTTGTGTCGTGCCGTGAATGTGACGATACTATGTCCAAACAGTTTTAAAAGCTGAGTCAGTGCACTGTAAAGGAATGTCGTAAACTCTTTACCGCATACATTTGCCGTGCCGTGCCGTTTGACAGTCATATTTTATGTAATCAGCTCTATATGATATCGATACTGATGCATACTATATTCAATCCACAGGTTAATGTCAGCTCAGGAACAGATGAAAAGTGAAAGTCAGATATCCTTTAGCTCTCTTGATGTGAGTAGAGACAAACGATATTGTGGCATAACACACTTCACCCGACCAAACCATAGCGTAACACACCTCATCACATCATATCACGACACAACACCCTGGCTCTTACACCACTTTATTTCAACACAGCACAACATATCATGGACCTTTATCACGCGGCAGCCATGTCGACTGGGAAAAAATAGATTCTTTCCAGCGTAGCTTTGCATTCAAGTGCTTCAGGGTGAGGTTACACACCTCACCTCTCTTCACCTCAACACAAAGTACAGTAATACTCATTTAATCATATTCGCGCTTCATAAATATTTCAAACATCAACAACACTCAATGCCACAATACCCTCACCCTAGCAACCTAGCCTAACCCTCAACTTATTATGCCACATCGTAACAAGCCATTACCATTCCACACCCTACCATACCCCAGCACACCACACAACATTGCACAACCTAACACCAGGTTCATACTAACCTTACTTTCGTTTCCCCCATTTCAGGAAGTAGATAAAGATCTTATAGACAGTATAAGATCGTCACATCTCCATTCAAAACCATCCAGTGTACAAGAGGTAAGTTACTAAAAACTTACTTGTACCCCTTTCGAAAAATAGCCGTATTCCAAGGTCTTGTGAAAAATATTGACTCATTATCACTGAGGATATCCTAGAGAGGTCTTTGAGTTTTATAATATGAAAGATTTTCATGCTGAAAGAGGCTGCCGCAAAAGACGACCACACCCACAAATGAGAATCGTTTAGTTTTTCGCTTTTAGAGTGCTGTTAACATGAATGAAGGGCCAAGATACCTGACTTATTTCTGTTGTTTTTGTTGTCCCACTTGGCAAAAAGATAACAAAAGCTTTGTTTCTCATGGTAAAAGGTCACCCTACCTTATGTAAACGACCCCGTATTCAACAGGGACGACGAAGAACTACCACCCTGTTAGCAGAAGTCTTTTTCTGCCCTCTGTTTGTTCCCCTCCCCTCCCCTCTACCAGCCTGGCGTTCAGCCCTACGAATCAGAAGGGGGGAAACCTCTGCTCGCAGGGAAGCGTATAACGTTTTAAAATGGTGATGGGGGGAGGCTAGAAAGGCTGAGGACAACTTATCCTAATTTGTTTTTGATTTTTTTTTTTTTTTTAATTTCATTTATTGTTGCTTCATTTAGGATCCGAGAATCAAGTCGAATCGTCCACGTGTAAGATTCTGTGATGAAGTGAACTGAACACCTCATCTCCCACACCCACAACAGAGAAAAAAAGCGATAAAAAAGCAGGAGAAGCAAACTAGCCTCTTCATCTGTAAATGACTAATAACCTTAACAGAAGGTCAGTAGTGTATGGGATGACAGGAAGCTACTGCAAAGAAAGCTACTGCAAAGGAAACTACTGCAAAGCTACAAGAAATAAATGGAAGATGAGATACAATACAATGAGGAGGACAAGACACTTTGCCACGAGTATGGAGTTCAACAAGTAATCCGCTCTACTTTAGACTTTCATTCTTCGTAACTCATTTCTATCGTGTATACATCCACAATTTCTATCAAGTAACTAACATGTTATGAATCTTCTCCTCGTCTTAAAAAAATTTGAGCTATTTTGAGAAGCGTTTCGCCTCTTTCTGTAGGAGCTTTCTTTTTAGGGGTTGAGCTGAAAAATTGGAAAAAGATTTCGTGACAACTTGCGTGACAGCTCCTATCACTTCCAAGAGGGCTTGTTCTGCTCGATGGACAAGATGCATCGTGGTCTAGCTTGAGTTCTATCTTATGACCGGCGTGCATCGATTTTATGGTGTTGTTTGACCAATGACAGACCAGAAAGCGCCATATTTAACTGAGGTGATGTCTGATTGGTAAACCGCCTTCACTGAGGTAAAACGCTTCTCAATTAGTTTTTTATCCTTCGTCTTTTACCAACTAAAATTATCTTGATTTGTTAGCTTGATGATTCATAGTTTTAAATTTTATCTTCTTTTTATAATAATTCCTTATATTTTATCATAAAACTTGGCTATTTTAACATAATCATATTAATAGTTTTCCATGTCAGGGACATTTTAAAACTCGAATTCTAAACATTTCCTGTAAATTGAAGACGTTTTTGCAACATTTTTATATTTTTCCTACCTCTGTAGAGACTAATTTTCTCGCACTGAACCATTTTCAATCGCGATATTTCAAAGGTTTTGACCCTTTTTCCATGTTTTAAGAATGATATATCGCCCCGTTAATCTTATTGCAAGTGATACATACATCCTTTCACTTTAAAAACAAATTTGGGGTGAAAATGCCCCACCCAAACCTGGTGTTTGGGCTGAGGGTGGGGGGCAAAATATTTCATAATGAAGTCTTTGTTACTGTGATGTCATGAACTCCTGAGTGCCATCCTTCTACTTTTATCAAGATTATTTTTGAAAACAATTCTGCTGAACATTATACCAAAGAGATCCAAAAACAAAGTGAAAAAGCTATAATTAGTAAAAAGTTTTGATTATCCTCAAAATATTAACTACAACTGCTGATTGAGTTTTTCGAGTTGCATAAGCAGTTTGCATTGAAATATTTTATTATGAAGATTTTAATTAGTAGAAAGTATTGTTTTCACATGTATTTTAGATTTTTCGAAGAGTCATTAGTATTGAATTATTTTACTGGAATGTTTAGTATGGTTTGAACTCATTTTAGTAAAGCTGGTCAAATATCCAAAGAGCAGGGTGTTAATTAGGTACCTAATTGGCGCCCTGCCAAAAAGTATCGAAGTTCGAGGCCGGGATTCAGCTAAAGCAGAACTTCTATTAAACGTGCCAAGTTGGTTAATGAATAGGAGGTTGCCGCTTAGTAAGGGGTTTATTGATATGGACTAGTGCAATAAAGCGTCCTTTTGGGACTTTGGCAACAGGCCGCTAATAGAGGCTTGTCACTTTATAGGTGGTCGGTTAATAGAGGTTTGTCACTTTATAGGTGGTCGGTTAATAGAGGTTCTAATGCGAATGAAAAAGGTTGCGAGAGCAAAAGAGTGAAAACGAACATGGAGGCAATCAATGCTGTTCCTTAGTATATAATAATCCTTTTTGGATTTATCGGTGCAACGCTTGAAATTCTTTTCTAATAACCGATTTCTTTCCATCATTTGCTTTCATTTCTAGCTCGTATGCATTGAATGATGAAAATAAATGTATTTCCCATGTTCCTCGTTGACAATGGCTAACTTGTCTCTGACATCAAGGAAAACTGGTATCGTAGTCACCTCGCACAGAATTGTGGGTCTGAATCAGATTACTGCAAGAAAACGAAGGCTCCTAATAATCAGCCCCAGAATTCCATGCGTCGAATTCGTTACCAGTCTACCTTGAAGTCTAGAGGAAAAGTCCACAGGTATTCCAAACTTGGGTTGGGGCCGTTGTCTCAGAAGGTGTAAATTTTCATTTTTATAGCTGCATTACTTCGAAATCTAAATTTTATTTCAAATTTGGGTTCATTATATCATTTCCAGTAGATAAAACTAAAGAATTGTATGCAAAGATAAGAATGCATTTCTATGCTTTGGATGTACAGTGTTAAAATAGCTTTTAAAATATTAGAATAAAATAATTATCTGTAACAAGTGAGAGGTGTAGGGTGAAATAGTTGTTTGGTGTAATACTTGTTGTTTAAAAAATTTTTATTCACTTCCTCCCCCCCCCCCCCCCCCCTTTCAAAATAAAATAAATAAAGCCAAGAGGGACAGGCATTTAAATATTGTCCTTCCCTATTTTTGTCATTTTTCTCCCTAACCAACTTTTTCAGCAGTTTTTCCTTCCGCAAGCAAACGAAAAAATGATTAAGAAGTTAATTAAATTCTTTTCTCCCTTTAACGCTGTTTCTCTCTTCTAATATTTTTTCTGTCTTTTTTTATTCGTTTCTTCCTCCTCCCTGATACGTTCCTCTCCAGTCTGTATAACTGCACTGTGGTTCTTTGCTTGTTGATTTCCTGCAGCTTTGTTGTTTTTCGTTTAATTTTGTTTGTTTGTTTGTTAAAGAGAAATACAAGTTGAAGTTTCACGACCAAACAAATAAATGATCAGCACCCAAAAATCCCTAATATATTTGGGGCTAGTATTTTAATTTCCATTTCCGACCACATGTTGTTCCCAGCTTGAGAATACGTACCGGTAACGCTTGAGAAGATATATTACTGTGTATGAAACTGAAACGAAAAGTCTAATTCCAATGATATCGAAATAGGGAAACCGTACTCATAATGTTAAAGGTTGTACGAGATTTTTAAATATGTACTGTGTTTAGCTGTAGTAGAATTGATACAAAACGTAATGGTAACAACAACCTTCAATTTCCCAGCATGCGTTGCAAATCAGCACTGATGCATGGGAGTCATGTGACTCGAAATTCATGTGTCACTACATGTTCGACATGTTGTAAACAATGGGCCCAATGAACAACGTAAATACTTATCGTAGAGACAAAATCTGTCTCCGATAACAATATATCTACATTCATGGTTTGAAAATTGCGAGGGAAAAGGAAAGAAATGAAAAGAGAAAAACAACTGAAAATGGGAATTAAAAGGGACAAAGCATTTTTATATTTTTATAGTAAATCAGTGTAATTATGAATTGAATCTAGACAACGACTGGAACCAAGTGTTTCATGAAGCGTTTCCTTCAGCTCCGTTCTTCCGCTAAGTGTAATGACCGAGAAGTTTTCATTTGATGCATGAAAAATCATATTTGTCAATGGGCAACATTATAAAAGATCAATACTCTCTCTAAACTAGCTGTAAATATATATTAAAAAAGTCCTATTATTACTAAGCTATAAATAAAACGACTGACAGTATTGAAGGGATATAAAGAAATGATGGGTGTATTGACGAACGTAAAGACAAAACACTCAAATATACTCAATTACCTCAAAATTTGCTGGGGAAGCCCAGTTCAAATTTGTGAGATATATTTTTGAATTAATTTTTTGTTTTTGTATTTCAATTTCCGCTATGGTCTTTGAAAAAAACAACGTCTATGTACAAAATTGGTATGTTTGTTTTGGATCTTATCTTTCGGTTTTATATCGCTCGAGTACGTCTGCATCAGCGAATTATTCTAAAAAAATTAAATCCTTATATTAATGTTACCACTTCAGAAAACAACTGTATTTACATGTGTTGTTTTTGTGCTATTTTTAATACACATTTGATAACTTTAAGCCACTTTCAGGTGGCTGTTTCAAATGACAATAATATGTACCTGCACCACACTGGATTGTCGACCCTTCCCCCTCCCCTCCCCTCCCCTGCACCACTCCCAGTCTATTCCTTACTGCCTCGTCAGGCTTCTGTTGATTGGCTGACTTTGGGAAGATAACCAATCAGGTGTCGTGTTTATAGGTCACGTGGTGTAAGTAATGACACCATCGAGTAGAAGAAGCAAGACGAAGCTCCACATATTTCAGTTGAACGAGCAGGTTGTAGTAGGGGAAAAGCTTTGACTTTAAACTAAACTTAGTTTAATATTTTAGGTTGTTTTTCTTCTGATTTAGCCCATCAGGGGCTTGGGATAGTTATTATCTCTTAAATTTAAGAGTATTTCGATGAAGAACGGTTTAGAAGCGGCTGGAAGAGCGGTAATAGATATGGAAACCCAAGGAGACGATATGGAGCCAGATGGGCATGAAGGAGACGACGAGAGAACTAGTGGTCCGAGTGGTTCGGAAATGGCAGAGAAGGACATAGAAGTTAAAATACAAGATAAAAAGGTTGATACTACAAGTGCTGCTGCTGGAAATGCAGATATTTCTGAAGTTAAACCTATGCGGATTCAGAAAAAACATCGGAGGGGCTCGCGCAAAAATCGGAAAAAATACAAACCTTACTCGAAGATGACTTGGGACGAGAAAAAAGCAAGACTCGAGCTGGATGCAAAGAAAGCTAATAAGGTGAGAGAGAAGTACACACACGAGAAGGGAAGACCCAATGCTCCATATAATACTACGCAGTTTTTGATGGACGAACATGATCAAGAAGAACCAGACATAGGAAACCACGCACATATGCAGTCGGACGGGGAAGCTGAAGACGATGATTGCGACTCGCGATCAACCGAACGAAGAAGACTTGATTCACAATCCTTTGACGATCCGGAATTAGGAGACTATAATGAATCTCCAGAGGATGAGATTTATGAACAAGAGTTCTTTCAAAAGGATTTTACAGAGGCGTATGAGCAGTGTCATGCGGAGAGTTTATACTCCATGAAAAAGGATGAACTCGTTCGCGAGTGTATGTCGCTAGAAGAACGAGTAGAAGCATTAGAAAGAAAGTTACGTGAAGTTGGTGCTTTGGACAACCAAGACAGATTAAGGGATTCATCTTTAGAGGACCTTCCTTACAGATTTAATGGTGATAATCTTAATACGGACGATAGTAGTAGTAGCAGTAATTCTAGCGAAGATCTTATACGAACCTTACGTACTGAACTCAACAGACTAAAGACTGAAAACGAGAAACTTCAGCATTCAAAAACTGTACAACCCGCTGTCTGTACGAGTGAATAACAGCTAAACCTATTAGAATATAGATTCTTATATTGTAAATAGAATAATATCTTCACTCGGTCTCATTTTAGAGATGATAGAACTTGCGTAGGTAAATCTGTGTGTAGTAAATCCTTGATCACACGTAGTATTTCTATGCCCGATCGCGTACGTACGTTTTAGTAACTTATAGCTTTTCCTTGTCCTATTTATTCTACAAGAATAGATACTAACAAAGATGAAAGCCATAGGTATCGTCTAAATAAAAAACCTTATCGCTAATACGTTCATTGTTGTCTATGAATTTATAAACTGGCTTCAAAGTAGACGCTTGAGTTCTGCTGTCGAGCATACGCGCCAAAAGTCTGGTGAAAATTGAAACACTTGGTGCTAAAAAACTAGAAAAATCCTAAGTTTATGTCCAGAAATCGTTGATGAAAACGTCGGTTGAAGAATGGTACTTCTCTTCACAGATTTTTTATCGAGTATTTGTACATGGCATCCTTGGTCTTCTATTATTGTTATTACGTTGTCCATCTTGTGACGTCTATGACATGTGACCCTTAAGAACTGAGGTCGTACGCCTGAACGATTTGCAATTTCCATTACTAGATTCTTATCTAACAATCTAAATTACTGGATCAATTGCTAATGTTTTCCAAAAAGTTTTTTCATTAACTTTAGTTTTTCAATTTGACAATCAAAGAAGAATATTAATATAAATCAACATATTTGATTCCTTTGTCATTTAAAAACCAGGGCATTGAATAGGTTTTATTTACTATATCATATAAAAGTACTAGTAGTAATTGATCGACCCAGTATCAAGAACTTCCTTTTATAAACTGATAATTACTTACGAGAAAAGGTGGATGGGTGGTAAAATTGGTTACTGTTTTCCTCAACTTTCCTCTGATTAGCAAAACTTGGAAAAATTCAGTGCCATATTGCAAGGCTTTAGTAACCTACATATTTTCTCACCCTCCTCCCATAAGATCCATAAATGAGACTGCATCCCTAGGACTGACATTCTATAGGCATATGATGTTTCAATAAAAGGTCAATGCCACTAAGTTAAAATTAAGTTTGATATATTTTGAAAACCTGTGAAGATTTTGTTTTAAGTCAAAGCAACTGCAGTAATTTGACTTCATCATTGTGTTTTTTAGGATACTTAACATTGCTGTAACATGATTTTTCGATCTATTTATTTTTTGACATACCCTTCGATTTGTAAACTAATACTAATCGTAAGTCTATCCTTGGTATTTTCTTTATATCATATTCACATATTGTCTAGATGTCTAAAAGTTTCAACAAAGTATAAGGCACAAAATTTAGAACACAACTAATGCCCGGAGAATCCACTTCATAGAAATCAAATTTTAAAAACTTGCCCTTCTCGTCTATCAATTTCGATTTAAGCCAGCTGTGTGTAGGGCGTATCTAATTTTACTCATATCGTATAACAGTTCTTTGATTACACATTGTCCTTTGATCCCAGCAGAAAATAACCATTCCCCTGGACTGGAGAGTTACTAGGCCATCATGTTGGAACAGATACTGGGTTACTTTTTGCAGACATTTAAAAAATATGGTATGTATATGAGTGACATGCTGATATATTGCAGTGTAATTTCATATGAGGTCATGTCATTCTCTTGAGTATTATGTATTTTATTATTTCTTTATTCACAAGTAATACATTCTAAAGGGAATGACATGATCTAAGATGGAAAAAATTACAACCAAATGGTTTGGTCATAAATGCATGTAGAAGACCAAAGAGAAAAGGAAAAGAGTCAAAATTATTAATTTATTTTATCAGAAAGCATTTTTCTCTTAAAAGTTATGAGGATATTTTTTTTAAAATCCTTTTGAAAAGTGTAGATTTTTCAAATAATTTTCTATCTTTTCTTTGTGAATTCTCGTTTTTTTTTTTTTTTTTTTTGCATTATGGTTGTCCCAAAATTTTTAGTTTAAAGACATTCATATGCATTGTTTGCACAGCCCTTCTGTATGCAGGTTGATGTCATTCAAATGTTTTGATAAGCCAAATATTGAGAAAACAACTTTTTCACTTATTTAAACTCTGACTTATAGCTCTAGGATAAAGTCAGTGACCTCATTTTTCTTGGTCTTAAAGATGCTACCAAAATCAAAACAAATCAAATCTACTACTTCTGGATCTAAAAAAATTACTATTATCACGTCTTTTCCTGAATACCATATTTGCACAGTGTTCAGCAAAATAACAAATTTGTTGACACCCACTTTTTATTTAATGTTTTTTTCCAGCAAGAATATGTTGAGGTATGCTTATGCAAAGTTAAAAAAATTTCATCAACTTCATTTGCCCACGAATGTCCTTAATGCAACTTCGGAAAACCGAAAGAAAAGTTTATTCATTTCTCATCCATTATCCCCCTTCCATCAATGACAAACATTCCCTAGATAACAGTTTGCTCCCAGGCTAAATTCAACATCAACGGTCATAAACATAAAACGATTTTATTATTCTGGTAACTATATCAAATTGTCTATTATTTACATCCATCATTTAAATGTACATAAGTGCACTATAAGCAAAGCAAGATGTGAACACAATTTACACCTATATTTGTGATGAATCCCCTCAAGATGGATAATGGTTCTGTCTGGGAATCTCAGAAACATGGAACATAAGTGAAATATTTTTCTTGGAGGTGAGTAAGGATGTTTTCTTTTCCATAATAATTATTATTTCAGAATCTTTTCTTAGTTGATATTACATGAACATAAATAACTATAAAGAATAGAAAATATTACAATGCACATGCAGGGTCGATAGATACTTTTAGAGCAGATATTAGAATTGACTTCGAACAATAGTTGCATTTAGGTCAGTTAATTTCTATGCGTTTATTGCTTTGACCCAAATGCCTATACTCAAAACAATTAATAGCCTGCGTAGTGACGCTTTGGGGACGGGGCACAAGAAAAGGGAGGGGGAGCGCCCCTACGCAGGCTAAAAACTGAAGGCAATAGAGTGTAACTGTGATATCTGCTATATTACTTCCCTATAAGTATCTTGATCACCAAGCTGTTTCAACTTGAAGCATGGCCTGTTCAATGATCACTCTCTTCATCACTACTTTCAATAATCTTTTTGATCTTCTTTTTCTCTTTCCTTATACTTCCTTCACTACTAGTACGTTTTCTCTGTGTTGTTGCAATATTTTCTTCTGAGTCAATCCCCTTTTTAGCATTCATAAGCCTTTCTTCTCCTTCATCTTCATCTTCACTCTCTAATCCTCTCAAATTGGTAGTGTCTTCCTCTTCCTCTTCTTCCGCCTCCTCCTCCTCTTCCGATGAATAAGCACCTGCAACAAAGAAAATTGCAATCAGCAGTAATTATCTAACCCTTGAGCATCATGTCATTGAATATTCAACTGACTGAAGGCACTTGAGAGTATTTATAAATTTATTTGTCCAGCAGCCAATGTGTAATTCAAGAAATTATCCATACCCACCTCCCCCACGGAGGATTTTTTTCAGAACCTCCCTACCCCTTGGAAATTTCTTCCATACAAACTCTGTAATTTTGTTCTTTCTCCGACTCCCCCACCCCTCATAATTTCCAAAAAAATTTTGTACAGGGGGAGGGGAGGTTCATTTGAACCATTGAACCACACTTAGCAACGGGCATGGAAACACCATTTTTATTTCACAGGGATGATTATTAAAACTGCTAAAAGAAAGTCAAAATTATGATCCCACATTGATCCTCTCCAACCTAAATGAGCAGAATGCTCAACAAAAATTGGACTGCCATGAAAAAATTTCCATAAAAATTAGAACTGCCTTTTTATTGTGGACCAATAAATCATTTTCAACAGAAGATACTCTTACTACTTTTTGCGATCAACTTTTTAGTATAAACTTTCTTAATAGTTGTTTAAAGTTTGAAACTAGAGGCTTTTACATACATGTAAAGAATGGCCTTTCAACTCAAAATATTATATACAGGCCATTGTAGATAACAAATGACAGAAGAAAGAATGTTATTGTGCAATTTTTAGAACAATGAGTTCATCCACATTCATGCCTAAAATGTTGCAGCTGGCACAAACCATCAGACAAACCATCATCTTTCAAAAACCTTTTATGCTATGAAGTTGGTTGCAAAAATTAGTAACTTTACTGTTAACAAGGTACCTTTGGCAAGATCTTGTTTGAACTTTTTCTTGATTTTCAACAGACTCTGTTCTAACTCTTCTTCATCGTCTTCCCCCTCGAGGTAGGTAGTACTAAGGCTCTTTGCCTGGCTGCGCTCTCTCATTCTTCGTCGTTGGTTGTCAAGACGTAACTGAGCTCTTAGTTTCTCATCCTCTTTCTAAAAAAAGAATAAATCATGGTTTAAAAAACTGCTCAGAAAAATTGCACAAAGGGAAGGATCATTTAATATGTGGGCATGAAGATGTTAAGGGGGTGCCTAAATTTTCTGAAAGATTTAAATTTTATTTTTGGAATGGTTAGCGAAGGGGGGCCTGGTAATTTTTTCAGTACACATTGGGGGAGAGGGGATGGGTAATTGATAAAAAAAGACTGTCAATCAAATGCTGTTATTATCAATTTACATTTAATTCTCTAACATTACTATACAGACCAAGTTCAATCTCTAAGTGTCTAGTCGTTCTAGCACAATTTTGCACTAATTGAGACAAGTTTCCACTCACACACACTACCACTAAATTCAATGTTTTAAGCACACAACGCTCAATTAGCATGTTGATTTTTATGGAGCGAGAAACTGGAGGGAAAAAATCCCTAGCATAGAAGAGAAGAACACATCAAACAAATTCAACTCACATACTAGCTTGGGAGAGGGGACTCCAACCTGGGACTCCTGCCATGAACCTAGCACCCAAGCTACCACATTGTGTTTACATTCTTATAGTCTCACCTTTATAAGTTCATGTCTCTTTGATTCAGGATCTATTCCAGCTGCAGGAAGAATGCGAATCTTCTGTGACTTAGACACACGGTCGGCTATTGACAGTGTCATTTTTCTGTGTGTCTGACTTGCTGTAGAATGAGGTCTAAATGTTATTTTCTCCTTGAATACTGCCTGCCCTTGCAAACCTGTTCCCTGAGAGATGAACATAACAGTATTATAATAATAATTAGCCATTCTGGGGTTTAGTGTTATTGTGGGGCTATTTTAGGGAACATTTCCAAGATGGCACCAGTTTCCTCCCTTAAACCAGTCCAAAAAAGCAATGCCAATGTTTTGTTGTTGTTTTTTTTTTTTTTTTTTTTGACTCAATTTTTTCCTCAATCTTGAAATGGCAAATAAATTTTGTAAAAATTCAAATGGATTTATATGTCCACCCAGTTTTTCCACGCACAATCTTGGGTTATTTCACATCTAAAGAATTTATTGTTATTTTCATAAACAGGTAAACTCACTTGCCACGAGCTGCGCACTGAAATTTGTTTTTTCACTACTGCCAGTCAAAAATATGAAAGGTACCGACTGATTAGTTTTGATTGACGGCAGTGAAAAAACAAATTTCAGCATGCAGTTTGCAACTTGTGAGTTTGCATGCTTATGAAAATGTCAGTAATCTAACTAAAGTTAAAATGTCAGTAATCTAACCAAAGTTAAAATGTCAGTAATCTAACTAAAGTTAAAATCAAGAAGAGTTATCATTATATTGCCTGCTGAACAAAAAGGTGATTAAAGTTGCCTTCGATTTTAGTTTTCTGGATATCAAACACTTCTTGACCAACAAGTAATGACATGGACCCATCAGACCATCGTACAATCCTGGCATTACTTTCTTTGATCTCATTCCCTTCCTGGTCTTTACCATAACGCCATCGGACAGTGTTCTCTACCTGTCAAGAATAGGACACCCAGGAATTCAATTTTAAAAATTACGAAACAAACAGCCTGAGTACATGCATGTATGTGTGATAAAAACCATAATGTTATTACAATTTATTGTTAGGGTAACGATAACAATCTGGGCCTGGATGTACGAAGTTGGATAGTGCTATCCGGTGGACAAATCCTTATCCAATGAATAAGTTAATGCTGTTGTCCAATAAATTTATCCACTGGATAAGATTTATCCCTCAGATAGTGCTATCAACCCTTCGTACAACTGTGCCCTGATGTTTAACAAAATTTGTGGCCACAATTCTGAGATTGAAGTGTGATTTGAAAGTGTGGGACATTGTGGATTGGAAAATCTGTTATTCTGGAAAAAACTTCAAAGTGGAAAGAGCTACATGTAACAAACAACTCCTCGCAAATGATGGAGTTAGAGGATTAAACTTATGATAGCAAAACAGACTTTATATAATATGTTTGCTCATTCATTTAGAACACAAAGTACACGTAATAATATGCACGTCTACAATTGAATTTTTGAAACTTCTGATGTCCCCCTTATCAAGAAGGGGATATTTAATGAGACTAGGATAATGTGGACATCAAAGATGTACATTTACCTTGAGTTTAAGTCTAGCTCTTCCCTCTTCATCAAGTATTTCATCCTCTTCAATGTCGTCTTCATACAAGGCAGAATCAAAAGGTTTTGTCTCAACACTCAAGAAGTTTGGCAGTTTTGAGAAGTAAAGTTCAGACCCAAGTGGAACACGACAATAAGGTATTGTTACATCAATTCTTGTTTCTTCTTCTTCCTCTTCCTCTCCTTCATCGATTCTTGGCTCTCTCTGCTCTGGTACTGACTCTTCTCTTTGATTTTCCTGTATCCAATTAAAATACAAACAAAATGATGCTGGGAGTTGTTATAAAGTTTCCTTATACAGGCTAATGTATGAGTATACAGCATGTTACATGCTCCACACTTACTACCCCTACATTAATATTATATCACACAACTCTCAACTCACATATTGATTTTTATGGAGGGATGAGAAAAGCCATCCCCTACAGTCTGTCTTAGTTAATATACCCTAGACTGATTCCACCAGTCATAGTTTTTGCTCCTTTGTTCCTGGTGATTGCTCTAAAAAAATCGACAGAGTTTGAACTGGGACTGACATGGAATCAGTCTAAATAAATCCATACTTTGATATTTTTTCAAATTATTACCTTCTCTTCATCTGAGGAAAGTTCAACATCATCATCTCCAAACAAGTCAGCATGAGTTAAAGTATCTTTTGCAGGTGTTCTTTCTTCTTCATCATCATCTTCTTCATTATCCTAATGATGGATTTAATTATTCCACAATTACAATGCGACTACCAAGTCCATACTTTGGAAGTAATCGATATTTTATGCTTTTATACCATTCGTGTAGTGCTTGGCAGGTAACTAAAGTTATTCATAACTAAATAGTCCTGTAGCAACTTTACCTTTTCTCTATCTTCTTCGCTCTCTACCTCCTCTCTGTTTTCCGTCACATTTTCCTCGTTATCTTCTGCGTCGCTTTCTTGCTTGTCATCAACCCTCTCTTCTTCCTCTTCGCTCTCCGATTCACCAAACAAATCGTTGATCTCTGCTTGCTTCGATGCTTCTTTATACTCCTCATTATCACTGTCTTCTATATCACTACCGAATACATCTTCTAACGACATATTACGAGTAAAATAAGTCGATAAAACTCAGACACAATTATAGAAATGCTGTTTGTGAGAAAGAGAATGGCAAAGACGGCAGGCGTTCTTCGAGGTAACGCCAGAGACTGGTAATACTAGCTACCAATGTTTTTTGCGCAATTCTAAACGCGAAAGACTGAGTCCTATTCCTTGGAGAAAGAAAAGATGGCGGCTGATGGTGTTTCTGTAAGTTTGGATTTAAATCAAAGAAATGACCAAGAAATGGCCAAAAGTAACGGCGATGCTGGTGATTTTGGGACTAAAGAAGGAAAGTTAGGTGGTCTGTCAATCGAAGCCATGATAGCCGAGGAAAGAAGAGGATTAAAGCGAAGGATTGACGGAGAAGATGATGAGATGAAGGATGTTGAAGCTGGAACTGGAAATGATGATTCTTTGCTGGGCTCGTTGATGAGTGCTCTGGAAAAAGGTCAAAGAAGACGTAAAAAACGAAAGCAAGCGTTTACGACGCAGCAACCTAAGAATGCTTTAATGCAGTTGAATGAGTTTAAACCTGGCTTAGAATTCGTGCTTGTATCGCAAGAAGGTCCACCTCATGCGACTACGTTTGCCATGACGGTCAGTGTTGATGGGCAGACTTTCGAAGGAAAGGGACCCAGTAAACAAAAGGCTAAACATGATGCTGCAGAGAAAGCTCTTCGTTCGTTCATTCAGCTTCCATTTCCGATTGAAATGAATTCAGCACAAAAAAGTGAGCCAGCAGATTTTACTAAAGACACGACATGCGGAACAGATGCTGATTCGACGCCATTCATTGCTTATCCAGATCAAGAAAAGACAGCAACAAATGTTGCAATTGACAAAGAAGCCATTGATTCGTCTAAAAACCCTGTAATGCTGCTTAATGAGCTACATAAAGGGCAACTTGATTACCAATTTGAGGAAGATCCAAGCCAGCGAAATCCCTTTATCTGTAAAGTTGGAGTGAGTGGGAAAGAGTTTACGGGATCAGGAACAAGCAAAAAGAAAGCCAAACTCGTTGCAGCATCAAAAGCACTTTCAGATATATATGGGATATCTGGTCGACAATCAGGTGCATTACCTTCTGTCGATCAATCAGTAGAAACCATGGCAACAGCCCCACCACCACAGAGTCAGCTACCCCAACATATCGCCGATCACATTGCACAGCTCACCTTAGATAAATTTACAGAATTAACTTGGTTGCTTGGAGACCAAGGATTTCGGCGTAAAGTCCTAGCGGGAATTGTCATGACAACTATGAAAGATAATGAAGAATTCGAATATCAAGTGATAAGCCTGGGAACAGGAACCAAATTTATAGGTGGCGAATACATCAGTGAAAAAGGTTATGCCGTCAATGACTGCCATGGGGAGATCATTGCAAGACGAGGCTTGAGGAGATTTTTGTATTCCCAGCTTGAAGCTTATGCAAGAGGAGAAGCAGATTCTTCAATATTAGAAAAAAAGCCATCGGGACTTTTTGGCATAAAAAGTGGAACAGATTTTCATTTGTATATCAGTACGTCACCATGTGGGGATGCAAGGGTTTTCTCACCTCACGAAGGAGCACCTGATGAGATTGATAATCATTCTGGAAGGAAGAAGAGAGGGTTGTTGAGAGTCAAAATCGAAAATGGTGAAGGTATGTATTATTGCTTTTATGTGGTTTTATACAGTACATCTTTTTTTTTGTTTAAATTGAAAAATGGTCTTATTTCATGGTTACGGAGCATATATTATTTTTATGAGCGAACATGGTTCAAATAGCTGAGTCTTGCTTTATGAGGGTAACACTTAGTTGCTCTTCCACT
This sequence comes from Actinia tenebrosa, assembly GCF_029948245.1. Taxonomy (NCBI): domain Eukaryota; kingdom Metazoa; phylum Cnidaria; class Anthozoa; order Actiniaria; family Actiniidae; genus Actinia; species Actinia tenebrosa. Next base: position 4,171,274 of record NW_028292571.1, on the reverse strand, counting down.
AATGAATCTGAAATCAACTGGAATTTGAAACAGTTCATTTTTGCAGAGAAAGGAAAATTGAGAATCTAGGAAGGATGTGAGGGCCATCTTAGGTCATAAGACCATTCATCTTCCACTTATATTTAACCTTATTGTTAACAATTTCACCATACCAGAACATGACATTTGAATCATGATAAAATCCTTTGTTAGAGTCTTATCCATATTAAAGTGCAAATACTACAACCAGTGCAACCTAGACATCAAGAACCAATCAAATGCTATAGATTTAAATTTGAAAACTATCCTATCAAATCAATGTCAAGCCAATCATAAACTCAGCCTGTACAAGAATGGTAATTTGACCGGTACCATTTGACCCTGATGTTACATGTAAACGACTAGATAGCCATTGTCATTTTCTCATAGGAATAAAAGGATATGTTGAAAGGCTATAAACTATTGTTTTCTGCTAGTTTCTGATTTACTTCACTAGCCAAAATTAGAATGGATAGTATTCATTCTACAATTTGATAGGTTCTTGCTGTCTAGGTGGCCTTGGTTATAGTAGTCACACGGTAATGTAATTTCTCAAGTGTTATTGATCCTCTTGGGTATGACACATATCTGTAATGGGAAAACATTAGGACTTGGCTAAACTGGTTTATAGGTCCACTAAGTTTCATTATTGGGGATAAGATCCTTCGTAGCTTGTAGTGGTAGCTTGTGAAAGTGAATGTGCACCCAAATGAAAACCAGCTTTCACCTATTGTAAAGGATGTTTATCATTGTTGTTATTTTTATATACTTATTTCAATAAAGTTAGTCACCAAAAACCTAGAAAGCTGTGATCGTTGAGAATCATGAGAAAATGTTTTATATCCAACAAGTAAAGCTTTTGACACAAACTGCAGCAGTTGAGGATGCTCAGAGGAGGTTAACTTGTAACTGGTAGAAGATCTCAAGTCCATGAACAGTTATCAAGTGGTTGAAACATGTAAAATGTATCCACCCATAATCCTTGTCGGTCTTAGCTTTGTAGCTTTTTGTTGACTAACTTTATTGAAATAAGTGTATGTTCAACACATGTATTGAAGTGAAGCATCTTCCTTTTAGGTACTATCCCAGTAGCAAATTCTGCTACTTCCATCCAAACTTGGGATGGAGTACTAGGCACAGAAAAGCTCCGTACTATGTCTTGCAGTGATAAAATCAGCAAATGGAACATACTTGGTTTGCAAGGAGCACTGCTTAGTAACTTCATGGAACCTGTGTATTTGTCTTCAATAACCCTGGGAAGTCTGTACAGGTATGTTTTCTGATAATTTTTGTATAAATATTACAACCTGTTTCTGAATGAATTATGTCATCAATAGTTTTACAATAAAAGTGCGTGAGAATCTACTACACATTACATGTTTGTAGATATGATGTCATTATAAAATATTATTGATAAACAGTTGCTAAGCACAGGTTTAGTACTAACATTCATAGTGCTAAAAGAATTAAATTTGTCATGAATATATACAGTATTAAGTATTACCATCGTGACTCTGCTTATTCATGCAGTATTTCATTATGGTATCATTAGGATTTGTATAAAAAAACATTGCAAAGAAAGCTCTTGCCTTCAAGTGTATTTTCACTTAATCCAAATACGATTTATCAAGGTCCATGAACAATTGGATATATTGTTTTACTAGGTATGACCATATGTCCAGGGCAATGTTTCTTCGCCTTGGATGCGTTGACTGTTTACCAAAGTCGTACAGGCAGCACCAACCTAAGATGAGTGGAGTTTCCTTTCCAGAGGCAAGATTACCTGGAAAAGCCCCAAAGAACAGCCTTAACTGGACGATAGGAGACCAAGGCCTTGAAAACATCAATACCTTGACAGGGAAGCTAAGTGAGGCATTACAGTCTTCTAGGTTATGCAAGCAAGCAATGTATGCTCGATTCTGTGCACTGTGGAGTAAGATTAACCCTACCAGGAAGCCTCCTGTCACTTATTATGATGCAAAAGTAGCTGCCCAGGAATACCAGGCAGCCAAGAATTCGATGGTTAAAGCATTTGAAGTGAATGGTCTGGGTATTTGGTTAAAGAAGCCTGTTGAGCAAGACTGGTTTGACATCATTGGTGCTCCCTAATTCTAACAGTAATCTGATAGTACTCTTTTAAGATACTACATGGACAGAATATTCACTTCTCCCAGTATTTTATAGTAAAAGAAACCCTATTGAACAAGACTGATTTAATATCATAGTAAATCTGTTCGTTTCTACTCTCTCAAGCTTATATTGCATTGTATAAATCCTAGACCACTTTATCTTTTCCTTTTTTTTTTTTTTTCTTTTCTTTTTTGATGACAATACAATGTTGTAACGAGTTAACACTTAATGTATATAACATCTTTCAAAACAAAGTTTGGTGTAAATATATCATGGTAGAAAGGACTTGCTATTCTGTTTTATCATAACTTCATATTTTATTTTAGGCTTTTGGTCTATGCAAACTTCACAGAACTCTCATTGCAAATAGCGTTATTTTGTTGAGCCATGCAAACGTCCATCTTAAAATATATATAAAATAAAAACTGTAATAAAAATATTGTTTTAAAGTTGACTTTAATATCACTGTTCAGTGTGTATTTTTAAAATTCAAGTTAGAGAAACAGGAAATTACGTCGTATATTATGAGGAAATTCATGGCTGAACTCTCATTTAGTCAAAACTCGTCGCTCCCTAGTATGCAGAACCGATACCCCTGCTTCCGAGGCAGGGCTTGGAGCCTAAAAACACAGGTAGCCCAAGGCAAGCGAAGAGTATGCAGGACTTGACAGAGGCCGCCATCTTGGATTGATGCGACAATAATTAAAGGTACCTAAGAAATAGCAAGACATTAAATATGGCTCCTACAAGAACGAACCTGAACCAAATCTAATGATAAGGTAAGAAATTATATGTCTTTATTTAATTTTTTGTTTGATTATTTGTCTTTGGTTTATTGAAAGATTGCCATTCTCTACTTTCACATCCCCATAAGGCCTTGCGTCTTTGGGGGGTAACCAATCAAAAAACCCCGGCAAAAAACTGTCCCAAATTGAAAGGTTTCTTAATTGAATTTATACTACACCGGCTTTTATCTGTACAATACTGATTATCAGTTTATTCCAAGTTATTTTTGCGTGTACAGATCATCAAGAGTTTTGGTCTTACAAGAAAATGTATTGACTTACGAAAAAATGTTTAAAATTTACCTTAAACGTCTTCAAGCTTCTATCTTTTTCTGTTTTTTACTTCTTCATTTTATCTTTGGATACCAAACAAGGTATTTTCAACATTGTCTGATCAGCCTTCAGCAGAATAAGTGGGTTTTTACCCTCTGGTTACCCCAAAGACGCAAAAGATTATGGGGATGTGAAAGTCGAGAATTGATAAAATCCTCTCTCAACCAATTAATAACTAGCTAAAAACTAGTGTGAGCTGCGTCGGTGTTTCTAATGAAACAGTAATGATAAAAGGGTAAATTATGCACCGTGAAAAGATGAAAAAACTTACTGACAAACTAAAATGAATTCGAGCTTTTTTCAACTCGATTTGCATCTCTTTAAGTCGAGGCTTATGAGTTAAAGACAATAGAGGGTAGACTTCCACTGTTTTTCATTAAGAGTTTATTTATAAAAGCCGGTATTGATATCCTAATTATCTTATGGAAGACCCACATACTATTAAAAATCAAATCTCAATTGCAAAATGAGAGACCAAATGACTGGCAATGGCCTTCTGCGCTTTTTATCAAAATATATAAACTAAGGCGTTTTTCCATTTCCTGAGATTCCTAATAAAGTGTTTAATTTGCGTATGAATATATTCCAAATCAAGCCCATCAAATGAGTCGAGTTCGGCTTTCGAAGATGACATGTAGTATCGACAACTTTACTTGCGTCCAATGCAGTCTGAGCCTAGGTACGCAATTTCCATTTCAAGATTCAGGCCTTCATTCGCCATCTCTCCCAGTAAACTTGGTTTGTTTTGCTGTCCTCAATGGGCTTGCAGCTTTGCCAACATTCATGGTCAACTTGTTAGTCATGTGGACGGTGCTAGAGAGTCCACGTCTTCGATCTTCTATAACTATAATATCTTGGTCGCCATACTTTCTCTGAGTGACATGTTAACAGGTTTGGTAGTACAACCTCTTTTTATTTCGTTTTCTGTCTGTCATTTGTCGGACTGCTTTGCCTTTTGCGAGCTTAGGAATGCTTACGTCATTACAGCCCTGTTAACCGGTCGTTTGAGTCTTTTCGCTCTTGCGTTGGTCAGCTCAGAAAGATATCTTCACACCCAAAACCCGTTAACGTACCCATCCAATAGCAAGCAGAAATCATCAAAGTATTTGCGGTAGGCTGGCTTATCATCGCATCATCGATCTTAGTACAAAACTTGAAGGACACTGGTTCTGTTGCCCTAAGGAATAGTATTGGTTTTATCATTCTCGTTCTTCTATCAGCAGTCATTGTCTTCTGCTCCTTAAGAGTATTCGCCATTGTTCGTCAGCAGAGAAGAGTCATTGTTGCCCAAATAATTGCGGTCCATCCCACATCACTCCAGTCCAGAAAAAGGGAATCTAAGCGCAACTCGACCTTGTTACTAGGATTGGTAGCTTATGTTGTGCTTAACCTTTCTTAAAGTGGTTGTAAACGTCGTAGGGACAGCCAAACCAGACGCTTGGACAACACAGTACGAACGTCACGTATCGCCATTCTGGTTGACATTTCTTCATTTGCAATCTTTTGTCAACCCTCTCATCTACGCCATTCGACTTTCAGACATCCGTAGAGGAGTAAAAAGAAAGCTTCCGTCCTTCAAAAGCCGTCTACTGCCTCTCCACAGCACAGTGATAACTCCAAGCATTGCCTTCTATATCAAAACCGAAATGAACGCCGAGGCAGAAAGAAACAAACGACAAAACAGGAATGTAGGAGAAACTGTTCTCACTGAAGCAATGACAAATCAATGAGTTTCAATTTGTACCCCCAAATTAAGCTTCACTGGGAATAGGCCTTTTGCATGATGGCGTCATTTTATACTACCACTACCAAGATTCTTCGCGGATTTTCTTTCTTATTCAAATCTGCATTTCCTCATGAAAATAATAAGACAATTGGTGCTCAACTAACTGAACAAAAGAAACTGCGCAAGGGATAAATAATAATAATGATAATCTTTATTGCACACTTAATTAAATTAAATATGCTCCAGGAAAACTCTCTCGCATTAGAATTGGAAAAATAGGACAATATATTAAAATAGATTATAAAAGCATAAGTAATAAAAAATAAGTTAGGCTAATGTATAAAAAGCTAGGATTCTGGTAGTTGTAGTAAATGACTCTATAATGTAAGTGACCTCAGATTCCCTTTCAATAGGGATGAGTCTGTTTTTCTTTGTTAATAGGCACTAACACAAGTCCACCTAGTACGGTTAGTACCGTTACGTGTGGTCACTTGCAGAGTGGGAAACGATATTGTACAGGGGCGGATCCAGCAATTTTAGAACGGTGAATGTTACTAACGATATACTGAGAAATTCGGAGCAAAAGGGGGTGACTAGTCACCTATTTTACCACCCATGGATCTGCCCCTGTTGTAAGTTAATAAATGATACTTATTCATTTGTCTCACGATTGAGGGTCATTCATTGGTAGAGGCCCGCGACGTTTCGACTGCAAACTACTAGTCTTTATCAGACGCCAGATGGTGTAGACTGGATGATGATATCATTCATTACAATTTCCACGATTAATAATATTTTTTATCCTGTTGTAAGTTATGACATCTATTTCAAACATGTAAATTATCACATGTTAAGAGCTTGATATCGTTTTTATCACGGGTTTCCATATATCGTAAACAAGGGAGTCTGCGAGCGAGTGAGCGATATGTTATTGGGAAAAACGAGTAAGTAAATAACGTATCAGACTCTTAACATGTAATAATTTGTTTATTACACATTTAAGGTCGATACAATAACAAAACTCACAGTTTCCAGTTTACCGTGATATCGTATCGCGTCACTGAGTGTGGTTTTTATTGACGGCTTTATCCTACTGATATATCGAACCTAATGCGTAATAAATATTCGTATGCCACTGCAAATTATTATATATATAAATACAACACCAAACCTTAAACCTCTAACAAGCCCCCTTTTTTTATAGGAAGAAATTTGTTAAGCCCCCCCCCCTCTTTTTAGCCCCCCTCCCCTCCCCCTTCACAACTAAAGAATCACGTGTACTGATTAAAGGTGATTTATTAAAGTCTTGATACTGTAGTTCACTAACATAATCACAACAGTTTGTTCCTCATTTTCGGTTGCATGACCTCCAACTTCATATGCTTAAAGACCCATTACCACTTACCGTGATGCATCACAATTTGTTTACATTTTGAATCGTGTCACCACTGAAAAAGCAATTCCAACCTTTTGAATAAACTCTTAGATAGTCCCTAAAGCCGTAAAAGAACGTAAAAGAATCATTATTGTACCTTAGTACTATGTCGGAAAAGGATTTAATATGACGTTATTATTCAATATATGATTCTTTGAATTTCATGGACCACGAAATTCATCTGTGACCGCGGTGCATCACGGTAAGTGGCAATGGGTCTTTAAGTTTTTCTACTCTGCGATCTAGTTCTTTGCGAAGAACTATTAAAGTTTTCTTGTTAGTTGAAATTGCAGTGTAGCGCCCCGGAACCACTAGTCCATCCTCGAGAAACCTTGCTATTCACGATAATCGTAAATTATACTTGAGAGCTAACACAGGTGAATCAAATAATGAAAATGCCATGTACATCACTACAGATTATGTGAGACGGTCAATAGCAATGCTTCCGTTTAATTCTGAGTTACAATTATAAGCCCCCCCCCCCTCTCAATTAAGCCCCTCCTCAAACGTGCCTGAAATAAATAAGCCCCCCGGAGGGCTAAATAAAGGATTTACGGAATTAAAAAAAATATATATATATATATACGATAAGTATAAACTGAATATTTAAACCTCGATATTTGTGGAATCATATTCAATAAACAATCAAAAACCAGATCTAGATAATCAATAAAAATGCATCGTTTCAAATAGAATTTCACCTGATATAAGTCGGGAAAAACCGTTGCTTTTTTATACGCTCTTAAAGTTATGACGCTGCTATATTACCGGTATGCAAGCCAAAATCCACGATAACTTTCGAAATAAGCAAAAAATAAATAATCGGAGACACACTTTTGAAGAACAACTATCCAAGATGACTTCCTCAAAATTTCAGTTAAATCGGTCAAATTCCCTTTGACATCGGACTCAAAATGTACGGGTAACTGAACGTAAAATCATTTCCGAGAAAAATGCAAAAATGTTTCTGGCTGAACGGAAGCGCCTTTGTTGACACAAACCGTATATTTTTTATTACTCGCTATTAAAAATCACTATCAAAAATTTTGGGGGGGAAAATCGAAGAATATTATATATTTTATCGCAAAATGTAAAAATGTAAAAATCGATACTTTTGAGCATTTGGGGTACCCTGATACCTTGAATATGCTAACTCAATTGTTTTAATATTTAGCGACAGGCAATTAGACCGTTTTCTCAAGGTTGCGTGGGCATCGAACTTGACGGGCCACAAAACTGAAAAACGGAAATTCAGTAAAATTGAGAAGCCAGTTATATATTTAAAGACGAGAATAATCGATTTTTTGAATTCTTATCGAAAAAAGTTTGTATAAATACTCATCATAAAGTTCGTGTTCTGGTATCGTGGCCCGTCAAGTTCCTTAAATTTGGATGCGCACGCAACCTTGAGAAAACGGTCTATACGATTTAAAAAAATTTTAAAGACATCACTAGATCTAAAAAACAGCTTGGCTATCACGCATACAGTATTTATAGCACTAGAAGCAAATGCGCAAGGTGTGAAGTCGACGCGAGACGCAGTTCTCATAGACTTGAAACCGCAGTTTTGATCAATATAACAACAGCGAATCTTCTAGGATTTGATGTGAAAAACGCGTAAACAATAGAAACCATTTATGAGCAGTTTTCCGGGATAAAAGTTTTAAATTCTAAGATATTCTGGCTAATTTTTTGAGCTTGTGCGACTGGCAAAGCAACGGTAACTACGGTGAGCGAAACTATAATCGGGAAGGAGGGGTGGGGCTTCAGAGGGAATAATCATCGATATTAGGTGGGAAATTTAATTTTGGAGTCAAACCTCAGTTTTCCTTTTGACTAAAGCTGTTTCCATGTTGACTTAGTAGGAGGGATGAATTCCTTACTGAGTGAAAAAACGAGGGCTACGACCCTCCCCCCTCCAATAAAAAATGTACCTTCCCTCACTTAAGAGATATTATCATATGACCCGTATCTGCCCGGGGGCGCGCTCTTGGGGGAACCTTCGGGAAAATGACGTGACGAATTCGCACGACCCTGCTCGAAACCTGCGACTTTCTTTATAATAATTATTTTTCTTTTCGTGAGGGTCATATGATAAAATGCTTATTGACTGAGTTAGGTCGGGCCGTACGGGAAATTATTATACGACTATTACGGGACTCGGAAAAATACATTCGCAACTCGTAAAATATCAGCCCGTATTACGGGAAAAACCCAAATAAGATATAAATATTTGGCTCTCGGTCCATACGGCATCACCCCGAGCCAAATATTTTCCCGTACGGCCCGACCTAACTCAGTCAATAAGTACATAAAATGCAACATGACTCTGGACAATACACGTTATTCCTAAGAGAAGCGACAGCATTTTTTTATAACCTTTTACGTCCGATTTGTCGATTCTAATCTATCTATTATGACAGATGATCATATTTTCTTTCTTTTTCCCCTGAATGTCTGCTTAGCTTCCCTCTCACCTCTGGAATCTTTATTGGATCGATTCCTGGACTGAGCACGGCATATAGCATGTCAGTAACTCTCTCCTACCTCACTCTCCTATCTATTTTCTAAAAAGCTACATATACACTTCTTTCAATAAAGTTAGTCACCTGAAAAGCTATAAAGCTGAGGCCGACAAGGATTATGGGTAGATTCATTTTACAAGTTTAACCGCTTGATAACTGTTCATGGACTTGCGAATCTTTTACCGGTTACAGTCTCACCTCTTCTGAGTATAATCGAGCTGAAGTTTGTATTAAAAAAGCTTTGTATATATATATGCTTTTGTGATATGAAAAGTTTCCCATGATTCTCAGTGATCTCAGCTTTCCAGGTTTTATGGTGACTAACTTTATTGTAATTAATATATGCCTGATGTGCTTGAAGGCAAGCCCCAGTATGGACGACATTCCCAGATTTACGCTTCTACATCAGTGATATAGCATTGTTGTTTGTTTGTTTTTTTTACATCTTGCAGAACACGTCGAGTGTTATTGCCAGCAAATTCTACCAGAAATTTCAGTGAGGTTCAGTTCAATTTTTCAACCGTCTCTATTTGCTGCATTTATATCTACGCGAACAACTGAAGATGCCAAGTCTGTCGCTCTAAATCTTGGTAGTTTGGATCTCACGCCTTTGCGGATATCACTAAGTCTGATAGAGTATAGGAATGGATTGATTAGAGAATTCGAATAAATACAGGTAACTGTCAGTGAAGATGTAATTATTTTCAAACTGGAAGCCAAGCCCGGTCCTTTCAAAGTCCAGAATACTTGTGATATTACAAGTGGGGAATACTGCAAGGCAAAAATAAGTAGTGCAATTTGGAAGACATCAATACGCTTGAATTCTTTTACTTTGGACTGACGCGAAGCTACTCCTTGGGGTAACACAACGGCTATGGCTCTTCTCTGACGGCGCAGGGTTAGGTGCATTTTTATGGAGCAGAAGACGATGATGGCAACGACAGGCAGAAGAAAGGTAAGACCGACGAGTCTTCTCACGAAGAAGGCGTGTTTATGCTCGATCTTTTGTACAGCCGCCCCTACTGCTACCGTAAACCAACTTACTACCACTGTAATGAAAGACTTTTGGATGGTAACCTTGTTGGAGTACTTCAATGGATGGTGAATGTAGAGATAGCGCTCTACGCAAACAATTGCTAGAGTCGCAAGAGTCCACCGAGTATTGAGTACACTCGTTACGCTGAAAGCCACTTTAAGCTTGCAAGAGATAACGCAGTCCCAAGCATGACAAGCAGAAAATGATACAAAAAGAGGTTGACCCACCAAACCTGTTAACATGTCACTGAAAGAAAGTATGGCGACCAAGATGTTGTAGTTAGAAGATCGAAGTCGTGGACTTTCTAGCACAGTCCACGTGACTAACAAGTTGACCATGAATGTTGGCAAAGCTGCCAGCCCATTGAGGACAGCAAATGACAACAGGGTTACGCGGGAGGATTGAGTAAGATTTGTCGAAAGTTGGTCAAAACGTTCGGTGCTAAAATTGCATTCGTTATAACTTGGACTTGTGGTGCTATTGGCCATTGCGGTGAAGATATCTTTTGACAGATACAGAGGCAAACCAACTACCGAAGGCAACGTGAACTAAGAGGAAACAGCCGTCAATTGCATGATATACTGAAGATCAAATGACTTGAATGCAGAAAATCCATTTAATATATACCATAATTTACAATTGTTCTTTGTTCAACTATACCACACTCTTTTGCGGGGGCTTCTAGAATCGCTAAATTAAAAAAACACTTAATATTTACTTCCAAATTGATTGCAAAACATTGTTGTAACTAATGAACCATTGACGAACTTCCTGATGTGATCGTTGAAGTGCTCTTACAACAATCAAAGTAATTCTACTATCCAAATTCAAAAACAAAATCCATCAATTTTATCGAGCTCTAAAAAGACTGGGCTGAACCAAACGGAATTAGAATTTAGTGTGTAAGGTTTTGCTATAAATGAAAACCGTAGAACCAGGACAAAAATCCTCAAATTAAAGGAGACTATAAATATGTGATATCTGGCCTAAAAAATCGAACCAGTTTTTCAAGAGTGCAAGTTCGCTCTGTTTACGATAACGGAGCAGATGTTATGATAGCAATTAGGGATATAAATAATAGTGTTTTAATTAAGTTAAAAGATTTCAAAAATAAAGGAGAAAAAGAGACAAAATGTGCTTATATAATGCAAGGAAAATTACTAGGTAAATCGGAATGAAAGATACTATTCACTTCAATTAATTAGCTAAAAGATTTGTTTTTGGAAATTATTAGTTTGAATAAAAAGCAATGATGGGCAACATGAAATGTTTTGTTTCACAATTTGAACAAACGATTAATAGGGACTAATGAATTCAAGCGGAAGGTGGTTAAAAAAACCAGCTTTTCTTAGGAACTGTTGCTTCCGTTTTGAAGCAGAAACCGCTTTTGTTTTCAATGGAAAAAAATATTGAAATCAGTCACCTCCTACTATACATTATTGAAACAAACTACTATTATGAAAAAGAAAATGAAATATTTAACACTATTATAGTGTTTGTTTCATGCCGAATCACATGTAATGTACTGGGTCACGTTGCATTTTATCTCTTATAAAGCTAATTTTGTCGTGCTAGTTAAACTATATATAACAATGTCATATATAGTTTATCTTGCATATTATCTGGGATATGCGCAATAAAGAAACAAGGGCAGACCACCATCCTAAACTTATTTGCTTAGTCTCGACATTGAGGTGACGTCAGACAAGTGTATTGTGCATGGATACGCCCGTCTCTTCAATGCGCCTTTCCTCTATGCGGTATCGTTTGTGGGTCTCCTGGATGGAAACCTTCCTGAGTACGTCAGTGGATGGTGAATGTAGAGATAGCATCTTAGTCCTCTATGCAGCATTATGGTGAGGGTCTTCTGGATGGTAACCTTGTTGAGTACGTCAGTGGATGGTGAATGTAGAGATAGCACCTTTCCCACATGCAGCATTATGGTGAGGGTCGTCTGGATGGTAGCCTTTTCGAGTACGTCAGTGGATGGTGAATGTAGAGATAGCACCTTTCCCACATGCAGCATTATGGTGAGGGTCGTCTGGATGGTAGCCTTTTCGAGTACGTCAATGAATGATGAATGTAGAGATAGCACCTTTCCCACATGCAGCATTAGGGTGTGGGTCTTCTGGATGGTAACCTTATTGAGTACGTCAATGGATGATGAATGTAGAGATAGCACCTTTCCCACATGCAGCATTATGGTGAGGGTCGTCTGGATGGTACCCTTGTTGAGTACATCAATGGATGATGAATGTAGAGATAGCACCTTTCCCACATGCAGCATTATGGTGAGGGTCTTCTGGATGGTAACCTTGTTGAGTACATCAATGAATGATGAATGTAGAGATAGCACCTTTCCCACATGCAGCATTATGGTGAGGGTCTTCTGGATGGTAACCTTGTTGAGTACATCAATGGATGATGAATGTAGAGATAGCACCTTTCACTATGCTGCACTAAAGTTTACGAAAGCATGAAAACATTTTTTATAACCAAAATGTTGAGAAAAATGCTATCAATTTTCTGGCTATATATCTTTTATCCCATTTTAAATAAACCTTATCGTTTCTCATTTGTTCCCTAGTTACACAACGATAAAAATAACGTTACTGAAAGTATTTTTAGATTTCAAAGTTTGACTTTGGATTCCCACAATCCTATGTGCCACGTGAGTCTTTCTTTCTAACGATGAAAGGCCAATAAACCACCTTGCTAGCAAGAAATTGCCTCCAGCTATAAACCATGAAAAAATTCAAGCTTACTACACCAGTGCCATCTACATGGCGGGTCCTAAAACGGGTTCCTAATAATAAATGGTTTGACTTTATTAACTTCTTCACAAAAGAGCAATTTCTACATTGTATTAGTGAAGCAAGTTTATTTTCATGTTCTTGTCACTGAATAAAAGGGGGAGGAGACACTTGCCAACCTTTCAAAATTGTCATGTTTACATCGAGGCTAACATGTACAAGGCTAACAGGAAAGGTTAAATAAATATAAAAAAGGTTAAAAGAAATGACACTCGCTTTTTTTCGTTGGAATTCAGTTGTGCAATTTTTTTATATTTTTCTGTTAGCCTCGCACATAAGAAAATTTTGAAAGAGGTTTATAAGGTGTTTTTTATAATTCTACATGGTTTTCAGTCATTGGTATTTTGGGTTTCCTGTCGTTCGAGGATCCTTCAGACTCAAACACTGAATAATAGTCTGATGGCATAGCATCAGAAGCAGTAAGACAATCTGTAAACAAATAAACAACGACAATGTACATCAAATTTAGCAATCAATCGATATTATTTTGAGAAATTTTCCACCATGGAGTCTGACGGGCACATACAATACGCTTTTTGAAGGTTTGGGGGAGAAGGAACAACAACATAAAGTCAATAACACTTAGCAAAACCAGTGGATATTGGGGAGGGGTGGGGATAATGAAGATGTGGATACTTGAGAGGGGAGAAGTCTGACGGGCACATACAATACGCTTTTTTGAAGGTTTGGGGGATAAGGAGCAACAACATAAACGACATAACTCAATAACTCTTAGTAAAACCAGTAGATACTGGGATACTTGAGTAAGGAGGGGTAGAGATGGTGTTAATACTTGAGAGGGGAGGGGTGCAGATGGTGTTAATAATTGAGAGAGGAGGGTTGGGGCTAGTGTGGATACTAGAGTAGGGAGGGGTGGGGATATTGTTAATACGTCAGAGAGGAGTGGTGGGGATGGTGGTGATACTCGAGAGGGGAGGGGTGCAGATGGTGTTAATACTTGAGAGAGGAGGGATGGGGATAGTGTGGATACTAGAATAGGGAGGGGTGGGGATATTGTTAATACTAGAGAGGGGAGGGGTGGGGATGGTGGTGATGCTCGAGAGGAGAGGGGTAGTATCTACCTTTATTTTTGTCTTTTAAGACTCTTTTTGCGCACAGCCAAGTCATCAAATCTTCATGTTGGTGTTTAAAATACCATTCCTCGATAAGTTCCTCTACTTGTTCTAATAGATGGATACACTAGAATGAACAGAAATAGTGTTATAGCTACTTATTAACACAGGAATCCCAGGCACAAAGCATTTTGAGAAGCCCTAATGGACGTTCTCTAATATTTGTTTTTTTTTTGGTACCTCAAATTTGACCCTGGTTATCTCGTGAGTGTAGTCATCCAAGACGTCGTCTGGAAGCTTAAAATTAAGTTTGACTTTGGAATTTGATGCAATATCATCAAACACCTCACGAAGATGACCCTTCGCTGGAGTATATAGATAACAGAGTTATTGATAGATAACCAGTAGTAATCATCATCATCATAATCATCATCATCAACAGCTTCATCATTAATATCATTGCTATCATTATCACCAATATTGCTATCATAATCATCATCATCCTCAACATCATCTTGGTCATCATCACCACCATCATTGCTATCATCATCATCATCAACAGCATCATCATTAATATCATTGCTATCATTCAATCACCAATATTGCTATAATCATCATCATCCTCATATAACATCATCTTCGTCATCATCACCATCATCAACAACAACAGTATCATCATCAACATCAACATAATAATGTGAGTTCTTATATAGCGCATTTCAAATATCTCAATGCGCTTCACATTTATAATCAGTATAATACGGGCTGCATATTAAGGCGCTATTAGCAGCCGTGCAGCTCACAATCATGAGTGATTTGTTAGTATGTTAGTATTATGCCTCCAGATTGGGATAGGCATATCATTGCTATCATTATCATCATCAACAACAGTATCATCATCACCATCAACATCATTGCTATCATTATCATCATCAACAGCATCCTCATCGACATCATCAACATCAGTCATCATCATCACCACCACCTTCATCATTGTCATTTTATAAATACCTCCTCTTATGTAAGGGAACTCTGGCCCTGCTCTCGCCTGGTACAACTTCATTCTGTTACATAAGCCATCTAATACCTCCATCAGTCTAACCTCTCTGTGAATAAAAAAAACACTTAGTTATCCCTTCCTCTGATAACGTCTTGATAATTTGAGCCCACCATAATCCTTTTTCAATTATTTTTCTCACTGATCTGAAGTATCTTAATTACTTGGGGAGTGTAATATTGTTGACAATCAGAGCAACAAAAGGGATCGCGAAAAGGACTCTAGTAGTAGTATCGAGACGAGATCTGGGGATTGACTAGTACCAATCTCCCATCGGGCACGTGGGGTACTTACGTAGACTCCTCCACAGTCTCTCGCTCGTCCGTTCCGTCTCCACGCTTAAAGACTGTAACGGTACAATGACCGAAAGGACTTAAATACTCGTCCACAGTCTCTCTCGTTTTCGCCGCCATCTTGAAAATATTGAAACGAGAGAGACTGTGGACGAGTATTTTGGTTCCCAAAGCACGCTGGGTCCAAGTTTTCGGGACCCATAAGTCCTTTCGGTCGTTGTACCGTTACAGTCTCTAAGCGTGGAGACGGAACGGACGAGCGAGAGACTGTGGAAGAGTCTAGGTACTTACGATGTTCGGTAATCAATGCTGTTTCTTCTATCTTCTTCAAGGTTTTCATCGTATCCTTTGTGAATGACTTGAGGTGAGTTGGTCTTTTTGAGCTTTTCGTTAACCTCTGTTACTAACAATCTACAAACTATAAACATCTTCGTTAACTTAAGATTAAAATCATACTTGAGCTGGTTATAACGACTTTAAGCTGGATGTACTCATTTCCATAAAGTGAGTCACACAACATGTACGAAGATGAGACCGCTGAGGCTCACGGGAAACATTTCATGTCAAACACTAAGTAAAGCTTTTGATACAAACTGCAGCTCGAGGATGCTCGGAAAAGGTGAGACTATAACTGGTAAAAGATCTCGAGTCCATCAATAGCTATCGAGGGTTGAAAGATGTATAATATATCTACCCATATTTTTCGTCGGTCTCAGCTCTGTAGCTTTTCAGGTGACTAACTTTATTGAAATAATTATATATACATTTGATTAAATAAATAAAACTAGTTAACACTATGATGCCTCCGCTGTGATTAAATGAAGTATACTGTTAGGAATCGGAAATTTAATATGAAATGATACATGTATTTTTTGGTAATAAGAAAAACAAAGAAGTCCTCTGGGAGAGAAATAGCTAATAATAGAAAGTTTTAGATTTACGGTCACGGCAAACGTGAAACGTCAGTTGATCAGTAAAAAGTTCTTTTAAATTACTGAAAAAGAATCGCAAAAAAGTCCAAGTAGCAGAAAAACAAAAGAATATTTGCGCTTGGTGAGAAGGTTTGTAAAAGGTAAAGAACAGGAAAATACAGGAAAACTATGAAAACGTGCTCACGTTTGCCGTTTGCGGGGAGAAAAAAAAGTCAATCTAAAACTCTCTAATAGTATAATTATCTATTCTCCTATACGAAATTCGACTTATAAAAATTTATATGGTACAGGTTGATTGTAAACCTGAACTTAACGAAACTGAAATATTTCTTATTAATATGTTTATTAACTATGGTTTGAACTAGTTTGAACATCCTACCTTGACACTTGGTCGGTCTCAAGTGAGCAGTTCCTTGGAACTTCGTAAAATATGGGTTTTTAACTTTTGGTTTTTCGTTGTCTTCCTTTTCTTCGGCTTTTACTTTTAACATCAGACCAAGAACAGTACAAGTTATCCACAACAGTTTCATGGTACTAATTCTAATGATCTTTGTACTCGAAAAGTCTGCGTCGTAAGAAATTATATCTATAGATAATAGAATTAAGTTGTAGTGACGTGAATGTTCTAGGTATTGTAATCTGTAATGTTGTGATTGGCTTTACATAAAAAGACATGCAAATATTTAAATATTGTAATCGTTTAAAGGATAATTATGTGAATGGTATAAGGTTTTGTTTACACATCTGCAACAGCTTAGACAACACTAAAGTCTTATTAATAAAGCTCAAAGGTTTTAATCAGAGAGTTTATAGTAAGGTTGATATGTAGGAATGCATCTCAGAAGGCCGTAAACGATACCTTGAAAGAAACTTGCAATAAAATTCCACACGCATTAGGAGCATGCGCATTGTTCAAAGGGGTCCCACAAGTGTAGTAGAACATGCATGCAACAAATAGAGGTTATTATCTAAAGCATCATTTTATGAAAGGTTTTGTATGATAACTATAATTTTTTCAAGAAAAGTCTTAGTGCTGATTAAATTAATACAAAAAAAATTATTATAACGTTTTAAAAAAATTTTTATTTTGAAAAAAGATATTATTATGTATAAATAAAAACCTATTAGGTGTTGTATGGGTGAATTGATGGTCATCAGTGTAATTGATTCATTTCTGATATAATTCATTAGAGAATTATAATAATTTAAAGAATTATTAATAAATTGATTATCTTATTTTTGTATTATCATTATCATCATCATCATTATTATTATTATTCCAGTGATGAACCAAAAAAAAAAAAAAAAAAAAAAAAAAACTAGGACTAAAAGAATAAGAAGAAGAAAAGAACAGGAGCACCCAATATTATTATTTCTAACATCCAAGCCATATAAGCCAAGAAATATTAAATATATAAAGAACTAGAAAACGAACATATCCGTAGGAAGGTGGGGTGATGAATAGACTTAGGATCAAGAGGTCGTGGTTCAGTCTATTTGGATCGGTCTCTTTTTTTCTGTTTCCTTCCTTTCTTTCTTTTATACTTTCTTTCATCTTGTTCTATTTCCTCTTTTTCCTCTTGTCACTTCGCCTGAGCATGCTGAAATTTATATCATTTCTGGTCTTTGTAAAGAATTAATAAAAATGTCTAGAGAAAGGGTCTCGCTGGGTCCCACATGGAAGAACCTAGCTGTTTGAACCTTGAGCGTTTTGAGAAAAAAGCATATTTTCACTTTGATTTCAAGTAGTATTTGGTGTAAGCATAACAAGAATACTGATAGTTGTGGACACCAAATAACTATTTTAATGAAATCATAGCTATAGGTTTTATAATTCTTATAAAATAGATATAGAAGTAGTAAGGTATGAGTGAATTTCTGCTTTTGGTCAAATATTGGTTAGGTTATTTCGTAAATTTAAAACAACAAAAATTCAGTCGAAGAAAGAAAATTCGAGAAGTATTTTGGTAGCATGGAAATGAACTATTGTAGAAAATAATTTTAGTTTTTTGGCTTATTGTTTAGCTAATTACAATAGACCTTATTCGTTGTGGTGTTTTCCCGCCCATTGCAGGCCACGTGTCATTACCATAAGAATAAGATTATTTGTTTGAGTTGTATCCATATTCATGTGTCGTCTTATGCACAAACGTTAAACAAAGAAATGCTAATCTTGGGAATTAAACGAGGTCTGAAATGAGAAAACATTGCTTCACCACGATCGAACAAGGTCTATTCCTCTGAATTTCAATTTCGTTTTCATTGTAGACTATAAAATGGCAAATATTATATGGTAATATGGAAGTGTCTAATAAAAATATCAATTAAACTTCAAGGTACTGAATAAAGAAATAATATAAAGAATAAAGATACTGATAAAGGTAATGCGCATGCGCGCAGCAGCAAAAAATATCGAATC
This sequence comes from Actinia tenebrosa, assembly GCF_029948245.1. Taxonomy (NCBI): domain Eukaryota; kingdom Metazoa; phylum Cnidaria; class Anthozoa; order Actiniaria; family Actiniidae; genus Actinia; species Actinia tenebrosa. The sequence continues at coordinate 4,152,699 of NW_028292571.1, read as the reverse complement.
CCACATTGTAAAACGTAAGTCACTTGATTCCTTTTCCTGATTTTATATTCCCAGTGGAATTGAAATTCAGGTCATTTTATTGATCTGCACATGTGCGGTTCCTATTTCGCTGTAGGTAAAGAGCCAAGACACAAGCATCCCAAATTGTAAACTGAAAATTGGTTAACCCTTTTCCTGCTCTTTTAAACCCAAGGGAATTGAATTTCAGGTCATTTTATTGAACTACGCATGTGTGATTTCTATTCTGCTGTAGGTAAAGAAGTGTAACACTTGCATCCCACATCGTAAAACGTAAATTAGTTGACCCTTTTCTTGCTTCTTTAATCCCAAGGGAAATTACTTTTTCGCAAAATTTTTGTACTGCGCATGAGAGTTTCATATTTTTGCTGTAAGTTAAGAGGCTTCCCACATTGTAAAAAATAAAATAGTTGACCCTTTACCTGCTTTTTTAATCCCAAGGGAATTGAATTTCTCGCAAATTTTTCGTACTGCTCATGCATGTGCGTTTTGCAGTTTGCTGCAGTCAACTTCGCATCCCATATTATTAAACGTATAGTAGTCGACCCTTTTCCTGCTTTTTTAATCCCAAGGGAATTTAATTTCTCGCAATTTTTCCGTACTGCTCATGTGCGGTTTGAAATTGAGCAACGAAAAAAACAGCATCCCATATGGTTAGTGAAGTCGGTATTATACAGGTAGATGAAATTTTTGATTACAGGGAGGTTGGTTGGGGATAATGGAGGCTAAGGCTCTAGGCTCTAGGCTCTAGGCTCTAGGCTCTAGGCTCTAGGCTCTAGGCTCTAGGCTCTAGGCTCTAGGCTCTAGGCTCTAGGCTCTAGGCTCTAGGCTCTAGGCTCTAGGCTCTAGGCTCTAGGCTCTAGGCTCTAGGCTCTAGGCACTAGGCACTAGGCACTAGACACTAGACACTTAGACACTAGACACTTAGACACTTAGACACTTAGACACTTAGACATTTAGACAACTTAAAACAAACACTTAGTATATATTCAAGAGTCTAGACAACTTAGACAACTATAAACAAACATTTAGTATCTATCCAAGATTCTTAATAAGATTCTTAAGGGGTCGGATCAAAAGTACCCCCTTTAGAAAAAATCAAAAATAAAGAGAGTTTTAAAAATCAAAAATCAAAAATCAAAAATCAAAAATCAAAAATCAAAACCAAAAATCAAAAATCAAAAATCAAAAATCTATCATTAAAATCAAAAATCAAAATCAAAAATCTTAAATCTAACATCTAACATTAAAATCAAAAATCAAAAGTTAGGGTTAGAACCCTAGCACATACCCTAGCTGATTAGGGTTTGCGTTAGGGTTCTAACCCTAACTTTTGATTAGGGTTAGGGTTAGATCCCTAGCACATAACCCTAGCTGATTAGGGTTCTAACCCTAACACAAGGTATCACTATGACCAAGCCAGAATTAGAGTTACAACTCAAACTTTATAGACGTTCCAACTGGAATACAATGTGGGATGTACATTTTTTATATTGAATATTTTCATCCCATCTACACATGCGCAATGCCTAATTCCATCTACACAAAATTGATTTTTTAAACGATTCTTTATTATATTCTTTTTTTTACATTGAAGAAATTGCGCTTTACAGCCATTTTCAACTACTCGTGTAGCTCTAGCGATTGTTTCTGTTGCGACGAAAAAACTTTTCGCGGACGTCAATCAAGGCGTTTCCATGCCATTCCATAGACACGTGCCCTTATATAGCTTTGTATTTCCCGACAATGTTATGGAAAAGCCTTGTGATTGACTTCCACCAAATCACTAGAGGGCATGGAAACATAGGAGGCATAGGAATGAAAATAGCTTACGTCACAGCACCTATAGAATTATAAAGCTTTTCTATCTGTCATTTTTAGCGATATGTAAACTGTTCTTTTAGGAACTCCATACAGTTAAGATTTGTATATTAATTTAAAAACAAAAAATACAGGCTTAATTAGGCTGTTCTATTTTTTGAAGGCTCATTCAAGCCCCAGAGAACATTCAGGAAATAAAAACCTGAAATAGTGTTGACGGTTTGATCTCACTGAAATGGAGAAATACCAAAGCTCAAACACACGCCACTGATAATAAAGCAGTAAAAGGCGTATCTTAATGAGTCAAAATATTGTGTTTATATAAAGTCACGTCATTTAAAATGATCTGTTCTTTCGTGTGGGATGTAACCTAGTTGGAATTTCCTCTTGTCTCTTCCTTCTCTTTAATAGTACTTCCTTTCTTTCTTCTTTCTCCACGATATACTTAAAAAGTAATACTTCATTTAATGGTTAATAGATATTTTACAATCATCATAAAAGAAATACGAAAAGAAAAGTAAAGGATTAAAAACATAAAAAAGGAGAGCAAAAAAAAAAAGAAAAAAAAAAAAGATGAAAATAAAAAGACAGAAAAGAATAAAAAAGAGACAGTGAGAGAAAAAGATAAAAAAGAAGAAAAGAAAAATTCACGTAAGATATACCGGGCTCAACGATCGATTGACTCACTCGACATCCCATCTACGACGCATTGACCAACTGAGCCAAGTTTAATACTTTCTAAGAATTTTAAGTTATAATTAAAAGGGGATATAATTTTCTCAATCTTTGAAATTAATTTAAAACAATTACAATACAATTTTTTAATCTAAATTCAAGTGCATTGTTTGTTTGTAATAAACACTTCTTTGTGTTGTCAGCGGTGTTTGTTCAGCGGTCGTAACATCGAATGGCTTTCTCACACGACAAAAACCGAACAGGATTCTGAATCATGACAGAAGTCACGTTTAACAATAGGATAATTAAAAAAAAGCCTTAAAGAAAACAACAACCTATAAACAATCTTACAATTAATCTTCGAAAGAGCATAATTCTTTTACTTTATTTCTTTCTTTAAATATTTAAAAATGAAGATATCTTTTATCGTCTTGTTTTTCATCGTCGTTTGTAGAGGTTCAGAGTTGGAAATTTCAGATAATGATTATGAGTTAATTGATGGAATAATGGTACCAAAGAAAACTAGAATAACAGAAGAACGACGAACACAAGACGGAAAAGATAAAGATGACGAGGAAGTTTATTACAAAGACGATGATGTTACAGAAGACGACGCACCAGAAGAGGAAAACGAGATGACTACACACTTACCGACTAAATGTCACGGTATCGTATAAATGGTTTTTTTTACAAAATGAAAAAAATTTATCCTATCTATCTATGGGACAAAAATTCCATTCGTTTTCTGCTCATTGAAATTCAGGAAATATATATTAATTTACTTTCCTTTGCAGCTGATTATACACCGTTATTCTATTGTTCAGCTACAAGATAGATCATGTGCACTTCTTCAAAACTTACCTTGCAATTAAAAGTAACACTTGTTTAATGACATTTATGGTGTTAGCATGTTTAAGAGTGCAGAAAATAAACCATTTTTAAAACCAGCAAAACCTTAAAGGCGCAATGACACGAAGCAATTTTCTTCAACGGCGTTGCTAGCGCAAGTTGCATGGAACATTGCAGCGTGTAACCTACAGCGCAATTTGAAAAATGTTGCGAGACAAGTTGCAGCAATCGTTGCCAAAATTAAATTCGTTTCTACTTTTGGCAACGATTGAGTCACCGTTGCACCGTGGTGTAAACACTCTTGCAACTTGTGTCTCCAAGCTGTTGCTAGACGAAATGCAAAGAAAAAAAATTGCTTCGTGTAATCGCGTGTTAACTCTCAATAGAACAGTAATAATATAACGATATTTATTAATGTTGATTTAATATTTCTTCACGTGTTTTCTGTCTGTATTCTAGTTTGTAGGTTACTTGTCGTAGAGCTAGAAGAAAGACTGTCCAAGCTTGGAAGAATACGACAAGAACGACCAAACAGAGCTCCTATATACTACAAAGAGTAAGGGATCATATAAAGTCATAGCAACTAGTATGGGGAGGGAGGGGGTGAAAAATATTACTCTTAAATTACTTCTAGCTTGTGATTGGATGGCGTAGATTTTCTCGTCATTTGATTGGCTCATAGGGGAAAGCCATTTGGTAGTTATATGGTAGTAATTACCTTACTAAAACTTGCTGTAGGAGAGGTTGAACACAACCCCAAATGGTGTAGTGCTTTCTACGTCCCCACCCCGGGAAAATTATTGACCAGTTATTTGTAGTGGTGGATATTGACTCTCGTACTTAAAAGATAATCTTGGATGCAAGGCTAACATGAAAATACATTTAAAAAATCACACCTTTTTTCGATGAAACTAAGGAATTTCATTTTTCTGTCAGTTAGTCTTGCATCCAAGATGATTTGAAAGGGTTTATACTCCTAAATCAATAGGGCCCTAGGATTGAGATTAAATTTTTCAAATGTTTTTGATTTTATACTGGAAAACTTGAGTTGGTGTACTGGGAATAGGACACGGAAATGGGATACTAGCTGTCATAATAAACTGGGTATGAGGATTTCACTGAAGAAAATCTGACATTGTTGGCATCGTTAATTGATGGTACCTAAATTTGTATAGGGAAAAAGTCATTCTCAACGCGATACAAGACCTGTGTGAAAAAATGAAGAGTTACAACATTAGAAGATCACAACCATTTCGATACAAGAAAGGAGGTACGTCATTTCCTAGGCAGACATTTTTAGCTTCGTCACACAACATTTCCCTACCCATATACTATATGTACTGAAGAAATAGAAAACGCGCGCGCGTGCTGTCTGCAGTTATGAAGCACTCGGGGTTGGCAAAATACGAGAGGAGTGTTAGGAGAAGCACGACGCGTAGCACAAATAAAAAATAAAATACAAATTACATGGATTACGAAACTGAAAGTCCGCAAGCGTGCTGTGTGCTCTCATAAGGCACGCGCTCCCAACAAATCAGAACGCTAGATTTAGAGTAGTTATTTTATAATGACCTATCTATGCATCTGAATGAATGAACACTACACTTCCACCTTTAGATGTACTAACCTATCTATACATCTGAATGAATGAACACTACACTTCCACCTTTAGATGTACTAACCTATCTATACATCTGAATGAATAAACGCTACACTTCCACCTTTAGATGTACTAACCTATCTATACATCTGAATGAATGAACACTACACTTCCACCTTTAGATGTACTAACCTATCTATACATCTGAATGAATAAACACTACACTTCCACCTTTAGATGTACTAACCTATCTATACATCTGAATGAATTAACAGTGAAGAGCTACTCCAGGCTGCAGGTGGAAGACGCCATGAAAGATTCCAAAGTGAAACACTTTTTGTTCTTTACTCCTGAACAAGACATTGATGACCCAACAGGAGAAATACAAAGACTACAAAACCAGGTAAGAAGAAGACATACTATTGGTCAATTTGAGCCGGTTATATTAACATGCCCAATCACATAGCGGCATGAGATTTGCTTGTATTTGGAAAACTCCTGGAACTCGTAGTTTTACCACTTCCCCTCACATCCCCCACAGTTAAAAATGATATCTGCATATTTTTTCGTAACCAAGTTCCTCTCACTGATGTTGTTTTCAGTGTCACGATCTTCTGGTGGATCACCAACATGATCTCATCCATTGGTTCCACAAGGCTCAATCACGTGACCTAACCACGTGGTTCTGTCGCAATAGGGTGCTTGTTAATGAGAATCAAGGTGCGTGGTCCTAAATTTGCCACAAGTCGACCACTATAGCGTCTTTTCGAAATAGAGTACAAGGATTATTTTTGTGAGAAACAAAATCGTGGTCGACTTGTTTCCCTGCAGGAAGTTCAGTTGTTATAATACATGTATAGCGCGAAGCAGAAATAGAAAGTCCTCAGTCCCACGACTACTGCCTAATCAAAGCACACCCTACATTGGTTACAAACTGGTTATATATACAATGGTCTTGACGGGCATATCAAGGGATATCCCACGAGGCACTTTTATTTTCTAGTATTTTATCCCACACCAATAAGAATACAACTAGGCCGCAATACCTGATGTGAAGGAACAGTGAAATACCGCCAAATATACAATTGCTTTACTGCATTCTGATTGGCTATATTTTCAATGGTTTGGGATAAAAGTAATAAAATAACTATAGTAAATAATTATAAATTCTAGACCCTAACCTGTGTGCTAATGAACATTATCATAGATATTCTGTTTTTATATCTATCCTCCTAGATTGTCTCAATCAGGAAATACCCACCAAAAGAAAGAAAAAACAAGTGGCACAAAAAGAAAACAATGACAAAGAGAACAGCAGTGAAGTGGAGAAAACCAATAATGAGACAATCGAACACCAAGAACTTTAAACCAAGTTAAAACTAAACAGAAAACCGATCAGACCGAAATCAACAACGAGGCAACTACTGATAGATTACGGAAGATCATGGGTTCTAATCCCATCCGGGACTCCGATTTTTTGCCGAGTTTCCTTGTGGTTGATTTCTTTCTCATCGGGTTTCTATTTATATAGTATGATGTACTCTATAAATAGAATTAAACACGTTTATTATCTTATCGTTATGTTTTATTATAAAAGTAAAATTGAAAATCTATATTCCATTATTATTTCGTAATAAACATGACTAAAATAATTTAGAAAAAAAGACAGCGTGTTTGTCTGAATAATGCTTGTTCAGTGGACCTCTAGCTTGGGTGTAGTTTTCCCATTTCAGGTGTCATTCACTAGAGACTATAAGATTTTTTATTTGAGTTGTATCCATATCTGTGTGTTTTCCCATGCGTAAATTAAGCAAAGTCATTATACTCTAGGGAATGACACGTGGTATAAAATGTATTTTTACACACATTTTGAGAACTTATAGACCACTTTCAAAATTATCTTGAATGCAAGGCTAGCAAAAAATATAATGGCACAAATTGCAACAACAAAAAGTGTGTTTTTCAAGTTTTTTCTTTTACCCTCGAATCCAAGACAACTTCGTGTCATGACGTACCTTCAGTTTGACGCGTCTGCACACGAACTTGTAAACAGCATTAAAAAGGCATCAAATACAACAATGTTTTAGAGTCAGTAGACTTCGTAATGCAGTGCATCTTGGGAAGGTTATGACGTCATTATGTCGAAACCCAGAAGCTCAGGGCCCGATATACCCTCTTCAAGATATAAAAATATTGATCAATTGACTATGAAAAATTTACAAATGATTGATTCTAAGTATATATAGATTCTATTCTCCATCCATATATGCGGGATTATTGTATTGTCCATGATTGGTCAGTGCAGAGAACAAGCAACGCCTGGCTAATAACTCTTGTCTGGTGCCTTGTTCAAGTACGCGCCCGCGGTACACCAAAGCGATCTTGTCAGCAGAGTCAACCGTCTCCCGTTGCCTGGCAACGATTAGTCGCGTCCGACCACGTGATAAATTTTGAATAGCCTCGTCTAATTCCTAAAAAAGTATAACATGTTTTACTTGGTAATATGGGTAGAACAAACGTCTTTCTCCCTCTCTAGACTTCCAAGACTGGTGATCAACTCCTGCTCGGAATTGTGGGTCTAAACTTTGAAATCCGAGTTAGCACAGACCAGAAAGGAAGAGAAGGAGCAGACCTGATTCATTTAGGCGTCCCAATTCTATATTTCGGATATCGTGATGGCATTTTCCCGAGAATAAGATTGGTTTTTCAATCATTCCCAGGGGAGTAAAATAACGAAAGACACAGCGGCCATATTGGATGATAAGGAACAAAAGAATTGATTGACAATTCTTTTGTTAAATTTAACCATGATGTCGGGTATGACGTCATGCGCAAACGAAGAATTTATGAAACGGATAGAGAAATGCCACCGAGGTAATCACGTGGTCTAAGATTGTTACACCCCAAATAAATAGGTCTATAAAAATCTAACGGTTATAAGGATCTACTTACGGGATCAGATGTCTCTCGTTCATCGATGATCAGTACTGACGGGTTCCTAACTATTGCTCTGGCAACAGCGATTCGCATTCGTTCGCTACATGTCAGTTCTATACCATGCTCCCCTGGTATCGTATTGTATCCCTTGAGGTAAAGAGAAAGTATTAATAAATACTCAATTAAGAGTTAAATGATAAAGTGGCGGTAGGTGGGGGAGGGGGGGGGGGGGAAGGAGGGTGGTATGCCCGCTTTAGTTTCTCCTTCACAGATATCTCTATGTTAAGGCATAAGGGAATGAGAGGAAGGGGGCGATGAGAGAGAAAGGGGGCGATGAGAGAGAAAGGGGGCGATGAGAGAGAAAGGGGGCGATGGGAGAGAAAGGGGCCACGAGAGAGAAAGGGGGCGATGGGAGAGAAAAGAAGACGATGGGGCGAGGGCAAGAAGGACAAAAAGGTTTAATTTTGCCTTCACCCACAACTAGTTCTTGTTTTGCTTCAAGCAAAGTTATAAAATGTCACACCGGTCTAATTCAGTGTGATGTTAGCTCTCCCTTGAAAATGTCACACAGGATATAATACAAGATGAATGAGTACCTCTGGTAATCTCATGATGAAGTAGTGAGCATTAGCAGAATAAGCAGCGTCCTCGATATCCTGGTACGGTACATCTCGTGTGTTGTCTCCGTACACGATGTTCTTCCCTATCGTGTGGTGTGGTAGATAAGTACTGGGAGAAACCACAGCCATTTGCTTTCGAAGCCAGCGAAGATCAAGTGACCTTAGATCTCGTCCGTCTAGAAACTGAAAAAATCCCAAGAGAATACCCCTCAAGACTGGTTGTAATAGACCCCTTGCATGTGACATCAAAGGAGCTCAATTTGAAGGAAAAAAACAAAAGAATTTCAATCGCCTGAGAATTGGAAACCTATTGTTTTGCCCTTCAAATTGTGTTGCATTCCATGCTGCAAGGTGTCTATATCAAATTCAAATATATTCTTCTATTGTCAGGCACAAAGGGTCCAGTACGAGGCTACATGCTAAATTAAATTTCTTCTCTCCTTTCACGATATACTGATCATTATAGCCTCACATTAAAACCTTTGTGCGTGACGCTCGGTAGGCTCTAGTCCAATAGACCCCTTGCATGTGACGTCAAAGCAGCTCAATTTGAAGGACAAAACAAAAGAATTTCAATCTCATGAGTATTGGAAACCTATTGTTTTGCCCTCCAAATTGAGCTGCATTCCGACGTGCTCCAAGGGGTCTACTATTTTACTGCAAGTAGTCTAGAGTCCTAGTTTGGGCATAATTTCCCCCCATTTGAGACCATTGGTCATTCTTTCAAGAATAAGATTATTCGTATGAGTTGTATCCATATTCAAAAAAAACAAAGAAATACATATGTTATATGTAGTGAATACTGAATATATAGACTTACCACTCTCCCACACGACGGGTCGTAGTATCTTTCTAGCAGTATTTCAAGGGGATTTCTTGTTTCATTGTCCATCAGGACCATCGCTAATGTCTGACCTTGGTTCACAGAAAGGTCAAGGTCATTCAGAAGCAGGTTCCCCTTTCGCAAGGGATCGGGAAGTTCTGCGTGGCGAAACTCGATCTCTCCTGACGCTTTGCCCTGAGAGCCAAAACAAGCCAGGATTAATGTTAGGCAGAACAAGACATCGCAGGGCAGGGCAGGGCAGGGCAGGGCAGGGCAGGGCAGGGCGAATATTTAAGAAAGGCAACGCAAGGTAGTAAATGGTATTCTAATGAAAGCTTGTTTAACCTTAGCTAGGTCAAAGCCACGCCAGGTTAGACACAAGCAGCCAGGGCAAGGTAGATCAAACCAGAGCACCGCGGACAACACACTCACCATATCCATATCTTTATCACTCATGACTTGGATTTGCTCGTCTGTTTTTGATCCCGTGTCAAACACACGATTGGCTGATTCCTTGGAGCTGCTAGACGCATGCGCAGGAGCCTGGCTACTTGAGTTTGCAAACGAGCCAAACAACACGGACATCAATACGCTAAAACGAGAAGCTAGATGGTTAACTATTGATAAGCTTTGGTTATATTATTTACTCTTCGATGCTGGACTCAGTATCACATGTGAGTAGAGCTTGTTCAGTCTCACCCTTGATTTAAGAGGTTTCTCCAAGATTCACGCTAAATTCAAATACGATCTGTGAGTTAGCCGTGTCCTGACTTTGATCAGCCCAGAAGGTGTTTCAGGGTACCATATAATTCAAGCTTTTCTATATCTTGGGGATAAAGTAGAAAAACCTTTAAAAGTTATATACACCGAATCGAAAAATGGTGACCAATATGAATAACTGTTGTTCTGGACTGACAAGCCTCGTGTTCACGTGGAAAAAGAAAAGAGTTTTTTGAGAGGCTAGTCAGTCCAGAACAACAGTTATTCATATTGGTCACCATATTTTGATTCGGTGTATAGAAGAATTCTAAGAGAAAATTGATTGCGATTACTAAAAAGAGACTCACCATAGAACCTCAACTGCTGCCATTTCTCGTTCAGAGATCAAGAAGCATCCATAGCGAAGAGCAATAGCATAAATAACAAACACCATGGCTTGTCCGACAGCAAATGCTAAACCACTGCTAACGATCTTCTTGATAGCGTGCCTGAATAAACAGAGATGATTAAAGGCGCGATTAAGGCCGGTTTAGACGGCACGATTTTCGCCTACAACTATCGTATACAACGCGCTCGCGCCATCCTACAGCTCGAGTCGTAGCGTGTAAATCAAGCCTACAAACTCGCCTACGACAGACGCGAGCGTGTTGTATACGATAGTTGTAGGCGAAAATCGTACCGTCTAAACCGGGCTTTACACTGAGCAATTTTCTTTGCAACTTGTCTGTAAACGGCGTTGCGACACAAGTTGCATGGATTATTGCAGCGTGTAACCAACAGCGCAATTTGAAAAAATGTTGCGAGACAAGTTGCGGCAATTGTTACAAAAAGTAGAATTCCTTTATACTTGTGGCAATGATTGCATCTCTGTTGCACCGTGTAAACACCCTTGCAGCTTGTGTCGCAACGCTGCGTCTGAAGAAAAAGCGGGAAGATTGGTTTTCGCGCGCAAACATCGTCATCGTCGCACCAAGAGACCATGAACGACCTTTTTGAGAATAGGCAATGTGCATTAAAGCGTACAAAGCACTCTGGGAAACCGAGTACTGCAAAAATGGAAAAGGAAATCAAAGGAACTATCACAAAAAACAATACTCTATTATTTTTGTTTGTTTTAATATTTCCATTTCCATTTCCATAGAAAATGTCGAAGGAAAAATTATCAGATAGATCTTCAGAGGAGCGAAAAAGGCGTTACTATTCGGTTTCCCGTCATGCTTTGAGCTAGAGTGTACATTTTCATCGCTTGGACCTATCATAACGCGTCAGATCACCGCTCGTCAAATCGAAATGCTCGGACATGGCACCATCACGGTCAAGGCACTTCGGGTCGTACCTTGAGCTTTTTCCAGTCATACGAAAACGTGTTTTTTTGTGTGCTTGATAGTCATTAAAGATATGATTTATGTTTTTTTCAAGCGAATTTTTCTCGTAAACAAGCCGAGATTTCCCCCCTATCATTGTTGCTTACTTGTATTGATCCATTGCGCCATCTTTAAACTTTTTAGCAAATTTTCCCTCCATGCCAAGAGAACTAATGGCTGCCATCTTCTTGAATCCTGTCTTCATGATCTTTTCATGGAAAGTAAGAAAAGAAAACCAGACAAAATAAATTTAAGTGTAGCAAAAAAGGAGAAAATTTCTTCTTTCCCGTCGTCATCGTTGATCACGTGCCTTTCTCGTGATCGTAAACTTTGATCTTCGACACTGAAGTTGAAGATTATGCTACTCAGCTAGTGCTTTGAAATAAAGAAAATCTTAAAAATGAAATATCTGTAAATAACGAAAGCAAAGAAAAGAAAGTAAGGAAAGTACTTCACACGGGTATCATGTAGAGAGAACTAGCTAAAAAATAGTGTGAGCTACGTCGGTGTTTTTAATGAAACAGTAATGATAAAAGGGTAAATTTTACACCGTGAAAAGATGAAAAAACTTACTATTGATGGTTTTCAGTCATTCCCAAGAAAATTAAATGACAAAAGACACGGCGGCCATGTTTGAGGAAATAACAAAAGAATTCATTGACAATTCTTTTGTTAAGTTCCTCCAGCATGGCCGCCGTGAAAACCATCAATAAAGGTATAAAGGTATAAAGTGCTAGCTTGAAGGTGCGCCCTTTTCCCCCTCAGACTATCAGTGCTCCTTACCACACGCTAACCACCTGGGCTACGCCTGCTCCTGTTAAATAAAATGAAAGAATAGGAAAAGAAGCCAGGACTTTTATCCCACTTACATCCATTTCCTTTGGTTTCACACTTTCGTCTGTCTGTTTTTGTTGGATTCGATGAGACAAGGCGATGATTGGATACCCAGCCAGGGCGACTAACGTCATCTTCCATCCCGTGGAGAACGCCACGTAGAATGTTAAGACTGAGGATATGAAGGCCTGGACCTCTGGACCTATGTATTTACCTATAGACTGTGAAAAAATGGAGTAATGGGAATGAATGAATGAAAGGTGATGAAAAAATGAATATATGGATGGATGAATGAATAAATGGGTGGACTGGCAAAGTTTTCTTTCCCGTTTCTCAGCAAGTCCGTCTGAAAAATCCTTTTCATTTCCATTTACGTCAACGTGGCATTGTTATAATTTTCGTACATTGGGTTGCCTGTGTTATATTTACCTTCTGAATCGCCGCATCGACGTCACGTTGCATATTTTCCACGGCTTCACGCGCTTGTTTCTCAGGGTCTACCGCTGGCTACAATGAACGAAAAATCAATAAGTACTACTTTAAAGCCTAAGGTCATAACACGTGGATTGAAATGGAAAAGCAGCCGTAAATAAGGAAGGAGAGGTAGGGATAGGACAGGAACTAAGGGTTCTTACCAGAAGATTATCGCCTGGTATCTTAGACATATCTGCCATGTTCTGTACATCATTTGGATTAGGAACACCAGCTGACTGAGTCAGTGAAGACGGGTCAGTGGGGTCTTTAGACAAACCAGTTTTTCCTGTTGATATTTGATAACCACCTTTTCCAGAAGCTCCTGATCCCTTTGGAAAACCTGTTTTTCCTGTTTTTAAGGGTAGACCTGTCAAACCGGTTTTTGTTGCTGTGTCTTTTGCGGATGTCATACCACTCGAGTCATCTAAAAATTCTGGATTTTCAACCACTTCCCCAACATCATCCGGGTCATTTTCTAATGGTGCACTGTCTAAATCGGGGATAACGTCTGCCTCCCCCGGAATATCATCCTCCGTGACATCATATGGTTCTTCCTCAGGGGGAGTTCCGGGGGGAGTAGCTTTACAATCTGATCTAAAGGGAGGTGGGACAACTTCAGTGTGATGGTCAAAACCTTTCAACTCTAAATCATCTGTTGGCATGGCATCGTCCAAAGGAGAAGAACCTTACGAAGGAAGAGAATGAGACCTACGTTAAAAAAGCTTTGGGGAGAAATAGGAAGGATGGAGACCATAACATTTACTTGCTGAAAGTTACTGCTGACATATTTGACAAGAGTCGCATTTACACAGGATCGGTTAGCCTTGATTTATAGTAAATTATTCACAGATGCCAAGGAAAGCTATACTGACTTTGAAGAATTGGAAACGCGTAAAGTTTCTTTGTACCGGGGCTGACCCTCATTATATAGATGCGTTCTTTATGAAGGAATACAGCAGTGGTCAAACATTGAAGCTAAAATATTACCAATATATACTAATGATTAATTTGTGGCCAAATTGAAGAGGGAACATAAAAATGAGCTATCTCAAAAAAGGTTGGTGTTGGTATTGTTGCATGTTGCTTTTCAAGATTGAAGTATATTGTGACCTTTCGCGGACTGGATTCACATCGCCCATAGCGCACTTCAGGCATCGTATGCAACATGGAACTAAAGCCTTAACAAACCTTTTTTGAAATAGCTGCATATATTTTACTCAATCATTTTCATGTTAATCTACCAGGAAATGAAGGGATTTGAGGTACTGTTGGTGGGACTTGAGGGACGGAATTCTGCAACAATGATAACAAAGAACATATTAGGAAGGAGGGAAGGAAGGAAGGAAGGAAGGAAGGAAGGAAGGAAGGAAGGAAGAAAGGAAGGAAGGAAGGAAGGAAGGAGGGAAGGAAGGAAGGAAGGAAGGAGGGAAGGAAGGAAGGAGGGAAGAAAGGAGGGAAGGAAGCAAGGAAGGAGGGAAGGAAGGAATGAGGGAAGGAAGGAAGGAAGGAAGGAAGGAGGGAAGAAAGGAAGGAAGGAAGCAAGGAAAAAAGGAAGGAAGGAGGGAAGGAAGGAAGGAAGGAAGGAATGAGGGAAGAAAGGAAGCTCAGCATCATTAAAGTGCACATGAACCCTTCGACAATACTTTCAGTACTGATTCTACATAAAGTAAATAGTTGAATGGTAAAATATTTCTTGATTTGAGTGATGCGTTTCTAAGTTATGAAGGTTTATACTTCCAATATGCTAATGAGTGTGACGTCTATTAAGGCTTAATCAAATATACAAAATCGAACTGGTTCATAGATACAGTATTTAAGAAGCATCATTATTTTACTCATGGTTTACATGAAAGCTATTTACAATTTTTATTTTCAAAATGGCCAGCATTTAGTATTATTAGTTACAACAAAAACACTCAAATACCTTACCTGACGTCATCATCATTAACATATTGGAAGTATAAACCTTAATAACTTAAAGACGCATCGCTCAAATCAAGAAATATTTTACCAATCAACTATTTACTTTATGCAGAACCAGTACTGAATGTATTGTCAAAGGGTTCATTTGCACTTTAAGGCATGGCTCTCAGATGAAAAACTGATTAGCTATATCATAGCCAGTTTTCTACGAATCTTCCCCAAACTTGGCAAGTTAATGTCTTTTGTGAAAAGAAGGAACCTTAGAGCCTTGGTTACCATGGAAACTAAGTCACGTGACCACAAGGCCGCCATCTTGGATTTTTAAATAAGCCGTTTGTAAACGTACCGAAACATCTTTAAAAGTCATGATAATGCAGATTACTATTCATATTTACAATGCCTATATGGATGTAATTGGATATCTTGGAAATTATTTTAAGTTTAATTTTTAGAATATTTTCTATTTTTTCCAAAAAACTAAAAATATTCTAAGAATTAAACTTAATATAATTTCCAAGATATCCAATTAGATCCATATAGGTATTGCAAATATCAAAAGGAATATGGATTTTCAGGACTTTTGAAGTAGTTTCAATACGACTACAAACGATTTTTTTAAAAAATCCAAGATGGCGGCCTTGTGGTCACGTGACCTGGTTTCCATGGTAACAGATATGCGGTAATTGCTTGCCTTGAAGAATTACTACTACGAGCCAAATTTGGGAAAGATTCATAGTAAACTGTCAAAGATATGAATAAATAACTGATTTTCCATCACTTCCTCAAAAGAGCCATGCCTCAATGGTGCTGAGAGGAAGGAAGAAAGGAAGGAAGGAAGCAAGGAAAAAAGGAAGGAAGGAGAGAAGGAAGGAAGGAAGGAAGGAGGGAAGGAAGGAAGGAAGGAAGGAAGGAATGAGGGAAGGAAGAAAGGAAGGAAGGAAGCAAGGAAAAAAGGAAGCAAGGAAGCAAGGAAAAAAGGAAGGAAGGAGGGAAGAAGGGAGGGAATAAAAGTGTGGTGTCATTATTTTCAAGCCTGCAACAAGTGGTATGCTAATCAAACATGATAATCAACGCGTTGAGTCAACATCAGAGATTTGATTCACACCGTTAAGAACGCACTCTTTGAACAAGAATATCCAAACTCACTTACCTTTTTCAATGTTTGCTCGTAGATAACTTTTTGAAGTCGAATTTTCAACTTTTCGTTTACTAAAGTTGACATATATTTCTGTAATTATCAGTTTAAAACATCAGTTTAAGGTTCGGCAGCAACTGGAATATGAAAATTAGGATGAATTAAGGAAGAAAAAATATCGTACCTCAACTGTTCCTCCAAAGGCAACAACAGCACCAAGAACCACAAACATGCTTGCGTAGAAAGGACCTTCTTTTGTCACTCTCTCTGTATCGTTAAGAAACTATGCAAAACCAATGAATCATTATGGCATTATATTTACGACACGTCCCTTAGTATAGAGTATTTTCGCTCACGTGACATGACAGCCATGATGGTATACCAAACCATAAAAACTTGTGCAGAGTTTTTCATAAAAAGTTGGCAACCAACATGGCCGCTGTAACGTTACGTAAAAACACTCCGTATGACGATATTTAGTGATGGATAAAATTGGTATAGTTACCTTTTGTATTTTATTGAAGAGCATAGCAAGACCCGGTGCTATCATGCCACTGAGGCCTGCACCAAGTGCTGCTGCTAACAGCAAAGGAGCATCCATTAACTGCATCTTGATCATCTTGTACTGTGCTTCACTCTCCTGAATCTAATATACAAAAACATACATTTACACAGAATACATTGGGATTAATCAGAGAATAGACCCCTTGCAGCACGTCAGAATACACCTCAGTTTGGAGGACATAAAAAAGGTTTCCAATTCTCAGGAGATTGAAATTCTTTTGTTTTGTCCTGCAAACTGAGCTCCTTTGACGTCACATGCAAGGGGTTGATAGACCTTATTCGTTGTGGTGCAATGTTTCCCCATTACAGATCACGTGTCATTCCCAAGAGTACGATCTCTTTGTTTAACGGTTGCGCATGAGAAGAAACATGAATATGTATACAACACAAACAAAAAATCTTATTCTCAATGTAATGACACGTGGTCTGGAATTGGAAAACATTGCACTACAACGAATTACGTCTATTCCTGAACGGATTCCATGTCCTGGAATAAAGGTTTTATCTCTTACCTTTTCTTGAACCAGTTCTCTTATTTCTTCTTTTTTGTCTTCAAATTTGTCACGCATTTCCTCCTTTTTGTTTTCAATAGCATCTTTTATTTCATCTCGTTTTTCTCTGATTCTGTTACAAATCCCTGTCCCCTGGGAGGATCCCTGCTTCCTGTATGACTTGTAATAATCATAGGCATCTTCTGTATAGCTATCTGACAGTGAATCCAATGAATGGGACGTTTTGAGTCCTAACATGGAAATGGAAATATCACTTTCATCTTTGTTACTACGCAACCAACACAGCCTAAGATGTGAGGGTCTTTAGCTCCCGTCAATCAAAGTATCAATACTCAGACCATTGTAAATCAGATAAAAGCTAGTTTTCTGGGTTGCATAATTATGAAAATGGATATAAACAAGGGAGCATAAACGAGAGGGAAACTTCTTAATAACGCGCGCTCCATGTAAATTCCCGGTTGATAAAAACAAAACGGAAAGAGCGCACGCAAGTTGATGACGCACGGGAGTAGGGTAAGGCAAAATTTAAACTGAATCTAGTTACTAAAAATAGCACAACCGGGAATTTATATGGGGCGCACGTTATTAAGAAGTTTCCCTCTCTTATTTTTGCTCTCATGATGTAAACACGCCCAAAAAGTGATTTAAAAATGAGGTCACTGCAAAACTGGGGTGTCATAAAGCCTACAAATATTGACCAGCGAAAAATAATAACATGCCCACCATAGGAATAAAAATATAAAACTTATTAATTATGACGTCACTTTTATCAAGCGCGTATACTAGCAACGTTATTTTTTTTATTTGGTGAGCTGGAAATCTGTAAATGACACCTCCGTTTTGCATATTTTCTCGTTTCAACTTTGTCAGCTGGGGTATAACTACTTTAAAACGCATGCGCTATTTTGGCGCAGGGTGATCCTAACTTTATGTAACTGGCCTTTCAAGATGTTTTTTTCTTCGTAGGTTTACATAGGATTAATGAGGCACGGCTTAGCTTGCTTAGTGGCCCTCAGTATGTGTGGATGCCGAGGGGGACTGGAGAGGAGGGCCTTTTGAGGTATAAAAGACTCACCGGAAGTCTTCAGCAACCTGTCTTCTTGTGCAGCTCTTGATTCAAAATACTACAGACATCGATAACAATGGAAAAGGAATTTAAGTTTGAAAAAAAGAAAACCTTTTTGGTTGACATTTTCACTTGAAAAATTCACTAGTTTACACAATGTTTAAGGTTTATGTGTATCATATGTTAAACTACTTTACATGGAACTGACCTCTAGGCTTTACTTTGGGCGTAATGTTTTCCCATTTCAGACCACGTGTTATTTTCTTGAGATAATATTATTTGTTTGATTTGATCCATATTCATGTGTCTTTTCCTGCGCAACCGTTAAACAATGAAATGATACTCTAGGGAATGACACGTGGTCTGAAATAGAAAAATATTACACCCAAGGTAGGAAGGTCTCTATTTACAGCCTCCTTTATATTGTTTTTACAGAATCATAAAATTTTACAAATTATATTTAATACATTTTCATTGTATTTTTTCCAGTGCTTTTTTCATACTTTATTCCCATGCTATAAAATAAGACCAGTGTCGGGTTACCTGTACAGTGCTCAGATAGCGAAAAGCACGACCAGACTGCATCAGCTCATCAGCAGTACCCTGTTCGATTACACGTCCCTCGTGAAGAATGACGATGACGTCAGCTAGTCTAGCTACGCTCACGTGACTCGTGGATATCACTGTTGTCCGACCACGTCGCGCCTATGACAATTATTAAATCAATTATTATTACGTCTTTGCTTGGCGTTTCCCAATTCAAACGAGTCAATCCCTTGTGTATTATGGTTTTATCTAGTGATAATTTAGCTTGACAACATGTTAAGTTGTCCCACTGTAGATAAAATGCCATTCCCTCGAGTACTCTATCTTCATATACTGTTATCTAAGCTAGCGAACTCGTGAATTTACACATTGATATATCTCTTTTCCAGGGACCGTGGAGAACTTTGGGGCACTTTGTCCCTTTTCCCATACTAGTCTCATATTTTTCTAATGTTAGCCCCTTCTAAGCTTCGCCCCCCTCCCCTCCCCCCGCGGTGTCCACCTCATAGAGGCATCACTGTATAGAGGTACCATTTATATGAACTTATCCTTAACGCCCAAGAAGGCTATATTATTAGCACGATATACATTATTTCGTTTTATGGTAAACCTGATCAAGATAGAAGGTCAATGTGCGCAGTTCATCTGGGTCCATAAGTGAGATATCTTCTTCCCATATCAAGACTCTGGGATCCCGTATGAGTGCACGAGCTAGAGCCAGCAAATGAAGCTGGAATGGGGTCAGCGGTGAACCATTGTCACCAAGGATAGTTTCATAACCCTTATTTGAAAAAAACACACGAAATAGTTAATTCAAATCCAGAGAAATGAAATAAAGAAAAACATTTCACGTTAGCAGTGAAGTTTAGTGAATGTACGTAAGAGCGTTTTTGACCCTTTTTTACCCGATATTTTGTTTCGTAATTCTTACTGCATGAAATAGAATAAAAAAGATAGGAAAAAGAAAAAAAGGAAAGAAAAAAGAACGATAAAGTAAGACACAAAAAAAGAGAGAAAAAGAGAAAAAAACATAAACAATTGGAACAACTTCAACCCCCACAAAAACATTTACGGAACATACAAAAAGTTCAACATAGCTGTCATGACGTCATGGGATACCTGTGGTAAGCGATTGATAAACTCATGTGCCCCAGCAGCCTTTGCAGCACGTACTATCTCCTTGATGGTACATTGTTCGTCTTTGCCGTAGGATATGTTATCAGCGATGGTTGTATTGAAGAACTCAGGCTCTTTATGCACAACTCCTAATTGACGACGAAACCAACGTTTATCTAAGGTGCGCAAGTCATGGCCATCAAGTCTGATCTGAAACAGTGAAGTAGATATGCTTTTGTATTTTATTATTTGTATCATATTACCATTACCACAATAACTTGCATAAATTCTTTTCTTTCTTTAACTTACTATTTTCATGAAGCAATAAAAAATTGAAGAAAGAAAATTCATGATGCATCCAATAGTCACAGTTGCCTGCGCCATCTTGAAACGTAGTCGTGCCTTTGCATCGAAGCGAGACGAAAGGCGCGCTTGCAATGATAGAGACATGTGAATAATTGTCCAAGGTGTTAAAAAAGGTCACAACACAGATATCATCTATCATTCCAAGGTGACGTTCGTCTCGCTTCGATGCAAAGGCACGGCTACCTTTCAAGATGGCGAAGGCAACTGTGAGGGACTATCCTAGTAGTTGTAGTAAAACACCATCTCTTTTACTACGATGAAGAACTAATGTCACGAAACGTCAGTAGTAAAATTTTCCTTTTCATTCACTTGTTTCACCATGAAAATGGTCTATTACGGGCGGAAATCTTAGGATAGCGATACCTATACTAGTCGCCTTCGCAGCCGTCATCAGTTTCGATCTGGGACCTTATGACGGCTGCGGAGTAGACTATACCTATACCTATTGTTAATAGGTTAGCCGCTTTGAGAGTTAAAAGATAAGATCAACGAGTACCATCTGATTAAGTGTCAAACATATATCTGCATCAGCGGGATGGAAAGTGGAAATTGTCTATTTATCCTTTGTCTCACCTTGCCAGTCTCCGGATCATAGATTCCTTGTAATAGTTTAATGATTGTACCTCTACCACAACCCCTATCACCAAGGATAGCGACAGTCTGTCCTGGCTCAGCTGTGATGTTAACAGACTTAAGAATCTGGTGAAACGAATATTTCAATTTAGTTTCTTAAAGAGCATCTCCAATCCGTAAATTTCTTAGATTGAAAAATATGACAGATTAGCATGGATAAGTCTAAAATGTGAGGGAACTGATACTTTCCTTTCTGCGGTCCCTGTTCTTTATATTGGCTCAATATTAACATAAATCACATCCTTGGCTTATATTCACGGAGTTCCTGTGGAATTGGCGGGACATTTTCGCGCCATAATCTGCGCGCGCGCTCGCCTAGCTCAGGGACCTTTGCTATGTTACTGCTGATGTTACCTGGTACTCTGGTCTTGAAGGATAATGAAAATACACGTTGAACACATCAAGCTTCCCCATAACAGCTTCCAGCTGGCTGGCAGCCATGTCTACTGTGGCTTCAGTATCCTTGAATGGAAAAGAACAACGAAACAAACGAAAATGTAACTAGAAACTATTTGAACTATTAAAAATGTAAGTCATATATTCCAGCCTGCCAGCAGAATACCTTTGCTGAGAACCCAAGAATCGATTCCAATGATCCCTTAGACTCCCCAACGTCATCAATCTGTTCAGCAGAGCCAGCCATCTTCATCATACCTCCAATGATCGCCATAAAAATCTACAAAAAGCAACCGCGAGAAAATTTATGCTTTGCCTGTACTTGGTTACAACAGTAAGTGGCGTCATTTTACTACAACTACCAGAATGCTTTGCGAATTTTACTTCATTTTAAAATTTCTTGTAGTCAATCAGTTGAATGAATTAAATAATATCTTAACAAATGATAATTAATAAATAATCTTATTAACCAGTCCTCCAATGAAGGTCAAACATTGCCTCAATACTCAATCATCCATGTACATAACTACGTACATATCATGAAAACTTGCCACTCAGCTGGTAACAAACGCACGACAATGGCTGGAAATGACGTCTATTGATAGCAACCTATTTCTATTTATTCATAAGGATGGGAAGACAATGTGAGTTCATCTGGTCTTCCCTTGAAAGCTGAATAGAATCCACTTACCGTTAATAAAGCCCCTGGGGTAATTCCTCCACTGGGGAGCATGGTTGTACTATACCTGAGATGATTAAACATACAGTTATGCGATATACTCATTTCAATAAAGTTGGTCACCTGAAAAACTATAAAGCGGAGACCGGCAAGGATTATGGGTAGACATATCTTACATTTTTCAACCGCTTGATAACTATTGATAACTTGAGATCTATTACTAGTTACAGTTTCGCCTCTTGTAAGCATCCTCAAGCAGCATTTTAGTTGTATCAAAAACTTTGCTTGTTTGATATGAAAGTCTCAGCTCTACTGTAGGTTTTGCTGAAATAAGTCACACCTACTATTCGAATGTATAGTTTGGGTCTAATTTTTCGCCCATTTCAGACCACCTTGTATCTATGCTCATTTGTCTTCTCATTTGCAACCTTTAGGGAATGACACGTTGTCTGAAGTGGAAAAGCATTATATAATAAACCCAAGATGAAGAGGTCTATTGAGAAGATGAACTGAACGTCAAGCACTGCGTTCTTGCTTCAGTATGATGTGTTCATCGCGACTGACTAAAGTGTTGCTGTAGGTGCTTGTAGTGAAAGTAGACTAGCTGTTCTTACCAGAATCCTAGCCCAAGGAAACTGAACGCAACCAGTGTGTTGGTTCCTTTCTCGAATCCTTTCACTAGACTTTTGAGCTTGTTGAGTTTGCCACTTTGCTCCATTTCGGTGTCAAACCTTCAGGTGCGAATAAAACAAAGAAAGAAAGAGTGAATGAATGAATGAATGAATGAATGAATGGATGGATGGATGGATGGATGGATGGATGGATGAATGGATGGTTGGATGGATGGATGGATGGATGGATGGATGGATGGATGGATGGATGGATGAATGGATGAATGGATGGTTGGATGGATGGATGGATGGATGGATGGATGGATGGATGGATGGATGAGTGAACCAATCAACAGATGAAAGTATAGGTGAATGAATGAATGGAGGAGCGGATAGATGAGCGAAAGGTTGGATAGATGGATGAATGGAAGGGGTGGTTGTTGAATGAAGAAATGAAGGTCTACCGTTGCATTTAAATTCTTTTAACTCTATTTTCCCTTACTTGTCTTTTTCTACCATTTGTCCAGCGAACGCCACAACAGTCTTGAGAGACGACATCCCTTTTCCCGCCAAAACGCCTGCTTGATCTTGTAATGCTTTCTTTCTCTCCTGGACGTACTTCTCCACCTAAACAAAATAACGATTTAATATTCAAAGCACAAAAAATTTAATGCCTATACATGTAGAGACTGCTTTGCACCATCACGTGATGGCAACCATGACAGGAGCCAGGAACAATTGAATCTGGTCTAATCTGATTTACGTACATGAGAAAGAATTAAGTTTCCCAGGGGAAAAATACCCTATGTTGTGCCTCCTATCATGGCTGCCATCACATGATGAAGAAGACACAAATATAAATACAATTCAAACAAAGAATCTTATTCTCTAGGGGATGACACGAGGTCTGAGATGGAAAAACATTACACCACAACGAATAAGGTTGATACTAGTTCCTATTCTAAGTAACTGTTTACCTTGGCAACGAAGGCTTCCACAGCTCCCATAAAGGGCGCAGCCATTAGCATGACCAGGGTGAGTTTCCAGTTCTTTATCAAACTGATCACGAATCCAGACGCAACACTTGCCAGGTTTTGAATAAGGAACGCTATCTCTCCTCCTATACCACCACGAAGAGCTTCAATATCTTCCTTCTTTAGCTGTGGAATATCTCTGCAGAACAAACCAGATTAGTATAAGCACACCCATATTCTACAGTAACTAACTCTAGTCATTAAATCCTTCTAAAACATGTTTTTCCCCCTACATCCTAACCTAATCTAACAACGGACGGATCCAGGGAAGGTTGTTTAGGGGTATTTGTGACGTTTCCTTTCTCGTACCTTGACTTATTATCCCCCCACTTATCATTGCATCCCAACCTATTCGTAGAAGCCTTACCCCATTTATCCTTACCCACCATTCTCTACTTTCACATCCCCATAATGCCTTGCGTCTTTGGGGGGTAACCAATCAAAAAACTGTCCCAAATTGAAAGGTTTCTTAATTGAATTTATACTATACCTGCTTTTATCTGTACAATACTGATTATCAGTTTATTCCAAGTTATTTTTGCGTGTACAGATCATCAAGAGTTTTGGTCTTACAGAAAATGTATTGACTTACGAAATAATGTTTAAAATTTACCTTAAACGCCTTCAAGCTTCCATCTTTTTCTGTTTTATACTACTTCATTTCATTTTTGGATACCAAACAAGGTATTGTCAACATTGTCTGATCAGCCTTCAGCAAAATAAGTGGGTTTTTACCCTCTGGTTACCCCCCAAAGACGCAAAGCATTATGGGGATGTGAAAGTAGAGAATGACTATAGCCTCAAGATTTTGTTTCCAGTACCTCCAATTACCCTATCACAACCCAACCCTTTCTAGGTGCCTTACCCGATTTGTCCTTGTGTACCCACCATGACCTATGACCTTATTTCTCGTAACTAGACATATCACCTATACCACTTATCGCATCAAACACTTTCTAGGTGCCTTGTCGCATTTGTCCTCGTGTTTTCATCATGATCTATAACCCCATTTCTTGTATCTAGACATCTCAACTCTTTCTAGGTGCATTACCCCATTTGTCCTTATTGTGTACCTACCATGATCTATGACCTTATTTCTGGTACCTTGACCAATTATCCCATCACCTCCCACTTATCACATACCAACACTTTCTAGGTGCCTGGTCCGATCACAGGTAGCCCAAGCTTGGTTTCTGTGGTGTCCTGTTATAAGGAAATGTATGGAGATTCATCAAAAATTTCAATAAAATCATTGAAACGTGAAATAAAGCCTCGAAATTTTACCCGATCGTTGAGAAATAGCACTTCTTTCGCTCTGCGTGGTTATTGTTTGAATTTAGCCCGTTTTAAGATTTTTTTCCCCACCAGTAAGAAATAAGAGAAGGTTGGAAACTCGAGTCCCAAAAGCGAACCATCACGGGTCTTCTAAACCTCGTACGTCTTCGAATTTTCTTTCCAGCGCCAAATTTTAGTCATAACCCTTCTCTCACATCCTTATAGAACCGAGAAAGTCGCATTAGAGGTTAGTCTTCGCGTCTTTAAGCCATGAAATTTGCCTGTATTCACATACTATTTCGTTTGTTCTGACCCGTACTTGGAGCTCACTGTACACCAGTTCAACGGATTTCTTTCGGCAACCGACCCGAAGTCACGCCGGAAGAAATACTTTTGTATCTTAGGCCGTTAAAAAATACACTCACCATCATTTCGAAGAAAGATTATAAAGTTATAAATTATAAGTTAAATGCTTTTGTATCTTAGGCCGTTAAAAAATACAGTCACCATAATTTCGAAGAAAGACTATATCCAAATCCAACCCGCATTTACGATACGAAGACTTCCGGCGTGACCTCGGGTCGATTGCCGAAAGAAATCCGTTGAACTGGTGTACAGTGAGCTCCAAGTACGGGTCAGAACAAACGAAATAGTATGTGAATACAGGCAAATTTCATGGCTTAAAGACGCGAAGACTAACCTCTAATGCGACTTTCTCGGTTCTATAGGGATGTGAGAGAAGGGTCATGACTAAAATTTGGCGCTGGAAAGAATATTCGAAGACGTACGAGGTTTAGAAGACCCGTGATGGTTCGCTTTTGGGACTCGAGTTTCCAACCTTCTCTTATTTCTTACTGGTGGGGGAAAAAATCTTAAAACGGGCTAAATTCAAAAAATAACCACGCAGTTCAAACGAAGAGCTATTTCTCAATGATCGGGTAAAATTTCGAGGCTTTATTTCACGTTTCAATGATTTTATTGAAATTTTTGATGAATCTCCATACATTTCCTTATAACAGGACACCACAGAAACCAAGCTTGGGCTACCTGTGGTCCGATTATACACCAGTGACTCTTACCCTATATCTTCCATATTCGATGCACCCTCATGAATCTGTGTATCAAAAAACCCAGGATCTTTTCCAAGGATATCATCGCTGGCCACATTATTAAGTTCTCGAGCTCCACGTTCAGAAGCCACATTCCAGCAAACCATCTGTCCGTACGCACAAAACAGTGTGAACAACGCGGCATATAAGTAATAAATTGCATACTTTCTCATTCTTAGTTCCAGTTCTTCTTCATCTAAAACACAACTTTCGCTTCCATTTCGAAAAAGAATAGTCACGTTGCTCCTACCTATCATGAGGATATGAGTTACTTTTGCAATTACACGAGTTACGTTGACATTGACACCCGTGACATTTGGATGGGTCACATTGACTGCAGTGACATTGACTGCA
Organism: Actinia tenebrosa; assembly: GCF_029948245.1. NCBI lineage: Eukaryota > Metazoa > Cnidaria > Anthozoa > Actiniaria > Actiniidae > Actinia > Actinia tenebrosa. The sequence goes on along the minus strand of NW_028292571.1, from coordinate 4,126,645 downwards.
GTGACATTGACTGCAGTGACATTGACTGCAGTGACATTGACTGCAGTGACATTGACTGCAGTGACATTGACTCCAGTGACATTTGGATGAGTTACATTAACACCCGTGACGTTTGGATGGGTAACATTGATACCAGTGACATTGACTGAGGTTACATTGACTCCAGTTACATTGACTCCAGTGACATTTGGATGGGTGACATTGACACCCGTGACATTTGGATGGGTCACATTGACTGCAGTGACATTGACTGCAGTGACATTGACTGCAGTGACATTGACTGCAGTGACATTGACTGCAGTGACATTGACTGCAGTGACATTGACTGCAGTGACATTGACTGCAGTGACATTGACTGCAGTGACATTGATTCCAGTGACATTTGGATGGGTTATATTGACTCCAGTGACATTTGGATGGGTAACATTGATACCAGTGACATTGACTGAGGTTACATTGACTCCAGTTACATTGACTCCAGTGACATTTGGATGGGTGACATTGACACCCGTGACATTTGGATGGGTTACATTGACACCCGTGACATTGACTCCAGTGACATTTGGATGGGTAACATTGAGACCCGTGACATTTGGATGAGTTACATTGACTCCAGTGACATTGACTCCAGTGACATTGACTCCAGTTTCATTTGGATGTGTTACATTAACACCCGTGACATTTGGATGGGTAATATTGACACCAGTGACATTTGGATGAGTTACATTAACACCCGTGACATTTGGATGGGTTACATTGACTCCAGTGACATTGACTGAGGTTACATTGACTCCAGTGACATTTGGATGGGTAACATTGACACCAGTGACATTGACTGAGGTTACATTGACTCCAGTGACATTGACTCCAGTGACATTTGGATGAGTTATTTTAACACCCGTGACATTTGGATGGGTAACATTGACACCAGTGACATTGACTGAGGTTACATTGACACCAGTGACATTGACTCCAGTGACATTATTCGGATGGGTAACATTGACACTCGTGACATTTGAATGGGTAATATTGACTCCAGTGACATTGACTGCAGTGAAATTAGGATGAGTTACGTTGACACCCGTGACATTTGGATGGGTAACATTGATACCAGTGACATTGACTGAGGTGACAATGACTTCAGTGACATTTGGAAGAGTTACATTGACACCCGTAACATTTGGCTGGGTTACATTGACTGCAGTGACATTCACTCCAGTGACATTTGGACTGGTAACATAGACACCCGTGACATTTGGATGGGTTACATTGACACCCGTGACATTGACTCCAGTGACATTGACTGCAGTGACATTTTGATGGGTAACATTGACACCCGTGACATTTGAATGGGTTATATTGACTGCAGTGACATTGACTGCAGTGACATTAGGATGAGTAACGTTGACACCCATGACATTTGGATGAGTTACATTGACTGCAGTGACATTTGGGTGAGTTACATTGACACCAGTGACATTTGGTTGGGTTATATTGACACCAGTGACATTTGGGTGAGTTATATTGACTCCAGTGACATTTGGATGGGTTTCATCGACTCCAGTGACATTTGGATGGGTTCCATCGACTCCAGTGACATTTGGATGGGTTCCATCGACTCCAGTGACATTTGGATGGGTTGTATTAATTCCAGTGATATTTGGATGGGTTGAATTGTTTACAATGACATTTGAATCCGTTACATTGACTCCAGTGACCTTTGCCTGAGTTCCATTAATTCTTGTAACATTTGCCTGGGTAACATTGACTCCTCTGAGATTTGAATGAGTTGCATTGACTGCAATGACATTTGGATGGGTTCCATTGACTTCAGTGACATTTGGGTGAGTTACATTGACACCAGTGACATTTGGATGGGTTATATCGATTCCAGTGACATTTGGATGGGTTATATTGATTCCAATGACATTTGGATGGGTTGTATTGATTCCAGTGATATTTGGATGGGTTGTGTTGATTCCAGTGACATTTGGATGGGTTCCATTGACTCCAGTGAGATTTGGATGGGTTGTATTGATTCCAGTGAGATTTGGATGGGCTATATTGATTCCAGTGACATTTGGATGGGTTCCATTGACTCCAGTGACATTTGGATGGGTTCCATTGACTCCAGTGACATTTGGATGGGTTCCATCGACTCCAGTGACATTTGGATGGGTTGTATTGATTCCAGTGATATTTGGATGGGTTGAATTGTTTACAATGACATTTGAATCCGTTACATTGACTCCAGTGACCTTTGCCTGAGTTCCATTAACTCTTGTAACATTTGCCTGGGTAACATTGACTCCTGTGACATTTGACTGGGTTACATTCACTTCTGTAACATTTGCCTGGGTTACATTAACAATTGTGATCTCTGCCTGGGTTTCATTGACTCCTGTGATATTTCCGTGGGTTCCATTGACACGAGTGACCTTTGCCTGGGTTCCATTGACACGAGTGACCTTTGTCTGGGTTCCATTGACACCAGTGACCTTTGTTTGGGTTCCATTGACACGAGTGAACTTTGCCTTGGTTACATTGACTCCTGTGACATTTGACTGGGTTACATTGACACGAGTGAACTTTGCCTGGGTTACATTCACTTCAGTGACATTTGGTTTTGTTGTCAAAACTCTTGTGACACCAAAGCCAGTAATATTTGCTCCACCTTTATTAATTCTTTTTGTTTCTTTGAGAACTGGTTTCATATTTCGAGTATCTAAGCCAATTGTATCCTGTGTAGTTTTTCGTCCCACGATGGTTGTTCGTGGCAAAGTATCACTGGTGTTGTTTTTATCACGAGAGTCTAGGTGCTGGACAGTGAAAGTTGCGGACGGTTCATCTACGTGATGGTTGTCTATGAATCCTAGGGATGTCATTGTTGTCATTTCTCTTACATTTTTATCTCCATCTTCACGCCACCAAATCCTTTCTATTTTGTTTGCATTCTGCTTTAGTTTGTGTTGCACTTTGTTTTTGTTTTCCTTGTTCGTTTTGTCTTCCAAGGAACCAATCGGTAGCAACACCGTCATTTCTGCTGGTTCGGTTCCATTACCTTCTTTCCACCATATTGTCTCACTTTCGTAAGGCATTTGGTTTTGAAGGTCTAAATTTTCTTTCTTGTTGATACTTCTTTTCTGCCGTAAGGTGACAGGATCATCTTCCTTAATCATGGCTTTTTCTTCCGAGATCAAATTACGATTAAAATCCTTGTTTCCTTGAGTTGACTTCTTTACGTTTTTCGTAATAATGCTTCTACTTCTGTTTTGGTTCTCACCATAAGCATTCAAAGATAATGAAGACCTTGGCTTGGTCTGTGGATTTTGTATTTGTGGTTCCAAGGCATCACCATCGCCAATCTGCAGATTGTCTTTGATGGAGTCGAGGTCCATTAGTACAGATAATTCAGAAGGCGATGAACTACTCTTGTCCCGCCACCATATTTGTTCCCTACGTCTTGCCATATTTCTGTTTCCTAACTCACTCGCATAGTCTTCTTTCTTATCGAGATTTTCATCGACACTTCCAACAATAACGATACTCCATCTTGAAGTTTCATTAATTTGAACAGATCCATTGGATATTTTATTATTACCGTTATTTTTAATATTATCTTTATTTTGATTTTTCGGCGAATAAATAGGAATGAAGCCGTCTTTACTTTTTTGATAACTTGTAAATCTGAAGGGAGTTTTCCCTTTCTTGGCTTTATTCGGGGATGCTTTCTTTCCTTTCTTCATAGAATTTCCCTTTAGTTTCTTAGTTCGTAAAGTCGTCTTTCCATGCTTCCGTTTTAATTTCTTTAGCTTAAGAATTTCTTTATTTTTAAAATTTTTTAATCCCTTCACGTTTCGCAAAAGTATCGTATTGATATCGATAACCCGAACATCTACAGACGTCCCGTTTACCAAAACACCGACAACACTCGACGAATTGATCCCGAAGGACGACAGATTATCGATCCAAAGAAGTTCTTTCGGCGGCACCTTTGTCAGGTTGATCTTGAAGCTGATTTGCGTACAGTTGGTTACCTTGGAGTTCAGTTCATCTGTGAGCCCTCCATAAATTAAGGTGGCAAGTGACGGTATAAGTCCATTGACAACAGCAAATAGAGTTCCGCATATCATAAGTATCTGGGAAATTGCATCGGCCAGAACCTGAAGGAAGAAGGATAAATGCTAGAAAATTGGCAAATTCGGCAACGAAAGTAGTCATCCAAATTAAATGCCATGAAAATGAATTTCATTTAGATGCTACTAGCAAAAGAAATTGATGGAAGAACTAATTTAATAATTTGGGACGTGGGGTGGGGCACGATATACAACGAAAGCAACCAGTAGGAAGTTCCAGGAACGGAAAGAAACAGAAGATTTTTAGGACATTAAAAAAAAGTGTAAATACCTTTTTACAAAATATTAATTTTTTATCAAAAACGAGCTAATTCTCCGTGCTTCTTATAAATTCTTCTTTGCAACAATGTTAACGGTCTCATCCGTAACTTCTTCCGACTTATAAGCGATTAGTGACGCAGTTTTAAAACCTGGGTTAAGGAGGCTCTGGTAGTTTTGGTCTGGCACACCTAGCCGCATTGAAACGGCTACAACTTCGTCTTGAATAACACGATCTGTAAGCACTTTTCACACAATGTCAGGAAAGGATTATAGGTTTCAAAAATGAAAAATTAGTTTAAAGCGGCCTTTTCATTATGACGTAATGATGACATCATAGAAATCGTTTACCGCTTATTTTCTCGAAAATTTAGACCTAAACTTTCAAAGCGACTTGCACCAGTCAATAGTACGCTCCTTAATTTGCGTGAGGCTTTTCTGGTAACAAAGAATCTATTATGAAAAGCAGGTCGACAAGGTTGGATAACTTTAAGTACAAGCAACAACAAAACAGGTAAAAACAGTTCGTTTAACTGGTTGGTCACTTGGTAACAAGTTTAAAATAGCCAGTCAAAGTAGCTCTTCTTAGTTATCGATTAGTTCTTATGATCTCACTAGATAACATTTAAAGAGATTAATGAGTTTTTAAAATCATGTTATATGGAAAAACCAATTGAAAATTAATGAATTATGAAGAATTTGGAACCATTGGTATTTGAAGCAAGCTATCTTTTGTACTTCTGTCATAGTAAAGCATTTGTAAATTTATTCAATTCTACTGCAAATTTACCAAGGATTAAGGTGCAATTTTTGGTCCGAAGTTGATTCTTAAATCTGTTGAGTATCAAGTACATCAATTCTATTGTAGAGAATGAGTTTTTTGGAAAGAATTCACTGAACTGAAATAAAGAAGCAAGGCCGATTACGATCATTTGTAAATTTGAGCCAATAAATAAAATGTCGATCTTTCCAAACGAAGCAAGGAAAGGTATGTAGATGTATTAATAAAAGACTTTTCACTAGATTTTAGAAAACGTTTTCAAAAACGGGAAAAGCAAGTTAGAGCCTGAACATGACGCAGGAAGAATAACTGATGGTGGCAATTTGAAAAACATTCCTTATGCGACTTTATCGAAAAAAAATGAATTTAGTTTATATCAGCATGTCTTACTAAAACTTCGTTGAATCAAACTTTCTATGCTTTTAACCAAAGTAATTAATCAAGCGAATGATTTTAGAGTTTGTTTTTGTTGTAAGTCGCTGTGGTTAAGCGATTTTCCGCCGAAATATTTAGACACAAGGTGAAATGTCTACGTTAACATATCAAACGGTTGAACAAATTTATACGAAACAAAAAATTGAAAAATACTTTACTAGATGGAAGTTTTAATCGTGGATTTCTGCACAACGTAAAGGTACGTAAACGTACAAGTTAAGAATTTTTTCTATTGAATTGAAGAAAAAAAACAAAAAAACAATTCAAAATACAACTAGAAAAATTATGACTGATCTTTTTGATGCTTGTAAGACTAGTGATAACTACATGAAACTGTGAAAAACTTACCGATTTTGCATCACTTCTTTCTGCTGCCATCTTGCGTTTCGGGAAATTCAGAAATCAAGTTAAAATATTCCATGAATTTCGTCATTCACTTTTCCATTTTTTGCTGCTACCTATATTTCTGCAGTCCCTCATTTTGAAATCAAAATTTAGCAGGTCATTGCAGTAAAACGGCTTTAAGCATTTAGTTTGAAAAAAGGTGGAAGACGAAAATGAAAAATTCTGATAACGAAGGCGGCGGCGGCGGTGAATTTAACTGAATCGTTTACAGAACAAAGACGTGCAAAAGGAACCCCTTTGATTGCCATGTGCTAACGTCTTTCAATATTCAAAACAACCCTGTTAAACAAAAATATTTATACTTAGAAGACATTAAACAATTGGAATAATTAAAGTTACATCTACTACAAGTAAAGACCTTCCCTTCGAAACAAAACCTGTCAAACAACGGAGATATATCTAATTAGATTTTAAATTTTAGCGAAAAAATGGATGGGCTTATTTGACTTTCAGCTGTTGTAAAAACTTACATTTTCATTCAAACCACTGAGGTTGATTAGCGTATTCCACCCTTTCGACCAGAAAATGAAATTAAATCCAACCTAACCCGAGTTTTTTTTCTTTCATATATTTAAAGATAAAGTATACTCTTTATTTTATAGTCGCCTTTGTAGTTTTTCTGTTTAACAAAGAAACTATGAAGGTGACTACTGACTCTATCCTTAATACTTTGCAGCCAATGGACTACTTCGACGATACGGCAGCCATCTTGCCAGGGGGCAAAACAAAACAAAGATGACGGAAATATATATAGGGTTTCGTGTGTCTTTTTTTTATGGGTAAAAGCGATAGATGTGCCGTCTATCTTTTGTTGTATTCTCTTGTGGTAAGCTGTTAATATCAATCGACGTCATTACAGTAACAAATCTTTATCTACCCCCTGAACGCCCCACAATGCATCGCTATCCAAGATGGCCGCCGTATCGTCAAAGTAGTCCATTGCAACACTTAGGTTTGTCCTAGTCCCTTTTTGCACCCTAGATAAGGTGTGTACTTCCCTGCTAGCAGTCTCACACGCTGGCGATTCTTAAAATGGGAGACCGAGTCTTTGATTTTCTCTGCCAAGAATCGCCAACGATGGAGGCTCTGCTAGCCGGGAAGACGTGTACTTAAGAGAGTAAAAGGCTTCTGACGCTGCAGCAACTCCGGTTGTCTTATTCAAGCCAAAATGAATGAACTGCAAAACCCCTTCTTACTTGTCTGCCTTTATTTACATTCTTAGTTGACTTTACAATATTCAATCTATCTAGATGTCTATCAGCCCAAACTAAAAGGTGACAAATACAGCAATATTTACGAAATAAACATCACATTTATTATAATAATATAAAAATCAAGCTTATAATATATGAAGGAAATTCCTCAAAGTATACTTTAAACCGCTAATTCGAAATATAACCAATATATCTTACATTCGAGTTTCGATGGCGTTTTCGAGGACAATTTCAGTTCACTCGCGTTAATCTTGGAGTTAAATTTGTAACCGCAAAATACTAAATCTCTCAATTTAGGACCAGAGTCTATTTTTCTTGTCCTAGTAACGGTGTTTGTAGCCTTTCTTGAAGAACAGTAACGACTCGAGACATGAGTTCTGTTAGGTTTTTATGTACGACAAAGATTTCTTCGTTAGAAAATCTTGCTAAGACTTCGGGAGATGCTTTCTCAAGAACTGAGTTTAAAGTGTGATAAAATGATTGTTCGGGTGTTTCTTCTCGAGTGTTTTGAACTGTTTCATCCTTAGTAGATTCATCTACGTGTTTATCTTGCTTTTCTTCTTGTTGCTGTTCTTCATTATTTCTGTATTTTAGCTCATTGTCAGAAGTGTTATCTACCAAAACAAGAAGCAAAAATTAACATTAAATTTTAACTTATTGAAATGACTTTTTACATTAATTGACAATTTTGTTGAATCAGTTTTATTATTGCATTGGAAATCTATCGAAAAGGCGTTTTTATCATTATTATATTTATTTAACGAGGTTATCGAGCTTTTTATGATTGACATGACCTCATAGACCTAATCCACTGTTATCCCATTTCCGAACAGGTGTCATTCTCTAGAGTATAATTTCTTTGTTTAACGGTTGTGCATGATAGTAAACATGAATATGGATAGAGCACAAACAAAGAATGTTATTTTCAAGAGTAGCGCGTGGTCGGAAATGGGAAAATATTATGCCTGGCTGGATTTGGTCCATTTGAATTATGTACACAGCACCGGAGTGGCTTTTCATTTTTCCATTTTCACTCACTTTACATTCAGTCACGAAAAATGGAACGAATTAAAGCTATTGCCCATTTTCCTATTATGTGAAACTGGATACAGGATGTGAGAGAAAACAGCAGTAAAAGTAACAACAATAAAAAACTTAAAATATATAATAAGAACTTACCAGCACCCGAAGGAAGTTCACCAATTTCAAGTCCAGATTCTTTGTCATCATCAACTTTTTCAGTCATATCTGTTGTTTTTTCCATTTCTTCTTCATCATTCGAAGCAGCATAATTTTCTATATCCGCATTAATGATACTCATCAACTCACTGGTACTGTACACTTTATTACCTTCACTTTCATCATCACTTTGAGAAAACAGGACTGTTGGCTTTGAACAGGCTGTCCTCGTAGGCGTAGTATTGTTCACTTCTTCATCTAGAGTATCACTATCATCAACGTCTTCTGGTACAGGTAGAGGAGGCGTGTATGATATTTCAACAGAAACTTCATCCTGTTTGATCTCTTTAGCGTCCTCAGACCCCAATGATGTTTTTTCGGATAAAACTACAGATTCTCGTTCAACAGAAGATGTACACACGGTATGGTCTTTAGTAAGATCTTCGTCACCACATTTCGCGCTCTGCTCTCCACCTTCACTATCTTTTTCGTTCTCCTTCTCTTTTACTTCTTCCAACGAAACATTTCTTTCCGTTTCTTTGTTTTCCTCACTTTCCAACACTTTTTCCTCAGATTTTTCACACGATTCTTCAGAATTTGCCATGTTTTCATCGGAAGCACTAAGTTGTTTTTCCAGTACGTTCATGCTATTATTGTTCACAATATCTTCGCTTTCCAAGATTGTTGGACAATTTAGATTGCTCTCAATAGATTTATCACCCCATTTCTTTTCTTTTCCTACATATAACAAGATTTCAATCAGTTATGTAGGCATGTCCTATGATTGGCCGAGAGCAGTCAGCCAATCCTCTATCAGCCTTTCCGAGGTAGAGGAAAAAAAAACTGGGACATTACAGTGCATTGTGGGGCTGTTTTAGGAGACAAGATGGCGTTTATTCCGTCCCTTCAAACAGTTCCACAATGCACTGCATGCTTTTATCGGAAAATGCCAACTTGACCCAGTTTTTCCACAACCTTGGAATGGCTAATAACGTGTGAACTGAACATGATAAATGTATTTTTTGTAGATTTTTCTGCAGATAATTAATGACTATTTTTTCCTCAAGAACTGTTCTTGGTGTATGCGTAAAAATAGAATTGTATGAAATGTCTAATCAAGACGTATGTACAAAATAGAGCGACCACCCATCTCAAGCGACCACATCTGCCTGAATCTGAGTAACCTCTGTAAAACGGCCACCCATCTCAAGCGACCACATCTGTCTGAATCTGAGTAGCCTCTGTAAAACGGCCACCCATCTCAAGCGACCACATCTGTCTGATTCTGAGTAACCTCTGTAAAACGGCCACCCATCTCAAGCGACCAAATCTGTCTGAATCTTAGTAGCCTTTGTAAATAGACTGTCCGTCTCAAGCAACCAAATCTGTCTGAATCTTAGTAGCCTTTGTAAATCGACTGTCCGTCTCAAGCGACCAAATCTGTCTGTATCTTAGTAGCCTTTGTAAATCAGCCGTCCGTCTCAAGCGACCACATCTACCTAAATCATGAATGACTTACCTGATAATGCTGTTATATCTCTCGCAGTCTTGGACTTCGATCCCTTAGTTTTCTGATGGAAGTTTGTCAGCGCAGCCCGTAAGGTTTGTACTTTGGGAGATCGTATTGGCAGATTATTGATCTGGAATTCCTTCAATGATGATAGGTTACCAACTGTCCTGATGTTCTGCGCGTGAATCACGTGACCAAGCCCACGTGACCAGGTAAAGGAGCACAGTGATGGTAGGATTTGTTCGACTGGTACGTTACAGTTCACGAGATCGGGATAGATACATGATGCATTGTCATCCTTTCCGTCTTTACCTGCTGATGGGGTCTTGCGACGCTAATGGGAAACATAACAGAAAAATCAATTAAGCAGGAAAAACTCTGAAAAACTTAGTAAAAGTCAATAGGCCCTTTGCAGTTAACGGTCACGTGTCTGTACTGGTGAGCAAATTTTTTGTTTTTATTTTACATTGGTGATTCTTTTTAGCTACTTGTAAAGAAGTGAATGAAAACATATGTATCCAGTGTGTTACGAAATGCAGTTTTATTACGATCTCTCGGAACAGGTTGTAGAAAGTGTGTTTGCTCACCAGCATATTTCACCCATGGGAATCAAAAGGTTAATTCATTTGTTCTTAGTGAATTAATCAGCACGTGATTACTGAGCTGCAAAGGGCCTAATTTTCCTACTTCCTTGAGCACGAAAGACGTTTTGCATGATCATTTGCCGGCAGCCATGTTAGATAAGCAGAATAGTCGACTTTTTTCTTAAAATCTTATCACTATTTATTATGTATGACTTTGTATTCTAAATATTATAAAGAGCCACATGGTTAGGCTTTTATTTCCCTTTAGTATTGTTCCCTTACTACATCGGAAAAGTACTCGACAGCTACTGTATTTCCAACATGGAGGCCATTCATACAAAAATAATGATGGTCAAGGTATTTGAAATAGGACAACATCTTGTCCAAACAAGAATAATAAGCCTGCTTACTAAATACATATACTCAGATAGGCAGACAGATACACACGAACAGACAGGAAACTCACTTTTTGGTCTTCCTATATTAGTAGGGCACGTGTACCCGGCTATGAGTTTTAGAGACTATAATTAAGTTGTCGCTGCTGTTGTTATTTTTTCAAAACCCTCCTGTTCTACTCTCGTTTTACTTACTCGTTTGATAATAGTAAAGTTCTCAGAGCCTCTCGATGGTGTAGTCATAACTGGTTCTGTGTCTTTTGACGATTCTGTTAGCTCTGATTGGGTAACTGTGGGTTTCTCTGTTGCTGGATTTACGCTCGTTTCCTTTTGTTGGGGTTCCTGTGCTAACGGCATTGCGAATGACACACGTCTTACCTAGAGGGTGTAGGGTGGTGTTAGTAATATTGTACCGTTTCCTTTATGATAATACATGCATCAAGAGTTCCGCGCTACTGCTCTAAGCGCATGTTCAAGGGGTCAAAAAGTGGGACCATGGGTTGTAAAAATTGCTATATTTTCTTTTATATTTGATTCGGAATTTAAGATTTGAATCAACTCGAGTTTAGTGATGGATGCAATCGTTGTCAATGTTTTAATCTAATCTAACGCGTTTACCACTCCTGGGTGGACGGCTGGATGCCTAACAGGCCTTGCGGCCCAATTGATAAGGCAGCCGGTTAGCACGGGCACTGATGGTACAGGGTTACATATAGTGAAGACAGACGGGGACTACGGTTTTAAGTCCTTGTCCGAGAAGACTTGAAGGTCTAACCATTTGCAGATATTATTACAAAGGCAGCACCTTCTCCTCAGTTATTTTAAGACCCTGAGTGTTGGTTCGGCCGAGGCTTGAACCACGACCTTTCGCACAATAGGCCCACGCTCTTACCAACTGAGCTATCCAATGTTTTAGTGGCCATGTGAAATAGTCCGTTTTCGAACTAGTCAAATACCGCTGTGTTCCTTGATCACGACTCATTTATACAGGTTAGTGTTATTTTGGTGTACATATATTCACAAATACCAACAGTAAAGTAAATAATGCACAACTTCAACTATACAAACACTTTGAAATTACACGGACCTTCACTGGAATGCAAAAATATTCAAAATAATTCCATACGAATTCGAGGCTAAGGCCCCGTTCACACGCATTCGAAAATTTTTGTACCCGCAAATTTTTTTTTGCGGATACGAGAATGTTCGCGTCCACACGCAGGGTATTCGAATCGTTTTCGAATCGTTTTCACTGTCCACACATATCCGGAAATTTCTTGATCCGCCCTGATTTTCTTATTGAGCATGCGCAAAATCGTGTTTACTTCAGCGTATTCGAAAATTTGCGGATACGACCGTCCACACGTATCCGTATTCGGAGCGTGTTCGAAAATTTCCACTCTGGAGACCGTTTTCGAAAATTTGCGGATGTGGATACAAAAATTTGCGGATACGTGTGGACGGGGCCTAACCTTGTAGAAAAGAGTAGTCGAAACTGAAGAATAGACCTATCCCGAATTCACTTGGTTGAAACAATGGTTTCAAGTCGAGGTTGAACTTGATGAATAAAAGATTCAATTTCAAACCATTGTTTCGTGGTCAGTCAAGCGAATTCGAGATACAATATATACACAGTAGAGTTGTGTTCTTTCCTTTGGTCTGTATGGTCCTTGATTAATCTTACTATAACTAACCTTATTTGGAGGAGACGGCGAGTCGTACCGCCCAGTGCATCTCTTCAAGATCCCTGTGGAAGGCGACGATACAGGAGAATGGAAACTTTTGATAACAGAAGGCTGGGTTGGACTTCCGGTGTTAGGTTTCATAAATTTAATCTTTGCGCACGAAACAGGAGATGACATCACGCCTTTACTGAACTGGGCAGTGCCCTTGCTTTTTACATCTAGAGACTCTAGAGGTCTTACTGGATCCACTTCCTCTTTTTCATTCCCTTCCGCTTCCGGTTTCTCTGAATCTAAGTGATTTTCATTGTTTACGGGTCCCTGTTCTTGTGAGTCTGTATTTTGAGTACTTGAAGAAGATTCCTGATTTTCCAAGGAATTCTCTGTTGCTCCTGAGTTATTTTCAGACGATTCGTTGTCTTTTTTGGGTGTTTCCAGTTTCAGCTGACGTCCTCTTCTTGTTCGACCGGCAATCGGCGAAGTCTTGGATTTCTCAGCCATTGATTTCTTTTTCTTCCTGGACGACGTCACCTTGGTAGAGCTTCCTTTACCTTTATCTTTATCGTCCTTCGCTTCGATCTCTTGGCTCTCACTATGTTTTTTATCCATCATTTCATCGTTATCGGTTATATCTGAGATCGGGATGATTTCTGGTAGTTGAACAGTTTCACCTCCAATTTTCTCAGCAGTGTTTTTATCCCTATCGTTGACATCTTTGAGCAGTACTACCATACTATTGCGAACAGGAATACAACCAGATCTTCTAAGTGACTTGAAATGACGAGGGGAATCAGACACTTGAGATGATGGTATAACATCAGGTGAAGTTACTTCTTCTTTTCTCTCTGCATCTTTATCCGTGTGGGATGTGGCAAGCCATGACGTCATTGGTTCATCCTTCTCTGGAGTTTCCAGGCTTGGAGCAGTGTTTGTTGTTGCTAAGGGGTCTTCGATGTCTGTTTCCATTGTTTCAGGTATCTCATTCACTTTCTTGAATTCTTCAGTGACTTCTTGATCACTATCTCTGCTAGGTTTGCTCTCAGCGACATGATCTATCTCCTCTCTGGTTTCCACCATCTTTTCTTTGTCCTCATCTTCAGTGACTGACACCTTATTTGCGAAGGGCGCTAATTGGTCTTCAACTGAAACGAAAAAACACAAAATGCGTAATCTGATCTAAATCATGGCACGATTATCTCACGGTTATCTCACACATCGAACCCTTAAACAACTTCTGGGCTGATCAAAGTCAGGCCGTGTTAAATGTTATGGAAAAAACGATTGAACAAAAACTTCCTTGCTATTTAGCATGGTGAAAAACGCTGAAAATAGATTAAATAAAAATAAAAATAAAAATAAAAAAAAAGAAAGAAAAGAAAAAAGATGAACATATATTGTGCCCCAAAAAATGCAAAAACCTGACAGTGGCAACGAATAATGATCAACAACAAACATGCTCGTCTTCTTATAACAGTTAGAAGAAAGCTGGAACAAGTTGCCGACATTGACGCTAGCAGGTACCAAGTAAATAAATAAAAGAATGAAAAATGAGAATATTACGAAAGAATGAATTTCCCACTTACTTGGTGAAGGAGTACATAGTCTGTTAAAGACAAAAAAACAATTAGATACGAGATAATTCATTGACCAAAACATAAACTAAAACGAGTATCACTAACGTTTATTGACACCAGTCTACAGTACGTAGCTTTGATACAAACGCCACCATATAAGATATGGTAAACAAGATGTTGATACCCAAGCTAGTCCACAATACACCACGTTCACGACAAATGTTGCTTGATTTTGACCGAATGAAGAAAAAGCACTTAAAAATAGATATATTCGCGGCATATTTTTCACGATTGTCCGGTTTCGACCCAGTTCTATTACTATATGAAACTCATCGAACTGAGTGCGCATTACATCATGGCTGTGCTATCATCTATAACACTAATTTCAATAATAACTTACAAAGACTCTTGAGTGGAGTAGAAGGCATCCTGGGATTGGTCCAAACAGTTATACAGTGCAGGCACAGCACTGTGGAATCAATAAAAGTATCATCAGCATTCACCATACACCATCAGAACTTAAGAGAGCAGATTTCGTATTCCTGTGAACAATTCAACAATGTACGGACGCACCGTACCATGGCCTACAATAGCCTACATCCGAGAAATGCTTCACTTGTCGCGCACAAAGGTTTCAGTATGAGGCTACGTGCTAAATGCTCAGTCATTTGTGACAGGCGGTAAAAATAAATTTAATTTAGCACCTAGCCTCATACTGAAACCTTGGTGCGTGACAAGCGAAGTATATCTCGGAGGTGGGCTGTTACAATACATTCCTTTGATTCAAAGATCGAATTGCTGAAGACTGAAGGACCATGCAAAAACCCTTGCAGTACTGGAGAGAACCCCGCGCAGAACAAACTTAACTAACATACAAGGCACTGCACGCAAGGCTCGAACTACGGTCCCCTTGCAACAAATCTTAAATGAAATGGTGAGAGGATAACAACCTTAGCAGCATAGACCACCCATGCTACCCATAAAGGTCTGAGTTCGTAATTTTTTGATTGATGGAAATAGGAATAAAAGTTGGAAAACATCTAATGTTGTGACAAAATCAGTGACTGACAGGTGATCATCATAACTGTACCTTTTCTCTTGCATCACTTCTTTTTGGTGCTCCGTAAGCAGACGTTTTTTAGTTGGTGATGGGGCTATCCTCACAAAATCCTGAAACAAAATAATTGGTGTGTTAATGATGGGAAATTATATAGCATTACTGAATAATAGCGCACACAGCAAGAGAAAAGTGTACACAACAATAGAAAGACGTACACAGCAAAAGAAAGAATGAGAGATGAGGTGGTAAGCCGTCATTAAGCCGAACATTACGCATGAAAGAATGCTGGAAACTACTTTGGTAACCCCTTCTGTATGCTGCTGTTGCATTGACATAATTATGCAACTGGAGTGTGCATTTCATTGCTAAAAAAGGCTGGTCATGAAGACCTGCCAAATGAGTTTTAGCTCAGTCATATCTCGTTTCTGGCTCTATGGTACTGCTCAAAATGACTGGCAAGGCAAGATCTAATTCATTCCAGACATTGTCTGATGATGTACTGTTATGTTTAGCCCTGCATTTTGATCTATATAAGGGACTGTTCATTAATTATGCCTTTGGGGGGCTTGAGGAAAAGTAGGGGGCTTTGAAAAAAAATCACACAAAGAAGGGGGGCTTTAATAGTATTTGCTTACTTAAAGGGTAGGGTTTGAAACAAATAAATAAGGTATATCTAAAAGGTCACAAGGAGGGGGGGTCAAAAAAAGTTTTTTTAGATAGAATTGGGGGGGGGGGGGGGGGGGGCGGGGGGTTGTGAATTTTTCCAAGTTTCCTTTCGATTTTTCCTCCAGCCCACCCTGAGGCATAATTAATGAACAGTCCCTAAATACACTAGTACAAGTCCATGATTGCAAGCTTCTTGGCTTACTGAACGTTCTAATCTTAATGTCACACACCTGACTATCATCATCTAAGAAGGAGAGTGGTAGTTTCCTTCTGGCATGTGTATTACGTGTTGCACCTTTACTCTTGGAGGGCAGCCTTGGTTCTGTCCATGCCTGTAATGAAATGAAGTCATTTAAAAATAGTAACATTTTGCACAAGAGGTCAGTGAAAAGCTTGTCTTTTCTAGCATAGCAAGAAAGTGCATTATGGTCTAGCTTGGCTACAAACTTCTTTTGTTCACCACACCTTATGTGGAGTTCTTTGTATAAAAGCAACTACAGTAGAATGGCAATCTTCTTACCTTATTTGGAGAGCTTTTTTCCACAGCTTTCTCTGCCTCAGCAGCCTTGTGGAGAAAGCTACCCTTGACCTTAGGGGACCCCCCAAGAAACATCAAGGGTTTTATCCTGACAGGGGATCCCTGGGGCTGAGTCATTTGACTCATTTCCTCAATCTAAAAAATATGTATATATATTATTCAATATTTAATGATTTAATAATTTATGATTCATATCAGCCATTCTGAGGTGAAGGGGAAAACTGGGTCAAATTGGCATTGCAATGCATTTTGGGCTGTCTTGGGGGAATATGTCCAACATCGTATCTATTTCATCCCCCAAGACAGTTCCGAAATGCATCACAATGCCAACTTGACCCACCTCGGAATGGCTAATAGCACTCTTTCTATAAGTACATAAACAAAGACGCTTACAATCATGAGAGGTGGTTAGTACGAGTCAGTTCATTCAGAAAATCAAGGGTGGCATAGGGTTGTGCACTTGCCCCTCACTTCTGGGGACTCTGGTTTGATTCCTAGACTTGACATAATATTAGAGTAGATGTTGCTGGGTCTCTTCTTCAATGAAGAATTAGAGGTTGGCAAACCCAAGGGAATTTGATGATTAAGAAAACCATTTCAAAGAGAAAACATTGTTGTATTGATCATACCTCAATTTCAGCCTGTGCTTCTTTAAGAGGATCCTGAAACATTTTCATACCAAAAATATTTTCAAGAAGATCATAATTACTCCGGCATAACTCCAGGAATTTTAAGGTATATATAGGGTGTAAAATTTACTTTTCAACTTGTATTACAAAAGTTTGAATCTGTGACATGTTAACCTATTGCTACAATATTTTGTTCATTTTTACATTACGCTGCACAAGTTACAACTGTATTTAAAATTTTCAAAGAGCAATAAAGGATTTCAAATTCCAAGAGTTTAGGAATCACTTTGCAGTGTTTTTCATTAAATGAAGAAATTGGCCTATTTTCTACAGTTATCACAGAGGTTACTTGGGGTATAGTTTCAGATGTTTTGGAGTAGGTGGTCATAAGTCTGAAGTAAATGGCTGTGATCTGATACAAGGAACAAAAGGTATTTCTTATAAGAAAAGAAAACATCGCTGGCAGTTGACTTCCAAGCATTTGTCGGAGCTTACAACTGCCAGCTTATTCTTAAAGCCCTGTAACGATTGCTAAATTTCAGCCCCCCCCCCCCCCCCACACAAACACACAAAATGTTTTAGGCTGCTCTGCAGTCCTTGTTCTAGTACGTTCAAGTTAAACAAAGCCATGGATAAGTCATGGTGCTCAGTTAAATACCTCTGTACTTTTCAATCCAGGAACAGTCAGATTTGCTTTATCTTTGACTGACAGCAGGACAGATCTGTGCAATACCAAAAAGATTTCCATTTTCAATAATATTTTTAAGAAACCTACAGTATGCACCACAAAGTATTGACTGCAAAATTCATTTTTAGAGCATATTTTTTTGAGAAAAAACCTGAATACCTGAGGTCTAATTTAAAATTGTCTATAATTTCTGAACATTTGAATCTTTTATAGAATACAATTTTGGTGGAAAAAGTGGAAATTTTTTTACCTTAAATCGTTTGAATACTCCAATGTCTGAGATTTAGCAAATGTTGCATTCCAGAATATTATTGTTTGGTTTTTCAGCTGCCTTCTGTGGTGAACAAATGTGACCTCCTGTGAATTGATATATGAATTTGATTAATCACGGAATTATAAAGAAAAGGGTCAAAAAGTGAAACAGAATGGAAGAATAGGAGAAATAAAAAAAATAAATAGAAATGGAAAGGACGAAACAAAACAAGAGAATTTAAAAAAATTAATAGGATAAAGATAAATTGATTTGAAATGAGAAGCAAACCTAACATCAGGTTCCAAACTTAACTTCTAAGAGATCGTCCATTAGCCATTCTGATGTTGAGGGAAAAACTGGGTTGAGTTAACATAGCAGTGCATTGTGGGGCTGACTTATATTTAGTGCCATCTTTCCAAGATGGCGTCTGCTTTGTCCCCTACAGCAGCCCCAAAATGCATTGCAATGCACACCTGACCCAGTATTTTCCTCCACCTTGAAATGGCTAATAAAGGTATTGTACCATCACGTGGAGGCAGCCATGACTGGAGGCAGGAACAATCGAATATAGTCTAATCTGATTTACATGAGAAAAGAATTCAGTTTCCCAGGGGAAAAAAATTTATTGTTATGCCCTCTGTCATGGCTGCCGTCAAGTAATGGTGCAAAACTTCTATTGGAAAACTATGTTTTAGGAGTAAGGCAAAAATCTTGGTCAGCAGATTTCATTAGACAACAGCTAATCTCAGACCCTGAATATGTAATAAAGAACATCTGTTTTTCAATAATCCCTTCACTTACCAGTAGAGGAGACAAGGCAGCAAGTAGTTCACTACTGTATGGTTCACCATGCCGGCTTTGTATGCTGGTCAGAATATCTTGCCAGAGTTTCTCAACCTGTAAAGAAAAAAGAATGACACACAAATTTCCAGTACAACATTTACATGTAGTTCCACGATGTAAATGTAACGACTTCATTTGGATGCTCCAAACACTGTAAGCTAATGATGGGTGTTGAGCCCAAAGCTTGGTTATTAAATTTATAACCCTTAAGCAGGGGTTTGACTAAGGTTCAGGGATCGGAGAATGCTCCAGTATAGAGTAAAATTATCCAGCTTAAACTACCATGAATAGCTTAGTAATTTAAAAATTGGTCCCTTTGGCTCATGACCATCTCCTGTCATTTCAAAAACTTGATGAATTAAACCCCTGTTTAAGATTGTTGAAACATTTCATCTGTACTTCTGGGTCCAGTTGTATGAAGCCTGGATAGCGCTATCCGACAGATAAATCTTATCCAGTTTGGATATTTAATTTATTGGATAACAGCATCGACTTATTCACTGGATAAGGATTTATCTGCCGGATAGCGCTATCCACCCTTTGTACAACCGGGCCCTGTGGTACCAGCATAGACATCCAATTTGTTATAACTGATTGCACCAATACTGGCTGACATACATAATGTTTATACATTATCAAAAATCTGACTTTTTTAGCTGGCCTTTTGGCTGGAAATAATTTTAAAACAAGTAAAACATATTACGAGATTTGACTCACTCCCCTTACCTTTTGAATGAATTTTGTTGTGAAGATTGGCTTTTCCATACTTGATTTTGATTCTTTTACACTGTAGGGGGAACAAATACTAATTCTTATACTTCTTGTTTTTCAATTTCCAATTTTCCCATTTCAAATCAGGTGCCATTTCCTAGAGTATCATTTTTTTGGTTGCATATGAGAAGACACATGAATATGGATACAACTCAAACAAAGAATCTTATTCTCAAGAGAATGACACATGGTCTGTAATGTTAGATGACAAAATGTTTTGACAAAGGTAACGAGGTCTGTTTCACTCAGGAAAGGAGACAAGAGTATTTGATGGATGTATGCGTTGGATACTATTACTGTACCTGGAGTGTGAGGACCTCACTATTGGAACAAGTGACAAGGAAAGTTGTTCAGTTGCTGCAGCAATCATTGATGCTCCATTCAAATGTTGAAAGAACATTGAAAGGCTGTCAACCAAATTGGTCATCAGAGCAGCCAACATGCCGGAGTTGCTACTTGCTTTCTGAAAACCAATATCAAGTCTAGCTTTAGAACAATGCTAAATATAAGTACTGGTAAGTTAATAACCCTTGATGCAAGGCAGGTTGCACCACAGAACTGCACCACAAATGCATCAAAATAGACCTAGGCATTGACAAACCTGTTGCTGCAAATTTAAATGAGTTGAAGTTGAACCCTTTACCAGCAATAGAAACAGCAATTTCTTTTCAGTAATTCACAAAGATTTTTTAAGCCAGATGTTTTATTAGCTGAGAGAACTTTTAAGTTCAAAAATTGACAAATTTACAGAGGTTTGAATGACTGAAGGTACACTGTATTTATCTACTATTTGGAAGGTGGAAGAATCATCTATTAAATTCATACATAGCTCTACTTTCTGTTGTGATAATTAACTCCTTTAAATGCAGAACTTCCACCTACTCATTCCTTGCCCTTCCACACTGATACACAATCGCTTTATTTGACAATGTAAACCAATTTAGAAATACCTTGGAATCAACCATGTTATAGCATGTAGTAATGAGTCTCCTCATCAGTTCTACTGTGCTGGTCATGTTCCCAAGGGGGCGAGCAATCTTTTTTGTCCATTTTGAAGGTGACTTGATGGGAGATTTGCCTGCAAATACTGGTGTAATGGTGTAGTCCATGCATTCCAGGATAGTGATTACTAGATTTATCATCCCATTCAGGAAAGAAATATCCTGTAGAATATGAGAAATCTCACTAGTCTGTCCAAAAATCAAGCCAGATGCTTCAGCATCTAAAGCAATATATTGCAGCACAATAGTGGTTTCCAATAATATACACAGTAAGTAGTTGCTAGTTGCCACAGAAATTTAATTTTTTGCTGCCATCAATGAAAATAATCAGTCAGTGACTTTTATATTTTTGACTAGCATCAGTGAAAACCAAATTTCAATCAGAATGCATCAGAAAAGACCTGGGTAATCAAGGGGTGAGAGAATGAATAGTTTATGGTAGTATGTAAGTAACCAGTTGCTAACTGGTCATACTGACCTGTGCTTGGTTTGCAGTCCAGTTGTCCAGCAACTTAAGACATAATTCTTCAGCACAGGTGTTGGCATCTATTGACGGCACTAGCGCTGCTGCACGGGAAAAACTTCTGTAAAGCTCACTCAAGTCTTTGTTGATAGATCTTATTTCTCCCTAGAAAACAGCATTACACATGTCACTCCATGTAGCACACAGAACACATAGATATCAGATAACACTCTTGTGAATACAACCTGTAATAAAATTATCAAAGTCACAAACCCCAAAATAACTCAGGGCTAATCTAAGTCAGGGCATGGCTAACTCACAGATTGAACCCTGAAATAACCTCTGGGCTGATCTAAGTCAGGGCATGGCTAACTCACAGATTGAACCCTGAAACAACATCTGGGCTAATCTAAGTTAGGGCACTGCTAACTCGCAGAACAAATCTTGATAAAACCTCTAGGCTGATCCAAGGCAGGGTAGGATTAAGCCACAGATTAAACCCTGAAACAATCTCTGGACTAATTTAAGTCAAGGCATTGCTAAGTCACAGTTTGTATTGGAATTTTACAATGTTAGGTCTTGTGGAGGAAGTAAAATCAGAAAACCTGAGAAAAACCTTAGGAGCAAGGGAAAAAACCCAGTAATAAATAATCAGTTGTACCTGGCCTAGAGAAGCATTAAGAAGTTCCTTGGCCGCAAACAAGAATGCAAGATATACTGCTGTGAAGTCATGATCCAATGCATTTCTCTGATTCACCTCATTACTCTAAAAAGAAAATAATAATAATTTAATTAACATTATGAAGAAGCCAATAATGTTTGAATAAGAACTACTGCGTGAGTTTGAGTAAGGGTACCAAATTTGCAAAGTTAATGGACCTTCATATGCACTGCCATTATTTTATGATCGACTGTTCACTTTTAAAATATTGCAAAGCAACTCACCTTTATAATGTGTTCATTTAGTTTCGATACAGTTGAACTCCAAAGACGCCACAGTGGGTGCTTTTTCTCTGATAAACTGCAGGAAAATTTTTTTATAATAATGAATGCATGGATGGATGGGATGGACATAAATGTGGATGAATGGATGCAAAGATGGATGGATAGATGAATGGATGAATGGGATGGATAGATGAATGGGATGGATGAATAAATGCATGGATAGGATGAATGTAAAAGTGGATGGATGGATGGATGAATGGATCTATGGGATGGATGGATTGGATGGATGGGATGGATGAGATGGATGGAAGGATGGATGGATAGGATTGATGGATGAATGGATAGGATATGGATGGATGGATAAATGGATGGATAGGATATGGATGAATAGGATGGATGGATGAATGGATCAATGATTGGATTGATGGACTCATTTATAGATGCCAACATCTATAAATAAGTAAGGATAGAATAGAAAACAGAGATTGAAAGACTTGCTAGCTGTTGTTGAATGAATAATGAATGAAAAAAATAACTTCTAAACTACATGCAATTGCATTCATTAAGTATACCTTGCAACACTCTGGAGTAGTTGTAAAACTGCCTGAACATGAGTGAGTTGACCACTTGGGGCGTCAAGCCCACAAGACAACAGATTCTCAAAGGATATAAAAACTCTACAAGATTAATCAAAAAATATATTTATATATATGTTATCTACTGGTGAATGTGAGGTTCATTCTTAATCCAATTTTTATTCCTCCACATAAAAAGCAAGTAAATCTTTTTTTCTGATGAATACCTCTCATGGTTTGGTTCATGGTACCATTTCAATGAACAGAGTAGTTGATGCAGAAGATCAATAGCAATAGACCCTTGAGGGTTGCCTTTAGATTGCAGACTTGTACAATGATGGCTGATCAAGAGAGGTGAGAGTTTTGAGAGTCTTACAAGCATTTTCTGTTGAGAAAAAGAATGTAAAAAACTGTCAATCTTTCTATATGGTTTTAAAGGGCATTATGTGAGTTGATGGACTATTTTAAACAGTAATGATGAAAAGGTAAATTATACACTGTGAAAAGATGAAAAAACTTAGTGACGTTTCGTCACTAAGAGTCTTTTACTCTGACGAAGGACTAGCGTCCGAAACGTCAGTAAGTTTTTTCATCTTTTCACGGTGTATAATTTACCTTTTCATCATTACTGTTTCATTAGAAACACCGACGCAGCTCACACTAGTTTTTAGCTAGTTATATCTTTTTAGGACTATTTTAAAGTTCATTACTGGTCAACTTTGTTGTTAACATACTGGATCACATTTCAAAGTCTATACAAAGGGTTTATTTTGTATACCAAATTCCAGTTTCATGGACCCATTCACATTATACATGTAAGTGCTTTGGATCCCAATCATTGTGTTGTGGGTGCAGTTCAATTTCCAGGAAGCCTTTGTCAACATGAGTAAAGTCCTCAGATGCATTGAAATGATGTGGTCTTAATTTGCAGATATTCAAGAATTAAGGATTAGCATGATGTCTTAATTTGATTCCCAAATTGGGAATTTGTTGGGAATTCCCAATGAGTTCCGATCCAATTCCCAGAGAGAATGATATTGGGAACATGGCACTGATTCCCAATGTTAGTTTGTTGGGAATTTTGTTTTTCTATTGGGTATTAGAAGGAAATTCCCAACAATAAATCCCAACGTTGGTGTTCGAATTGGGCATTCAAGGAAATTCCCAACAATTCCTGATTTGGGAATCCGGTTTTTTTCCTGTGAAGGAGTCTATAACAATCAATATTTATGACAGAAGTCAAGTATAGTGCTTACAAATGAAGGTATGCAAAAGTATGACTGTTGATAATGTATTCACATACCTACTTTTATACAGGAGCTTTTGTACGCTATTATAAACTGAAACATATCAATGCAAAGCTGGCTCGTTTTACCTAATATGTTATACATAAGCTTGTTTGGCTGCAAAATGTCTATGCATAGAAGTCTCAGAATTCATTAAATGTGGTCACCTTTTGCGCATTGTAGTGTAGGAGGCTTAATGATACTTACAAGACTAGTTACAGTCGTGATATTACTGCTTCCAATGAGCTCTGTAGCAGTTGCCAGTAGAGGAAGAAAATGAGACTCAAATAAACTGATTCTTTCTGATCATAAAAAGAGTAAAGGAAAATATGTTTTAATCATACTTATGTGGGAAAATTTTACCAGGACAATAAAGAAGAAAGACAAAAAACAATGACTAAAAACACAATCTTTGGATTTAAGTATCCAGTTGATCTGAAATAGTGATGTAGAAATGGTGTCACTGCAAAACTGAGGTGTGATGAAGCTTGCAAAAGTTGCGAGTGAAAAATAAAAACATGCTCGTCATCATAATAAAGATATAAAACTCTTTTATCATTGTGTAGTTCCAGAAATCATCCATACCCACCCCACAGAGGAATTTGGAATTTTCGAAGAGTAGGGGGGTCAGAGAAAGAACAAAAAATTACAGAGTTTGCATGGAAGAAAATTGGAATTTCCAGGGGGTAGGGGGGTGTCTTAAAAAAATTCCTCCATGAAGGGGGTATGGATAATTTTTGGAACTACACATTCTGTCTCTGTTATCAAGCAGTTATTAGGAATATATATTTTTCATTTGATGTCCTGGAAATCAATAATTTTGAGAGCTAATATGACAGCTCAGTTTTGCAGATTTTCCCGATTCTGATTTCTTAACATTTTGTTCTCAGGTTGACTGGATATTGGTGATGGAGTATCTGAGGTATAGTCTGTCACCAATACCCTTACAGCAATACCTTTAAGGACAACACTTTCAACAAGTGTGACAAGGTTATTCCAAATACTCATTGCCAAGGAATCTGTATAAAAGAAAGAATTCACGCATTGATTGCAACAAAAGTTGTGACAGGTAAATACTATTATCATTGAAGTGCGACCTGCAAATCTTGTTATCTCATTTGTCAACTAGCATTTTCACAGTCGTGAATCAAAGAATAATGAAATAAAAAGCAATGTCATATTTAGAGAATTTGAGGATTAATCCAAAATTGCCCTCAAGATATTGTTGTTTTTTTAAATTTCAGTTGTTTGATTGACATTGAGATGCCAGTTGGCAAAAAAACGTCATTCGTTGAGTCCCACTTTAATGATAATCCTTTTGGGGTTAAAATCAACTTTGAATATATATTTTATTCCGGAAAATTTTACTGATCTTGAATGTAGCCTATGGAATGCTTTTACCATCTAATTTGAATATAGTAAATTATTAGAGGTTTTCAGCATGTATGTAATGTTTTCTAGTTTCAGACCATGTGTCATTCCCTTGAGTATTATTACTTTATCAACTATTGATAAAAGAGAAAATACCTCTACATGGAGATAACTTATACAAAAAATTTTACTTCCAAAGGGGAAAATATTTTGTCATAACTGCAAAAGTCAAATGGTTTTATACATAAAGTTTAATGCATAATGTACCTTGAAGTTCACTGCCACAAGCTTTGAATGCTTCTCTCACTGCACTTATCAATACAGTAGCATGTTTTTGAAATGCTTCACTTGTCTGGAAGACTGGCCCTTTAATATCATCTTCTGTAAATGGAGTTTTTATTGGCTTTAACGGTATTTATATTATATTGAAAAACGTATCTCACAGCTATCACCAGGGTTTTCAGTACCAGCTTTGAGTAAGCGGCAAAACATAATGAATAGGTGGGGAGCAGCAATGCATCACTCATATCCCCTCTAGAGATTTTTGGGACTTTAAATCAAAATAGGCTGCAAGCTCATGTAAAATACCAAGCAAGTTTTGATGGCTGCCAGCTTCTATTGAAAACCATGTATCACTCCCCACACACTAACAGGT
The DNA here is from genome assembly GCF_029948245.1 of Actinia tenebrosa. NCBI lineage: Eukaryota > Metazoa > Cnidaria > Anthozoa > Actiniaria > Actiniidae > Actinia > Actinia tenebrosa. Next base: position 4,100,748 of record NW_028292571.1, on the reverse strand, counting down.
ACATCCGTAATTTACATGTACAACACTCAACTCACACGTTGATTTTTACTGAGCTGAAAATAACTGGAATAACCAATGATATACGTTACGGCAAGGGAGAGAACACATCAAACAAATATGTTTATTATTTTCTGGAGCTACATTTAGACCTTTTCTAAGAACTGAGAATATGGTGCTGAAGTCTATATTGTTGGGTACAAACATCTTTTTGCCATGCCTTATACATGTATGGTGTTGTTTGTACCCAAGCTAGACCACAATGCATCCTGTTTATCGAACTCAGGAAACATCTACAGGGCTAATACTAACAGTCAGTCATTGAACATGTCATGTCCGATCAGAATTGGAACCTGTTGGTCATTTTGACCAGTAATGTTGAGCCAGGAACAAGGTGTGATGGAGCTAAAACTGATTATGACCGGGACGACTGCCATTATTTTTATCCTTGATCTCTGAATCAAAAACTATAACATTTACTTACCAAGAGTGAACTGAATGTTGGCAGGACTGGAACCATCAACTGCCAATAGTTTCTCCAGTATTTCACATCCCTGAATCAAGAGCTTGTCCTTGGTAGCCTTTGCAAAGCTGGCATGAATGACAGTAGGAGTTTTAGGAGTCCCCACGTCTTTGAGTGACCTTCTCGCTGTGGCTTTTGGTGTTTCAAACAAGGAATTGTTTATAAACTTTCCATTTGTTGGTGTTGGAGGGCATTTGAGGTCGCCAAAACCGTCCTTGCTCTTCAGCAAACTGACTTGGTCAATGCTTGTGCCAAATATGAACTGAAGCAAAGGTATACATATCTGAAGAACAAGAAAACCAACAAAACAAACGCTGTAAACTATGGCTGTACATTTGTATCATTATGAGAAGAGTTTAAGATCCTTCCAAGCTTAAATGGACATCGTTTTGTACACAATGTTTTCTCATTTCAGATCACATGTCATTTTCTTGAGAATAAAATTCTTTTTTTGAGTTGCATCCATATTCATGTGTCTTATCATTCACTACTGTTAAACAAAGAAATGACATATACTCAAAGGAATGACATGTGGTCTGAAATGGGAAACCTTTTCCTTAGTGTCTTCATATGCGCTTTTGATTTGGCACATCAAGGCATGCCTTAAAATATATTGACAAGCCAGATAGAAAATATGGCTTAAAGTCTGTATAGAATGTCTTTGTACTTGTGAAGGTTTCCTTGTGAAGATGAATGCAACAAGGAATCTCAGCCTAGGGTGGTAAAAATGGTCTACTCTTTCAAAATGTTGAAAACCTCCTTACCTTGTCAAAAAGATTCAAGAGTCTTTTACTCTCAAAAGCACACACAAAATGCCACCAAGTTGATAGTCTTGCTGCTTCCACTTTTTCATTTCGTTCTTTGACAGCCGAGTTCTAAGGAAACAAATTACAAAAAATACTGTCAGAAACATAATCTTGAAGTTCAAGATCTGAAGATTCTTTGGATTTCTTTAAGATGATAAACACCAATGCTGAAGAGTCCTAAATTGCCCAGTTTTCAATAAGATGTATATTAAAACTGTCAAATTTTATCAAAACTAGTTACGTACAACCTCTGGGCTGATGTGGACAGTAACAGTATTGGAATTTAGATTAAGGGCACTAATTCCATTAAGTTGAACCGATCACTCTGAGCGGCCAGTTTTCAAATGGTATTGGTCTTTTCTTATTAGTTTTTAGAACTTGGTCAACAAGTTATATAGAACTGAGGTATACAATTTGAGAATTGGCTGCTCGACCTGGAAAGCGCCCTAAGTTTTGCAGAGGCAGGAAAGACATAGAACCAGAAGAAAAACCCTTGAATCAATGAAGAAACCCAAAACAAAAACCCTACTTGCATGTCATGGAGAGTCCAGGGATTGAACCCAAGACCCCAGAGGTGAGAGGCAGGTGAGACACTAGTACTCTGGTCTGGGACAATTTCTTCAAAAAAAACTGTAGGATGTACTGGTATGTTCTGGAGAAACTCAACCCCATTAATATCAATGCCTTTTCTTACTACTTACCAATAATGGCATCATAATCAGATTGACTCGTTTTGGAGCACTCAGAACATCTGCAAAGAAGAAAGATATATAAATCTCTTATCTACATTTAACTGTCACATGTCAAGAGGTACAATAATAAAACAATTTATCACACATTTAGTGTAGATATCAGTGTGATAAAGCAGTGGTTCTGCAATAACTTACAAATTTCTCACACACTGATTGGTTATTTTTTATCAACAATTAGAGGACAGACAGATAAAGCTGACATCAATGAGCGTGCTACGCCTCGTGGATCCACACTACTTTGTGTGACAGAGTCAAAAGACACTATTTTGGACAGTAATTATTTAGTCATAAATCTATATTTTTAATTAGGAATGCCTCGTGTACACATAGGAATGTAATTCTTTAGTTAACTGTTTGCGTGGAAAATGCGTAAGCAAGAAATAATTTTCTTACGTAATTACATTACAGTGAGTCATGCCTAGGTTTGGCGCTTGTTTACGTAAGTTCGTGTTTGGGACATCCTGTTTGCGCCTAGGGCGTGCAACATTGCGTAGGATGTGTAAGGTCTTAAGAATGCAGGTTTTCCCATAAAAGTAGGCCCAAACTAAGCTTAAATCAGTGTAGTAAAAGTTCTTGAAGACGTTGCGTTGTCTACGGATATTTTCACATATCAAGACAAGGAATTCTCTTCGATGTAAAGGTATGAATCTTTGCAGCCTTTTACACTTTTACCTAGGATAGATTTAGGACAAATCTATGTTCATATCGTTAACTAGTCATTATATTTTATAGCTTAGATTATCTATATATTTGTTAAGCATTCGTTTCATGTTGTTGTAATGCTAGTCGCATTAGCGCGTAATTTAGTACAAAGTTATCAATTTCACGCAGTAGTAATTTAGTAATCACGCTAAGTGTATTTTGTCTTTTAAACTCGTAATTCGGATAATTCTCGTCTTAAACAAGTAAATCTAGCATCACTTAGCGTTTTCAGTGTTGAACTAACGAAGTTAAACCATAAATCTAAGGATAGTAGTTAAATCTAGCATTCATCGTTTATTAGCCATCATTGGTAAACTCGCGTATAAACCAATAGTTTTCATTCTTAAAAACGTTCTAAACATACATGTAGCTACAGGAACCGCTATCGCTGTAAACGTTCGTTCAACCTCTAAACTAGTTTGAGTAACCTTCACCACAGGTTAAAAGACCTTTTTATAGACCTTTTGGTTGTCTTCGTAAACTTTAATTGACACAATTTATCGTCAATAAGAGTACAGAAACATAAAAAGACACAAGACAAATACCTTGATTTATTGCAAAATTGTCAATCAACACCTGCCAAGCAAAGTATGACTCTACTTGAATGCTAACAGATGGATTCTTGAAACCCTAAGGAAACAATTATTATTCATAAATAAGGAACTCATTGTTTTTATAGTCAGGGCAAATACAATAAAAGAATATAAATAATCTGATTGGCATACAGTTTATAAAATGTTTCCATTCATTTATTTGTCTATTTTGGAAAGTTACCTGCTCAACAAGCTTAAGAATATCATTAATCAAGCTACTTCTATGAAGTGCCTAAAAAGAGAAAATTGATAAAATAAATATAGAGGTTTAATTGTCATGATGGTGGTACAGGTGATGCTGGTGCAGGTGATGCTGGTGCAGGCGATGCAGGTGATGGTGGTGCAGGTGATGGTGGTGCTGGGGATGCTTGTGCAGGGGATGGTGGTGCAGGTGATGGTGGTGCAGGTGATGGTGGTGCAGGTGATGGTGGTGCAGGTGATGGTGGTGCAGGTGATGGTGGTGCAGGTGATGGTGGTGCTGGGGAGGCTTGTGCAGGTGACGGTGGTGCAGGTTATGGTGGTGAAGGGGATGGTGGTGCAGGGGATGTTAATGCAGGGGATGGTGGTGCAGGGGATGGTGGTGAAGGGGATGGTGGTGCAGGTGATGGTGGTGCTGGGGAGGCTAGTGCAGGTGACGGTGGTGCAGGTTATGGTGGTGAAGGTTATGGTGGTGCATGGGATGTTAATGCAGGGGATGGTGGTGCAGGGGATGGTGGTGCAGGGGATGGTGGTGCTGGGGAGGCTAGTGCAGGTTATGGTGGTGCAGGTTATGGTGGTGAAGGTTATGGTGGTGCAGGGGATGTTAATGCAGGGGATGGTGGTGCAGGGGATGGTGGTGCAGTGGATGGTGGTGCAGGGGATGGTGGTGCAGGGGATGGTGGTTGAAGGGGATGGTGGTGCAGGGGATGGTGGTGCAGGGGATGGTGGTGCAGGGGATGGTGGTGCAGTGGATGGTGGTGCAGGGGATGGTGGTGCAGGGGATGGTGGTGCAGGGGATGGTGGTGCAGGGGATGGTGGTGCAGGGGATGGTGGTGCAGGGGATGGTGGTGAAGGGGATGGTGGTGAAGGGGATGGTGGTGCAGGGGATGGTGGTGCAGGGGATGGTGGTGAAGGGGATGGTGGTGCAGGGGATGGTGGTGCAGGGGATGGTGGTGCAGGGGATGGTGGTGCAGGGGATGGTGGTGCAGGGGATGGTGGTGCAGGGGATGGTGGTGCAGGGGATGGTGGTGAAGGGGATGGTGGTGCAGGGGATGGTGGTGCAGGGGATGGTGGTGCAGGGGATGGTGGTGCAGGGGATGGTGGTGAAGGGGATGGTGGTGAAGGGGATGGTGGTGCAGGGGATGGTGGTGCAGGGGATGGTGGTGCAGGGGATGGTGGTGAAGGGGATGGTGGTGCAGGGGATGGTGGTGCAGGGGATGGTGGTGCAGGGGATGGTGGTGCAGGGGATAGTGGATGGAGATGTTGTGGAAGCAGATAACATTACCTTTCCCAGCAATGGCACAATGCATGACCAAAGTCTCAATATGAACAGGTCTTTTTTTTCACTGCAAAGCTTTGACATTTCACCTATGAAACCCTGCAAAATATAAAAAAATTTTAAAACCAAAACTGTATTTTTTTAGAAATAGAACACTATGCTTCATTGAGTAATGCAGCACAAAAAGGTTAGATGAAAGTATAAAAAAGGTGCTTCTTTATGGCTTATGGCACCTTCTGAGTGCTGATTACTAATCAGAGAAAGCTGTTTGTTTGTATTATTATTATTATTTTTTAATGTGGATTCAATGTAGTTTTTGCACTTCTTTGAAGAGCTGGCGTGCAAGCACAGATATTTAAATCACCATGCTCTAATTTTTGAGGTAACATAGCATTGAGGTAACTATAAAATATACTTATCAAATCATACTTACAGACTTCAAAAGTGGCAAAAACCAAGGCAGTATTTCCTCTCTTGCAGAGATTATTTTATCAAGGTGTGAAGACACAATTGCCAGAGAGTATTCTCGAACCTGTCAAACAAATGTATTTTTTTCTTATTTCTCCATCATTCTCAATGCAGCAGTGCCATCAGATGTTTAGGCCTATCCTTTTACTTATATATCATACAAGGTATATATATTGCTTTTATACCTTTCCAGCGGAGCTAATAGTCATAGGGAATACCAGCTTGCTCCAGTGGGCTGTACTTTTGATCATGACAGAATCAGGTAATTGCTGCAAAAGTCTGAGAATAAGATAAATTTAAAATATTAGAAAACTGTAAACAATCATGCAATAGAGACTTTGCACCATCACAAGACGATACAACAATAGAGTCTTTTCCCCCCCGGAAACTGAGTTCTTTCTCATGTAAATCAGATTAGACCAGAATCAATTGTTACTGCCTCCTGTCATGGCTGTCATCATGTGATGGTGCAAAGCCTCCTTAGTGTAGCTGCAAGAGTCTAACAACATGATGATTTTGGATTTGCAATGTCTGTTGTCTGACCATTATCTTAGCTCTGCAAGGAGCAAAGAAAGAGTAGCTATAATTTCACATTTACCTGTCAACAACACATATTGCTTCATTATCAACAGTAGTAGACTGTAAGTTCTTCTTCAAAGCACACTCAATTGATGAAAGAATAGCTGAAAGCTGAGAACAACAAAAACACTTGAAATACTAAATATGACTTCTCACACACCACTGTGAGCTATTGTCCAGCTGACCGCCGCCAACTGACTTCTTTATTTCTGACTAACTCAACATATGCATTACTGTAATACATCATTCTTATCATCGCAACGTGGCTTCCATGAAAAACTACTCTAAAGTCCTTCCAGCAATGTTGGCCTAGGGTTGGGGGGGTACTGTGGGGCTAACTAACAGTCATGGCGGACAGCGAAAAAACAACTGATGAAAACACTGACCACGTGACTAATATCCCTTGGCCCAGGCTCCAGTGGTGTGAGAAACATTTTCCACTTATTTCGTTCCTCAGCCAGTGGAAAATACAACATTGGTATGGTCAACAATGGGAATCAAAACTGTTTTATTATAAAGTAAAAAAAATGTCATGTGAAGATGATATTTTTTGTTTATTCAACACAACCCCAGCTTCATATTGTCTTGAAGGATCTTAGCTTCTCTGTAAATAAAATAGTTTAGTACCATACAAATATTACCTGTTCAAACACAATATTTTCTGGAAGATTTTGTTTAGCAATACACCACAAGGCTCTGGTACACACACCCTTATCTTCTGTGGTAGATATCACTTTGGTAAGACCTACAAAGATATGAAGACCAACACTTGAAACTGTCAATGTCCACTTGTATTAATAGTATTAACATTAATATAATAACAAATAAAAGTCTCAGGGATTGCACGTGGATCCCAGATCTAGTTCGAGCAATGGGATTAAAAGCATTGTGTCATGAGTAACAATAGAGGCTTTGCACCATCACATGAAGGCAGCTATGTTGTATGGCAGGAACAATACGATTGTTTTACATGAGAAAGAATTAAATACCCTAGGTCAAAGGGATTTTATTGTTCTGCCAACTAACCACAGGCAGTCCAAGCTGTATTATGGGTGCTAGCACGTGATGGTGCAAAGCCTCTATTCTTTAAGAAGCCCTTGTCACACAAGAGAAGTGAAAGTTTCCACAAACCTTGAAGTAGAGCTTTACTGTCATTTTCAGTAAATGTTCTGTGGGGATAAAAGTGATAATACAGTAGAAATGAAATGCTCATTTACAGTAGTATTAGCAGTAGCAGTGTTCTAGTAGCATGCATTATTGGTATTGTATTGTTACCTTGCTATTTGTTGCTGGTAAAGACAGTGACCAAGTGCTTGTAGAGAAGCTTGACATACTTCTGTTTCTTGGTTTACCATATCATTCTGTAAATGCAAAGTCGTAACATTGTTTATCATAGATCTTATTTAAGATCTTTAAATGAAAAGAAAAATTTGAAATCTTATCTATCCCTGGTATAACCTCTGAGATAATCTAAGTCAGGGCATGGCTAACACAGATTGAACCCTGAAACAACCTCTGGGCTGATCTAAGTCAGGGCACGGCTAACTCACAGATGGAACCCTGAAACAACCTCTGGGCTGATCTAAGTCAGGGCACAGCTAACTCACAGATTGAACCCTGAAATAACCTCTGGGCTGATCTAAGTCAGGGCACAGCTAACTCACAGATGGAACCCTGAAACAACCTCTGGGCTGATCTAAATCAGGGCCTGGGTAATTCACAGATTGAACCCTGAAGCAACCTCTTCGCTGATCAAAGTCAGAGCACAACTAACTCACAGATCAAATTGGAATTTAGTGTGTTACGTTTTGCAAATTGGAGAACCCAGAGAATCAAGAGACACAGAACTGAGTCTAATGACAAGAATTGAACTGGAGATCACACGGGGGAGAGGCAAGTGCACTATCATTATGCCAATCTTGCTCTTCCCCCCCAGCCCCACCGTATGAGGGTTACTAGAATATATGACGTTCTACTAATACACCTGTCAATGTGAAGCCCCAGGGTCAGCAGGGGTATAATGTTTTCCCATTTTAGACCATGTGTCATTCCTTAGAGTATCCTTTCATTCCTTAAATGTTACAGTTACACGAGAAAACACATGAATTCACAATTTTCCATACATCGGTTCACTGGTCAAACACAAAGCATTTAGTCGAGGTTGCAAGATTCGAATTTGAATAATCCTTTGAAAGTAAATTGGTGGCTCTCTTGAGCACTTTGTGTTTGACTAGCGAACCAATGTATGGAAAATAGTGAATAAGGAGAACCAATGTATGGAAAATAGTGAATAAGGATACAACTCAAACAAAGAATGTTATTCTCAAGAGAATGACATGTGGTCTGAAATGGGAAATCATTGCACCCAAGCTAAAAGGCTCTATTTCCCTTCCCCAGGAATTTAACACATGTTGAATTATGTTCCCTCTCTAAGGATGCATGAATTGTCAAAATCCTGACCCAAATTGCAAGCTTTTATGTCAATTTTCCCTGGGGTGCCCATCCACCTCCCCTCTCTTTCGCTATAGGTTCATTATTTCCAGTGTGTCTGACCTTAAATACAACAGTAAGTTCTTCAACATGACTACACACTTCAGTGACAAATACATCTTGTTCCTCTCGTAACTGCCTATTAAAAAATATATTTAATGCAAAATTTAAGATCATTAGTGAATCGATATATGATAATTAATACCATTAAATGTATTAGATACCATAGCTACCACTATAACTAAAGTCAAAGATTAGTATTGCAAGTTTAAAACATATTTTGCCTAGCTTATCAAAGTTTTACCTTCTCTCTCTCTGTTAGCTTTAACTTTAAATACCCGTAATAAGGAATGCACCAGTAGATAATTGCAAGGGGGAGTGGGGTACAGGAATTTAAGTTTAACAATTGATGGTTTTCACAGCAGCCATATTGGAGGAACTTAACAAAAGAATTGTCAATGAATTCTTTTGTTATATCCTCCAACATGGCCACCGTGTCTTTTGTTATTTAATTCTCTTGGGAATGGTTGAAAACCATCAATATTTATTTTTTCCGTAACAACCTCTTCACACCATTTTTTTACATTGCTCAATATTTCTTTACTGAAAAGAGAGGTTGCCTGATATATTTTTCACTCCCCCCCTGAATTATCTAATGTTTCGTCCCTAAGGAGTGCTGATACTCTGAGTGGGTAAAGGGCGTTTATAAATGAGCCCTTGGCTCGGGAGAATTGGGCAACCACTCCCCGCGTTATAAAGGAAAAATAAATTACCCTACACATGCATGGAATAAGCTAAATTTTATAGAGGAATTCTACATGATCTCAAAATTTGATGATATAATCAATTTTGATATATAAAGCAATGAAACTGGATTTATCTAACTCATAACCTAACTATAAGAAGCAGAAGATGTACAAATATTGGTATTAAAAATGTTCTAAAATAATAATAACTTACTCTGTGAATCTGAAGTATGCGTCAACACGATCATCGCTGGGTGCCGACTTATCCTCAATAGAACGAAGAAGAGGCAGAAACGGGCTCTCACATTCAGGTATAGTCACCATTGTATCTTAATCTGAATGATTTCGATGCTGTTCGGGCAATCAGTTAGCTCGCATGCTAGCTGTACACAAGATTAGACAAGTCAAGGACATCACATGTATGTGGACGCCATTTTGGAATGGTTTGGAATCTTGGTCGTAAATTTTCTTCGTTTTTACTTCAAAGCATTAACATTTTCGACCCAAAATAATCCTGTTTTACGACTTACCTTTTATGTTTTCAAATACAGCCGCTTTTAAGGACTTAAAAACAGAGTTTTTGTGAAAAATAATAATAAAATCGAACAAGCTGACTCGACTTTCTTGTTCAATTTGCCGCCAACTCGAAGGATTCCGCGCCAAACCAAGCATTCTGCATTTTGATTGGCTGAATAAACAACTAGTACTCAGTTCTCTGTAATCCTTCCACAGGTAACCCAAGCTGCTGGTTAAGAGCATACTTTTTGTTGTGAAATTACTCGAAACTCACTCGAAGGTATTCTGAAGTCGGAGCTAGCAAGAAAATACTGTCATTTGAGTATGAAGTCACTACTTTAAAGATGTGAATATATATTTTTTGCATATATTTTAAGTTTAATTATTTCAACATTTCATGAGGTGGTCACCTCGCATGGGTCTCGTGTCCCGGAAGTGACTTTCCTTTCTGGGTAACTATTAGTTTTTTTTCTTCTATTCAACATATTGTAATATTAGTTTCCCAATAAAGCTGTTAAAAAAAGATATATTATCCTTTTCGTTACCATGTATTATAATAAACATCTCATCTCGTCCCAAACCCCCTATACCTTCCTCTTCCCAAATAGTACCCCACCCAATAGACCAACTCGGACTAGACTCTTTTTATTGCCTCTAGACATTGCTTTATTTCAGTTCAAAAGACATCAAAATGATTTTAATGATTTTAATACCTAAATAACGTTGTGAATATTCGTATTTATGTTAATAAAAGAAATAAAACGAGAGTTTAGGCATTCAAGAATAATTATTTAGTCCAGAATTCCATGCATGTTTTTTTTCAGTTTTCCACCACGATTTTCACATGATAAGCATGTACGACAAATGGAACTAAGAATGAGCCAGAGCTAACAAAAAACCCTTTTAGGTTCTACTGCGTAACTAATTACATAGGAAGCCAGGCTGCTTGATTTTTTGGTAGAGAAGCAGTCTTAACTTAAGAGGCAAGATCATCATTGATCATCATGGACGACCATGTAATAATATCTGTCATCCCAAGTAGAATAGTCAGGATCCACGTCAGGGATATCTGCGTTGTCAGGATAATCCTCGCTTGGAAGGATTTTATCCAAGGCAGTTAGAAGGAGCTGTGGAGCTGAAGAAAAGATGATGCATTATGGTAATGCCACATTAATTGCGCAATAATTAAATCAGGACTGATACAGTACACAGAGAGGCCCCACACGGCCTCTGGCACCCAGGGTAACAGATAACGGAAGCAAAGGGGAAGTAGACGCAACTTGAGATTTTGCACTGCACACAAGGCCCGGTAACGGCACGATATTCACACATTAAAGATATATAGGACTTATACATCTTACATTACGACCCCAATAAATAATTCTGATAGGTGTTAAGAAAACATTAAGTGATCCATTCAAAATACTTGGGCGTAGCAACATCATTGTCACGTGCGTGCTCTATTCTTGTCATCGCACTCTTCTCCTTTGAACCTGCCCACATTGATTAATGTACATGATATATTTCAGTTGCAACATCAGTTTTGTATTTCCATTTTCAGAAATTAAATCTACCGGTAGGAAGGTGAATAAACCTATTGAAAGCAAGCATCAATTGATCGATACAACTGCTTACCATCCATTGGAGAACGATGCCGTGAGCGTGGCTCCAGTACATCTTGGACATAACCACAGCGGGATTCCTTTCGTGACCTGGTTGATCCTTGAACACCAAGAATAATGAGAAGGACTTCCACAACTCCATTCATCACATGTTGAAGGGCAAACACACGACCCAGGTAACAGGATTAATGAAGAAAGTGTAGACTGCGTTGACAACGACGTGTCGGAAGTATTCAGCCACAACGAAAGGAAAAAATATGAGGCGCAAGATATTGAGATACATATCAAAGGCCATTCTACATGTTTTCTTATACCAGGCTTGCACCTGATAAACGTATTCCATCAAGGTATTTCGTAGGCAAAGATAGGCTCTGATGAAGCGTTGGATGACGGCATTGATGCATTTAATGGTAACCATGATTGCCATGGTAATGCTAAAGATTCCCACAAATGCAACCAATGTAATCAGAAAAAAAGGCATGAGAAACAAAAAAACTGAAAAGATCTGGATAGCAAGTACACAAGCAGTGACGAAGAACCCAACGCTTCCGAAAAACACCCAGGATACACAGGACTGGAGAAAACGCAATGATGAACAAGACAGTTAGAAAGAGTGTTGAGAACGACCTCTGCCTCAAAGCCTCAAGGAATCTTGGTGCTGCTTCCTTCAGGCAGTGTTGCCGTTGATTTGTTTCTTTCAGCTATGATCTCTTGTTTTCGTTTTTTCCGCTCGTCTTCCATCCATCTTCGTTCTCCCAGTGTCTCACTCGGAGAAAAATCTAGAATAGAAATAATTGTCAAACAGGGTTTGTGCTATGAATATAGGTTAATCTGTCATTGTGTCAACGACATTTTTCATCTTGCGCATAATACAGGAATGAGAGGAGTGATGTGTGGCTCGGATTATAGACAAAAATTTACCACAATACCATATATCCATGTTTTCAATTAAAGCGAGAAAAAGAACTAGCAGACTAGTAAGCGAAAACGCAATATTTAGCGCATCGCATTTTGAGGAAGCCAATTCAATGTCTTCAACGTCCGCGGCAAGTTGCATTAACCAATCCCAACCAAAATCATTTTTGTAATTTTTGTATTGAAATAAAATTAGCACCCTAAATCATTCTCACCTTGCACGTAGTTTGGTCTTGAACAATAGCCATTAAAACCCATAAAATCTATTGCTTGATTTAAGTAGCTTTTCACCTCCATGGTCGATGAAAGGCTACGATTAATTAAAGTAATTGATCAATTGTGCGGCGCGTTCAAAGCCTCGATTAAGTTAATTAAAACGTAATTGGATTGATGACTTCGATTATTAGATAGATCGACTAATTGCGCATGCGCAACTAAAATAGTTGGCTTGATTTATGACGTCATATCCGTCGTTTGAATAAGCCTTTTCATAGTTTAAGAATCGATTCCACTGCGCATGCGATTTTATCCCGAATTTCTCACCTTCTTTTGTTTAATTAAGAACAAAAGAAGGTTTAGACAAAAGAAGGTGAGAAATTCGGGATAAAATCGCATGCGCAGTGGAGTCGATTCTTAAACTATGAAAAGGCTTATTACTACGTCGTTTATACCACAGGGAACCCCAACAGCATTTTAATTTCAAACGGTTTCTTAGTATAGTTAGGAATAAGCATCATTATTTTTTTTATTTTTTATTTTTTTGTAGCCAAACTTAATGCGCACTCAGTTCTACAAATTTAATTTGCGGTTTCAAGAAATCTTTAAATGTGAGGCAAATTTTGCTTTGCTTCTCGGTTCCTGGACTCGTTTCCCATGCGATTTGAGTTTGTTAGGTCTTTGTTATGTAGTTATGGGTTTCCTGTGTCTTGATTTGCAGGGTTTTCCCGGGGCTTTAAGATTTTGCTCTTTCCATAAGATCTAACAAACTAAATATATCTATGGAATGCATGTCAATTAGGTATGCCCTGACCTTGATCAGGCTGGTGGTAAAATATAATCTGGTGGTTAGAAAATTGAACAAGATTAAAGCGCCTATGACCCCTAACTCAATGTTTTCAGCATTGATTCTACATGAAGTTAAAAGTTAGATAGTAAAATATTTTTATTTGATTTGAGTGATGCATCTTGGAGATATCAAGGTTTATACTTCTAGTATGCTAATGAGTGTGATGTCATAGTAGGCATTTGGGTTTATTTGTCATCATTTTTAAAACAAAACACTGATTACTATGAGGAAACAAATTTGCAATAACCTTTCTATTAACCCTGAGTAAGATAATTATGTTTAATACAGGATATTTTACTAACCCAGTAAGTTTTCATATATTTAATAATAACAGACTTCTAGTCGAAGTATCCGTCAACCCAGCGAACCATATGGTTGGAGAAAAAAAACAACAACAATTTTGAACAAATTTATTTTATATTTTATATTTTGTATGATCTTCTAAAATCTGCACAATACTCCATAATATTCCATATTTCAACTAGAGATAAAAATATATCGAAATAAAAAAAATTACAGGCATTTCGGCGAGTAAGATGGATATTTTAAACCGCTAAAATCGAGGTTTTACAACATATAAACTGAATTAAGACAATCATGTATATTATGATTTACCATAGTGTATATATATTCTACTGATGTAAACTTGACTATTTTTTAACCTAATTTAACTTGACTATTTTTTTAACCTAATTTGACTGATCTATAAATATCATTGATTAAGTTTGGTTGCTATGACAACCGCGAATCAAATGAATTCTAATGATTAATAATATCAAATTCTTATCCATTGTTCTATGTCAGATTGACCAATGGGAGTCTTTATTTTTTTGACCTGCAATGAGCTCCTCACCCGCGAGAGCTTACCATTTTTATGGAATAACCAAGTTATTAGCTAAACCTATGTACTCTAATTTGATATAATATAATATTTTTAAGAATAGGCTATTTGCAAAGGCACTAAGATTTGGTATATCAACTAATACCTTGTATACAACGGAATACCGTTGATACAGCTAATTGCTTACTGGCCCAAAAGGAATAACAATAAGCCGGCCTTGGTTTTAAACTACATTAAAACAGAACAGCAAAATACCTGTTTAGGAAAAACGCGAATTTATTTATGGTTCACCTGCTTTAAGCTAGTAAATTGTAAATCAAGACTAACTATGACAAACGCGACACAAATACAAACAAGCCAGCGTTCTTGTAAGATACGCATGCGTATTGATTGCTGTTTAAACTATTTAAAGTACGCATGCGTGTTGTATAGTTTGCGCATGTATTTCCATTTGTGAACGCTGCTCAATCTTGAGTTTGACTTCACAAGTGGATAAGAAAAATTTGAGATTCTTTATGAAAATTAAACCATCAAAACTCAACGCGCTTCGCAGGGAAATTCTGAGCTTCACAACTTACACTTTACTTGACGATAAGGCTGTCAGTATATTTTATATATATTTTTTCCTGTTTTGGCTGTTTATTTTGCTTTGTTTAAGTCGTGATTCCGACCAGCGGGTTCACGTGACCCCTAAAGTTGATTGCAACCGCTGCGCATGCTCAGTTTAACCAACCTTAAAATATGCGCACAAAATACGCACTCTACGATCTGCGAAAATACTCTTAATACTGTTAAGATACTGCTTTTGTCGATAGCATTTCAGTCACAACCATTTTATGTATGCAATGCATCAGGGATAGCTTCTGTAGTTTTGTCAAAATTCTATAATGCATTGCAAAACAAGATGACGTATTATATGACGTGAATCCCTATTTTTAAAACAACCAACTTTTTTGAGTTTGCCGCTTTTTAAAATCACTTGTTCAAAATAATTGCACGGACCTAACCTAATGTTTTCCCATCTCAGATCGCAAATCCAAGCATTCATTCTTTTATCAGAGACGAGTAGCTGGATTGATAATCCGAACAAATTGCCTCTATTTCATAATGACGTCACATTAAAACAAACTATTGTTTTAACGCTAGGGATCATGATCGCTGGAAGGGGATGGAATAAAAACAACACATCTTAAATCACGATGATTATGAAATAGGGCAATTAAAATTATAATTTGAAAGGAATGCTGTATGATCTAAAATGGGACGACATTTTGTCCAATGGATAAGGTCTATAAATGTATAAACCTTGACTTATCTTATATATAACTAGAGAGTATAAACTTCCAAGATATGGATCCTTCTTTTGGAATGAATATACGAGTTTGCATCGATTGAATTTAATTACCTATTTAGTCTAATGACCTAAGTGCTTGTATGTTTTTGATTATTCCTTGCATAAGACTAACTACACTAAACTTGTTTCTTACTCCTATATATTATATGCTCTTTCAAAGTCTAAGGTCACCTGTCTTCTCTATTTTGACAGCTTTGCAAAAAGACGCGAGCGCAGCCATGCTGGATGAAGGAATGACAGGTTTTTTTGTCTTCCAACATAGCTGTAAGCACGTGATTGTCCAAAGCCTTTCTACCTTGAATGGTAAAGCAAGCGTCGCGTGACGCTTCCAGATCAGTCCCGCGTGACACTGCTGTTTATCCATTCCAAGCATTCTTGCGTGATGCTTTGTCTCTCCTTTCTTAGTAGTTCTCCCGTGACACTTGTTGTCTCTACTTCCCTCCAGTGGTCTCGCGTGACACTTGTATCTTCTACCCAAAGAGACTTATGTGACATTATGTCTACCATAGCATTCCACGTCACATACAACACGGTCTTGCAGCTTATATCCTACTTTCATTCACCAACTATGTCCATATAAATGATAAATCTTGGGGTCTTTATTCAAAGGATGGTTTGCCAGGTCTACAAGAGGTGAGCTTAGGTAATCGGTGTTCATTGCTGTGTTATCATACAAGAGGTTTTTTAAGTATGGTTCTTCGGTATGAATACAGGTCTCAGTCCCACACGGTTGCTGCCATGTTGGCCACACGTCCACTGTAGAAGGAAATAAAAACATCATTGGCCATTACGTTTATTGAAGTATTTTGACTGTGAGTACATTGCAGGGTAGTCAAGGGTGGATGCACCACCCAGGATTATCGCTCTAGGGGGGTGCACCATCCAGGATCATTTTCGTTCTGGGGGGGTGCACCATCCAGGGTTTTTGTTCTAGGAGGGGGTGCACCCTTTGCTTACAAACTCAAACACCAATAATGCAGTAGATATCAGTTCATCTAGGGGGTGGGGGATGGGGGGAGGGGGTGCGCTCCCTGAACTATTTTAATTTCTCATGTAGTTAGCGCATTACAAAATAAAAGAATCTTCCACTGAAAAGTGTATTAGGAACAATGCGCAATCAATGTGATCATAGAAGAGACAATGTCAAACGTACCAAACAATTTAGCAAAATTTTAACGTTAACGTAATAGAATACTTATTTTTGACTTTAACCAATTACGCACTTGACTCCGGTAATGTAATTAAACATGCTTTTGATCGTAACTCAGTAATGCACATTAATTGTGCAATTTGTATTGTCTACGATAAAGGTCGCTAGACCGAACCTATAATATGCTGATATATGCGGAGATTCACCATGAACAGTTATTTAAAACTTCAAAAAATTCTTCGAATTGCGCTATTAGTAATCATTATCTCTTGACTTGAATTCACTCTTCCAAGACATCACTACGCCAAGAGTTCAGTATTAGAGTACTTGGCGAGTGTGATCAATTAAGATGATAATCTTACAGATACAAACGACACGCACAGTGAATCCTATTGTACATCTCCGCCTACACAAACATCTAGTTCTCACACGTACTCCAGTAAATTGCGAAGTACCGTCTAAATAAATAATGTTCCCTGGATTAGGGAACACTTATCTAAACAACATGAAGTACTGACTGCGCCTCTTGAAGTTATAACGTGCAAGGATAGTCGTACCTAATGATGATACTGCACGAAAGCATTTGTAATACCAAACTTAAGGTAGTCAACATCTAAGTAATACTTTGAAAAGCAATTACTGATATTGCGCTAAATGACAACTATTCATTCTTTTGTACATGATTGGACTTTTTCAAGGCCAATTATTTTGCCCATGATGGACAGGTTTGTCACTGGATTCTGGTAGCGCCCGTGACCAACGCCTTGATGGGTAATGACGAGGTCGTCAAAGTAGCGCTTACCCTATCCCACTCAGTAGCTAGCAAAAAGGCGATTTTTAAATGTAAACATGAAAGCCTCCGCTGTCCTTAAAAGTATACCCATGTATACTAGCTATGAGTGGGATAATACTCTAATACTGAACTCTTGGCGTAGTGGTGCCTTGGAAGAGTGAATTCAAGTCAAGAGACAATGATTACTGAATGGCGCAATTCGAAGAACTTTTTGTCTTTTTTAAAAGTGAATTCCTAATCTAGTATCGTAATGATTGATCATTCCGCTACGACTCTATTGCCATGAATTAAAGTCCTCAACAACGCTACTACTACGTCCTTCAGTACAAACGTTGATCAATCATTGCAAAATAGTAATCATTCAGCATGCAATATTCTTTCTGAAGATTACTCTCACCCAAACGATCCACACTTAACATCATACGACCGTTGGTTTAGGTTCAAACGCTTCACCTTATTCAATAGTCCCTTTTACCTGATGTCAGTCACCACCAACGACAGTTTTTCTGAAGAATACTCTCATCCAACCCATAAACATCCCACGATTCTGAGTTCACTTTATTCAATAGTCCCTCTTACCTGATGTCAGTCACCACTAACAACAGTTTTTCTGAAGACTACTCTCATCCAACCCATCACGATCAACATCACACGTTCCTGAGTTCAAATCCTTCACTTTATTCAATCCTGTCTCTTATATTAATGTCAGTCACCACAAACAAACAGTCTTTCGTACCATCACACCCAGCGGTCCAGCCACACTCATTGTACAATCCTGAATTCAAACACTTCTCTTGTTCAAAACTCTCACTTTAAAAAATAAATAATAATAAATAAAAACTATATAACAAATTCCGCGCGAAACTCTCCCTCCCTCCCTACCCCGCACAAGATATTTTCTTCGAAGTGCTGACATGCGAGTGTATTTAGTTACAAAAGTCCAGGAAAGGGCTCTAAGAATTTTCATTGATAAATGTGCCCTTTAAAAGCCCGCCACTCAAAGTTCACTTCAAAGTAGCACGTACGTCTCCAGGGTCTTTGTCCGTGGTTTTTGTTGACATCGAATCTCCAGATCATGTTGTTGTTTTCGGGAATGAAGGTCGAGAGGATAAGCTTTTTAGTCGTTTTTTATCGAGAAAGATTTCCTCGCAGCTTTCTGCAGAACTTTAGCTATCTTTTAATCCTAATTTGCCAAGATTAAGGATTGGGGAATTACGATTAAAAGCAATTGAATTTGAATTACTTCTTAGTAAGTGTGCCGCCTCTCTAGAAACCTCGCGAAAAGTTCATTTTTGTAACCTTCAGATGACTTATTCAACTATTGAACTAAGCAATACAAATGACAGTAAAATTATTTAAACTTTATGAAGTTAATAGACCTCATTGCCTTTGGCGTAATGTTTGCCCATTTCAGACCACGTGTCATTCCCTTGAGAATAAGAATCCGCTTTGTTTGAGTTGCATCCATATTCGAGTGACTTCTCATGCGCAACTGTTAGAGAAAGAAATTATACTCTAGGAAATGACACGTGGAATGAAATGGTCAAACCAGTTACGACCAAGCTAACTAAAGAGGTATATTGCGTTGAAGTTAGGATAACAATAGGATTGTTTTTAAAATTTCAAAGGGTGTTTAGTATTTTACGAAATAAAAGTTAACCAAATTTTCAAAAGTCATTATATTATATCTCAGTCCTTAATCTAAAGTAAAAACTCTGGCTCTTATATTTCCATTCCTCAGTTCTATTATGCAACTTGTTTTTAAGATTTCCACTCCACCTTGTATACTGTGCAGAGAGTATACTTATTCCTACAGTTAGTATTTCTCAGTTATGACTGAAATAAATACCCAGAATTTTTTTCACGACGCAAATATTTCCTAAAGGGCATGACAAATTGAGTTACTCGATCATATCTAAGTTGTGTATTGATTGAAAACTTTCAGGCTTCATTTTCAGTGATCAACTGCTTCCTTATTAAAAGAATAAAGATTTTATCTAAGGCAATAGAGATAGAGTTTAATAGTAACTGCAAACAAGAGCACTGAGTGAGTTCAAAGTTTATCACAAAGTTGCAGAGTCGCTTTGACTTGTATTATTGTCTTGCAAGAGACTTGCTAATGAACAGTACTGGATTTAGATTTTCTTTCCTTTCATTGAACAACCTCGCCGTACTTCAATCTTTCCTATTTCAAATTAACACTTTTTTTCCCTTTTCTCAGTCTTACTTGATAAAGTAACTTTTGTTTGATAAATTAAAGACGATTTTGGGATTCTTTGCTTATCGTTACATCAAGTTGCGCCTCCCGTCAAAGAGAGCAAAATCTTATCCTCCAGTAGTTATTTCCAAATCGGATTTCATCCTTCTCATCTTATCATTCTAAGAAAGTTAAGGCCATAAAAAAGCATTGTTCTTTTTATTTTAGATAAAAAAGGATAATCCCTTAACTGCATTTGTTTTATCAGTACGACTAAGATATGTTTTTGATTATAAAGAATAATCCAGGCAAGCCGATTGTGCAATCTCTATCTGGAAATTTTGGTACGATGAAAGGTGATCCTGATTACTTTGCCAAAACTGTTCCTGGTTTTTTAATAATCTCTTAAAGTTTTCTGAAGTCTTTGCTAAAACTATAAGTTCTAAATTCTTGTCAATGAACACGTTTGTTCTTGGAGTCTTGAGAATTTTCTTTTGATGTAGAAGTTCTTGGGCGATTAAATAATCAAGAACAGAAATGAAAAAGTGAATAAGAGGTACGATAAGGACTTGGAGGGGGAAAAGCGGCAGAAGAAGAAGAAGAAGAAGAAGAAGAAGAAGAAGAAGAAGAAGAAGAAGAAGAAGAAAAAGAAGAAAAAGAAGAAAAAGAAGAAGAAGAAGGAGAAGAAGAAGAAGCCAAAGGTGATGGTGATGATGAAATGATTAAAGATAATCAACGACATAGGGGAAAAAGAAAACATGGACGAAAACCGATCTTCAAAGCAAGCCCTTTTGACCTTACACTCTAGAATGTTATATCCCAATACAGGTACTGCGCAAGGCATTATAGTTAAACGCATTTTCCATATATCATCAATCGTATACATCAATTAAAAAAAGCAAAACTATTATAATTACACTGTAATTGTAACTTGTCTGCATATAATCTATGGAACGCTTCTACTACAAAAATCCGTTGAATACAAGTAATTTTTCGCCACGTCACAAGATAATTTGCATGATAAACCATTTACTATTACACTCCCTTGTCTATGACGTCAGATAACCGTTAGAAATTATCGACCAGCTTTAAGGCTGTACAATCAATGTCCACTATGACGTTTAATAGCTGAATTTAAATCCAAAAGATGCAGAAATCTTTAAGGGATTGAGTTTAATGGAAAAGTTCTTTGAGTACTGCCGTACTTATGAGTAATTCAACCAGATGTCAAAAGTTCATTTGTTAATACTATACGACGTCTATCCAATTAAACTCGACAAAGCTACCAGCAATGTCCCTTGAATGTTTCACTAAAGTCCTCAGGAAGGAAACC
The DNA here is from genome assembly GCF_029948245.1 of Actinia tenebrosa. NCBI lineage: Eukaryota > Metazoa > Cnidaria > Anthozoa > Actiniaria > Actiniidae > Actinia > Actinia tenebrosa. Next base: position 4,079,828 of record NW_028292571.1, on the reverse strand, counting down.
CCTTAACTAAGCCATTAAAGCTTAACGATGTTATTTTTAATTATTTTCTAACTTCTGCGAGTTTGTAAAAGTAATTATAAGGTTCAGGGTTTGTTTTTCATTAACTGTTAACTCGAGGAAGGTTTTTTGAATAGGAAAACCGAGAGAAAACACCTACGCTTGTTCTAAGGTTACGAGATCAAAAGGAGAAACACAAATCGCTTTTAATCCCTTGAAACTTTTTGCAAATATGTCAAGACGGTACTGGATAGAAGACAGCCAGGTTAATACCTGAGAAGTGGATATAATTCCTCTACTGAAGTCAATGTTAACCGAAGTTTAAAACGTTGGGCGGTAATGGTTAACGGTGGGGTTTTTTTGAAGGGCAACGATAGTGACTTCTGAGATACGAGAAAAATCTTAAAAATCGAGAAAATCTCTTACATCAAATTGACTTTTCAAAAGGGGTTGAATTTAATAGTCTTTTTGTCGCTTGGCTTGATAATACAATTTTTTTTGTACACATTTACTGATATGCCCGATCAGAGAGAGATAACCTTGTTATGTCATGAACGTCAATGTTTAGTCAAACACCCGGCAAGGTCTGCCACTTCATTGTAGGCTAAAGTTCAATTCAAACTTTATTTTTCTCCTTTAAAGACTTGAATTTTATAATTAAAGCTGGGATTTGATTGAAAAAGCGGGATGAGAACGACCTTTGTAATTGCAATCAGTTTGATTCATGTTCGAGGCTCATATGATTGGCTCTCAATTAGCCAATCATATGCGTTGTACTAAGAGTCGAATGGGCAGAAGAGCTAACGAGCTTAAAGTTGAGTAATTTAGCAAAAATGTGGGATTTAGATATTCTAATTTGGAATCGCTCCAAAGCCAGGTGTGTTCGTTGTCCACGCTAAGAAAGTTTACGGATTACTCATATTTTGAAATTGGAAGAAAGACGTGTAAAACGTCGAGCGTCTTGCCCCACCCTATTCTAGCACTTGTTGTTACAACCATAAATGGTACCGACCCTGTAGGCCAACTACAAGAATCTACATCAACATTGGCAATTTGCCAGGCGAAGTTCTACTACAATGAATTGCGTGGTACCTAATCGAAAGCTTTTTCGCCCCCGCTAGGTTAGGGACGTTAGACGTCGAATAACAGTCAAGCATTCATATATTCTGATAAGGGAGTGCTCCACAACCCCTCGGTACTGCAGTGATTGAATTGCAATCTTGGATTTATCACTCAGCAGGGTTTAGAAGTCCACGGAATCTTTAGCGATATGAAAAACACATGGAGTGATTTAGAAAACTTGATTCACTGTCGCGCGCGGCTGATTTTGTAACACAAAACGACAACTCGGTCTCCCAACCTCTTGACAACACATGTGATGTCTTAAACTTTGGGCGAGGAAAAAAAAAAAAAGAGTTTAAAATAAAATTTTCATGAGACACAATTTTCTGGCAGAGTAATTCCAATTAATCTGTATTGCATTGATAAAACTTAATCATCCAAAGTCCCTTATCTTTATGAGTCTTTTTTGGTTTAAACTTTGATATCACGTATTCATGATTACTGAGTTGATCAGTTGAAGCTGCACAGTAAGTTATTCACTTGTCGAGAAACCACAGCACGACCACTTGAGGCAAATTGTGATAATCATATTTAATTACACACGCATTTAGCATGCATGATTTTATCTTTATATGCTGGGAGTCGCCGTATCCCTGGCTAGTGTTGATATGCTAAGTAATTTATCACCGCTTGGTTCTCGTCAAATTTTCGTTTCATTTTGAATGTTTTGCATGTTTTGCAAAAAGATATCATTACAAAGAACGGACATCAATTTCCCAGATGTTTTGTTTGTTTACAAGATTTTTGGGGACCACAGAATTGTTTCTCGAGAAATGGCTCAAAAGGGTTCGACAAAGGGTACTTACGATACTATACAGGTGGCTGACTGGAACAAGCACTTGAGGTCGCTCGGGCGTCTAGTTTTGTTCGATCCAAAATCCGTTTTATTCTCGCGACAGACCTTATTTACCAAACAAATTAAAGTTAATCTCTGAGTAATTACGACAAGGAATTTTAATATCAAACAGCAAGAAATAGTTGACGAGTGGATGATAAAAACGTTGGTCATGAAGTTTAAATAAAAGTGAGTTGGGAACATTGTATTTAAGAACTGTTTTCTTTCGTCGGTGGAGCCAATTTGAGGGCTCGCCTTTCAACGGTTTTCGTGTGGCAAAGTTATTAGAAGACACGAAAGAATGTAGAGTTTGATAAATTAGGGTCGAAAGTAATCGATTTTGTATTGAGTTTATAGAAAAGGCTATCTTATTGCTTTGTAAACATTCATCCCAAGGAGCTGAACGTATGGTCTGTTTACTCAAGCCATTTCAATCAAAGACAGGAAAAGCAGTCATAGACGCAAGGCTTATTCACTGTAGAAAATCCTTGAAATACCTTCTCGGACTTGGGTTTCTGAGTGAGTGTCAACAAAGGTGACTGAGTTTCAGCAAATCGTTTATTCGGGAAGGAAGTGCTTAAAACATCATATATTTATACTGAATCATAAGCTCGTGCATTTCCTAAAGACTAGATAGGTTATCGCCTACAAAAAGTAGTATCTATGATTTGACTAGGACGTACAATGAACAAAAATGTTTCCTGACTGGAAGTTTTCTTCTGAAGAAACTGAAACTGAATCTCCAGCCAAGCCAATTGTATTCCTAAGCATTAAAGTCTTAGCAAGTTTTGGAAAGCGTTTAAAAGTTTTGGAATTTGCGAGAGTCGAAGTAAATTGGGAGAACAACAATGTTATCAAGTTTCATCAACTTCCTTATCAAGAGCGAACCACAGGGTAGCTCATCAGGCCACCTTTCTGTCGAACCCCATGCAAAATTACGATTTACAAGTTTGGGAGGTCACTTAAGTATTTTAACCTGGGAATTGTCAAGTTGACGGAACAAAAGACAGTAAAAGTACGAAAGACTAAGTGTTTTTGATTTAGAGAAGGGTTGGTATTTAAGATAGCCCAGGATCAATGAATAGTAATTAGAAAGTTACGTTGCAAGAGACGTGACAGTTCGTACAATATTTGAACCATGGAATGTCATAGTTAAGGTTTTCAGCATAAAATAATGAAACGCTTTAAAAATTAAGCAGCTTAAACAATTTGCTTGAATTAAGTAAAAAAAGGATTTGCTTAGTATGCAAGTTACTTCAGAACTTATAAAAGCGTTTGATGGAAGATTTAGTTTAGGTCAGGAAAAAAATATTTCCACTGGTGTAAATATGTGTCGAGCTATATGCAAAAATATTGTACATGATTTTAAACTTTTAAAAATTCCAAACAAATTTAGCTTTTTTTTTATTTTTGAAAAATTTCCGTGGTTCTTGTCATGTTTTAAAAAGCATGGAAAGATTAATTGAAGTCATTCGAATCCGTTGACACTTTGTCTCAGCATGACCACAATAACACCCAATCCACAACACAATAAACCAGTATGGTGCTAATCACATAATAGTACAGTCATTTAACTTTTTACAACTCACCGTCCATGTGCAGAAAATCTTCAAGCAAATCATCGTCTTCGCATGGAAACTGACTGTTGTCAAGCAGCTTGTACAGCTCGTGTTCATCGTACAGTTTGGTCGCGTCTTGGATCAAATCGGTGCCTTCAGTTCTCGCCAAATCATCCTGGTGCAAGATCTCAGTGAGGTGATCGATCCACTGCGCCGCTACGCGTAGGATGTCAATCTTGGATATATCCATGTGGGATACTGGCAGGGTGTTTTTAAGATCCACAAACGCTCTGTTGACACCCTGTATTCTTTTGCGCTCTCGTTCGTTTGCAGCGCGGCGCTGTCTACTCACTCCTGTCAACATCCTTTTCCTTCGTCTCTTTCGTTTCTTTTGAGTTGGGCGAGTATTGCTCTCCTCAGCCTCTTCTTCTGGCTCCGTAAAATGCGAAGGGGGTGATAGTTCGCTGGTTTGATCTGACGAGGAGGATGTAACGGTACTTTCAGTTTCATTATCCTCGCCTGAGTAATCCGACTTTTCGAGGTCTTTCATCGCTGTTGAATAGTTGAGAAATGCTTGAACAAAATAAAATTTGTCGTCGCTCGACTTGGTTCAGTGTGTGACCATCAGATTTACACACGCTACTATGACAGTGTGTCTATAAGTGGTCCTCGTCTTTGAAATCTTATTCCAATAAGCGTGATGTCACTCAACACGGAGTAGGTAACGTTAGACGAACGCACGACAGTCTATAACGTCCAACCTGAAAAATTTAATAGGTGTCAGTTGCAATGTTTCACCAGCAGCCTTGGGCATAGGAAAACAAATTTCAACATCCTATAACACTGGCAGACAAAGAAGTAAAATACTAGTCCGGGAAACGCTCTATCTCCGGCATCTTTTTTTATTATTTAATTTTCACGAATTTAGTCTCTGGTTGATCAGCTCTACATTCCCATACAGGCGTGTCTGCTTAAACACAAGAGACTCCAATCGACATAAGCCATTAAAACATTGACTCCAAAGTTATGATCACTGATGTCAAACAACACAACACAGCACACGCACAATGAATACTGTTTTTCTAATAAAGTGTTTAATTAGATGCATCATCATATTGACTTGGACGCAAGCAAGACTCGCCCATGTCAGAGATAAAGGATTAACGTCCAACGGATCACACGAAGCTAGGAATCGACTCTAATATTTAATCATCGACAAACAGACTTTGAATAGCAAAGTTTGGATGCTTTACTTTATATAGAATAATGTCTGGGGTAACAGGTCAGTGAAGTTAAAGGACGGTAGTTAATTAAGATCAGCTGAGGCTATTATATTATGGTTAAGGTATCATAACGATTAAACGAAAGTTTGAAACTATAGAGTTGAAATGAATCGTTTACCATTTGAGATAAAAATATGAGGCAAAAATATGCTTGTCAATATACTGTGTAACAAAAGAAAAGAAAAAACTTGCCAGACCTGGCTTTCTTGCCTTCAAATCTAGAAGCATCGCTTCAAAAGTTTTACAATTTCCAGGCATTTTTTCTCAAGGGCTTCCGATTTTAGGTTTGGATTCATTCAAAATAAGACTAGTTGTTTCTACGTTTTTGAAGAACTTGAAAGCAGTTTCATGAATCAAAAAGGAATTTTCAAAAGTAACGTTTAAGGTCAAGGAGTGACAGAACCCTTGTACTGGAGATATTCGCAGGAATCATACACGAGTGTGGATAATGTCATGGACATTCCGTGCAACCTAGAGTGAGCCATGGTATCATGGAAGAGATAAATGTTGTCACACTTCAAGAAAAGTGCACGAGATATTCATGCAACGTAACTAGTACATTTGCACGAAAATTCTTAGCTGACACCAAATCGTACGATTTCAACCCTGAATAAAACCCTCAAAGGGTCAACTTGTGAGTTTGTCCCATTCAGAGATTGTATCAGTTTAAAAACACTGCATTTTGCATCTTTTTGTCCGTCTGCCATCACAAGCGTCATAACATCTTCAATGTCCAAATAATCCAAAAATATTCTATTACATCGTGATTAAGCTTTCAGAAAAAAAGTCATTGATGTCTTTGTACTATTGGCTAATAATGCTAGCGTTGTTTGATCAGATCTTGACAGCAATCTATCATGGATTAAACGTAACCTCTAAGCTTAACTTAATTTATGCGTCGTCTGTACTGACAATATTGGTGCAATCAAGATGGGTGCCTCTTTTTCTTGTGGATTTTGTTTTTAGTTATATGCAATACTTACTCCCCATATTGACTATAGCTATTATCTTGATAGTTTTGACCTCATAAAATTACTCTCTTGACAAGTTATCATGACTTGGAGTTAATTGTTCATACGCACTTGAAATTCACGATACTTTAAGACAATTATAAAAGCCACAGAAGAATATTCTAGAGTTGAACAAACTATTCTATGCTTTATGTGCAAGTTATTGACGTAAAAATTGTCAGTTGTGGTTTTGGAGTGTTGTTTTTAAGTCCTGAAGTGTTCTATTCTGCTTATCTTATCAAGATTGCTGGTTGAATGATGGCATTATTAGCGCTAAAGTATTTCTTATCTTCAAACTGTCCTTATCATTCGTAAAAAGACCATCACGTTCGCAAGACGAACTCTTCTCCCACGCTCAACCTTGTGAACAGGACTTATCACAGGTAAATAACTTTCCCCCTATTCTTGAGACAAGAAGAGTGAGCCCTATTAAGACACGCGCCACTATATAAAAAATTTGCTAATTGGCTTGTTGAATTGTTCTCATTTAGACTACAATCATTTCTTTAAGTTTGCACGTCAGAAAATAGCATTGGGTATAACACAAGGATGGTTTTCTTCGTGGTGGGTCTTAAGATTCTAGAAGAACGGAACGTCATTCATAACTTTTGGAAACGAAAAACAAACAAAACAAACAAAACTTTGACTGCTCAACAGGTTGTCTGTCAAAACTGACAAAGTTATACAGTCTTGGCGTGGCCACTTTTGGCAGTAAAGTGAAATACTTTCAAATCAAATACTCTCATTTGACAGTTGCTTTATTTTTCTAAACCCCTGTAAGTGAACCAATAGTATTTGACCATATTCTATCAAGTTTTTGAAATCATTCTTGTGTCAGAGCCAAAATCATTTAATTGCAAATCTGATTGGCAATAGTCGTCACTATGGTGCAAATTAGCGACCTTTTCCGACCTGAAAACTCCAAAACAGACCAGAAAAAAAACTGTTAATCCTTCTTAAACGTAATAATGGAGAATTTCCCTTCAAACTGGAAGCATGTTTATTTTAGATAACTGGGATTTACTTTGTTGTTTTAACCCGCGTACTTTTTTGTACTGTTTTGCAAATACTTCAAAAAGAAAGATAAACTTGAACATTATTCGTCTCTGGAAACGTAAACCTAAAATAAATTCAAATTTTGAAGTTTTGTCTGTTCAAAGCTTAGTTTTAACTAGGCATCCGCGACTCGTTGAGTCTAAACAATTAGCTTTTTGTTATTAATACAAATTTATATACTATCGTGAAAAGGCCACACAACATCTTTTTATCCGCTCTGGGGGAGAAGTGAGGAACGGACGAACAAGAAGGTCAGAAAATATGAAGGTTGAAAACTTAGTACTGATAACGTAAAAAAGGACATTGAAAAGTCTATCCAAATTCAAAGTTTAAACTTTAAAGGCTAGACAATGAGTGTTCTCGTAGTAACACGAGCCACAAAGAAATTCTGAGCTTAGGAACTCATCGAGTTATCTTCCCCTAATCCTAATTGCTCTCAAAACACATTCAGTTTTGTTGCCCATTGTTAAAGAGTGTCCTTGTCCTCTCCCCACGCCCAATAATATCATTAGTTTAGTTCAGTGTAATGACTGAATCAGCAATAATTCACATGTACTACCGCCAAGGCTTTTTTAAAGTGTTTTGAATATATTTCTCATTAAACTAAGGCGCAACACCACCCTACTGCATCTCTTCAGTGTCTGAAAAGCTTAGAGTGTCTGTAACTGCGATTTACTAGTTCTAGTGGTATGTCTTCCATCGTAAAGGTCATGAAGTATTACTCAAGGTAGCTTGCTGCCCTTGAGGGGAGGGGTAAGGAATGATGTAAGTCCCTCGTTATTCCCTTGGGGGAGGGGAGGGCTAAATAACGAGTTATTTCAGTTTTGCCTTAAACAAACTCCCCTGGGGGTAGGGGCAAGTACGTCAATGTCATATCAAATAGAATACGACAAAAAAATTCCCAATGAAGCTAAGGCAACTGATGTACCCAATAGCATTCTAATCAACCCTTCCTCCCAGTGGATTACCTTTGTCATTCCACATGACCGACCATAACACTAAGCCTTGTCGTCTAGGAGTATTATTTTTCTTAGGGGGGTGGGGTAAAAAGCATATTGTCAAACTTTAAATTTGACATCTTCTGTAATGGAAAAACCTCCCTATCTTTGCACAATGAAATAGTGTTACTTTAAAAGTACATTACAAGGCGGAATTTCTATTCCTAATCGGTTTAAAGTGGCTCAATTTTGTCGAGCTCCTGCTTGTAATATACGAGACAAAGGTTAAAGAAGCGTGTTCCTGCTTGCCCGAGTTTTTCGAGCTGTGCAGACGAAACCTAATCCATGTGCGAGCCATGACTAAAATGCCTGAGGTCTTGTTCCAAAAACACTTGAAACAAAAGCATTCCTGCTGAAAGATTTATTCCTGTGGCCTTTCAAGAACTTACGCTTTCTGTTCCTGTTCTAAAATGTCAAAGATAAACCGTTTTCGGAACATGCAAACAAGTAGCGAGTATTTCAAACAAAGCTGGTTTCCATCATGGAAATCGAAAAAGAGTCATTAATTACGATTTGTTGGTAATCGGGTTGAGTTCAACGCAAATGGTATTTACTTTGTCAATAATATCTTTGTAATGTAGCTCACTGCCCTTGCGCTCGTAATGGCATTATCAGAGTCAGTTTACGAGCGTGGAGAGTTCCAATTCGGCCGGAAAAAATAAGTCTAATTGGATAAATGCAAGACAAAAATCTCCCTTGCTGCTCGAGGCAACTTGCGCCTTCAAGGCACACGAGAGAAACCCGAATATACCTCAAAGTTTGTAAAATAATTAGGACCGCGATGCCGTGTGCGTCATTACAGGATTAACTATCACCAATACCGTGTAAGGAAGTGAAGCGCTTCGAGGTGGAATTCTCTTTACGATCGAGATGAATACTCTTGTCTCATTATGACGTCACACACCTCTATCTCCGAGATAAGGATACTTACTAACTAAATAAAACATTTTGTGCTATTTATAACTCTTTGTTGTGCGATTGAATTTATTTTTGCTTTGGTGAAGGTTATTTTTTTGGCGTCTTTTTGGGGAATATTTTGTAAGCGTCGCAATAACTTTGACAGGAAGGCCTAACGACGAAAAGTTTCCATTGAAAAATTAAATTGACTAAATCATTGTTATTTCTACCTTAAAACTACAATAGTTCTGCTGTCAAAAGTCATTTATATCATTGATATTGATCGAATAAAATATTTGGAACAGTATTTTAGGTTGTTTACTACAGCTATAGATAATTCTTTCTATACTTAATCACACTTTGTAAAACTAATCCTTGCTGAGCAATCGAAAACACACCGTTGAACAGGAAAATAACGCCAAGTTATTAAGAAAATACTCTTTAGGGATAAAATAATAATATTAAAGTTTTGCTGACAGAAAAATTTAGAGCGTGATTTAAGAGTGTTGTAGTCATTTTGTTGCATTTTTGTACAATACTGAGTTCGGTTTGTACAAGAGTATTCGATAATACACATATAACCTACCTGACTGTTCAAGCTAGGCCTTGGCGTCTTCGTCTATAAAATGATACTGGGCTTGGAAGATTATGTATTGACTTTGTATAGTATTGAATGAACCCTAAGAGTCACCGGTCAAAAGACCGAGTACAAGCGTTACCTCAAACGTTTTGGAACAAGGAGTTGGGAATCTCGAGACTTTACACGAGTTTAAACTTCGGATTTCCTGTGGAGTCGATTGATGGATCGGTAATGCTCTCTGAGTTCTCCTCACACAATCCTAAGGATTTTATAACTGCTTGGTCTGGCTCTGAGTAAACTAAAAGTTATGTCGGGTCGTTTTACTGTCGCACTCATCGAATGTATAATTAAAACCTACTTTAGCAACGGTTTATAAGCGCTGAGAATATCAGTCGAGACATCCAAGGTGTCACATTTTATTGAATCCTATGAAAATAAAAACCATGAGTACGGCTTATTTTGAGTATTGACGTTAAATGTCGTTGACTTTTAACCGGAGTAGTGGTACATTGGGACAGCACGTACGAGAATTATGTTACACAGATATAAAATTACTTTACCAAACTTCTTGGGATTAAATGACCGAAAGCTATACGCTTTAACTGACCCCCTCCCCTCTTCTTACCAAAAAAAAAAAAAAAAACGTTTAAAAGGAGTAAAGAATTCGCATTAATTGGCCAAGAGCTGTCATGCAAATTGCTTCTCAATGGTATTCATTAACTTCGAAATGGCTTCCTATTAGCACTGAAATGGCTTTCCATCGGCATTTACTTCAAAATGGCTTCCTATCCGCATTTACTATGAAATGACTTCCTTTTGTTTCTTTTGAGTGTCCAATTAAAATCGAAAACAATGCAAAGTAAAAAGTCTTCGCATTTTCAGTTTCTCTTGTCAAGAGTGAGAATATCGAAGGTTTTCGCAGCAGCCCGTGCGGTTCATGCGCTTAGTGCAACATGGCTCTATAATACGTGGTCCTACACGTAAAAGCCGGCATCACAAGTTCATGTCATAATGTTAAGTTTTTCAATTAATCAAAGGACAAGTTTATTCTTTTCAACACGTGGTATTTTTCTTCATGTTGCATAGTTCTGAAGGGCCTAATTTGACACCAGTTCCTGTTTGGTGAGATGTCTTTCCAAAAACAGTCATCGAGTAAATCAACCATCCTTTTAGGGGTAAAACTCGGTTTTCATCTTTTGGCATTTTCAAAAACAAATCATATTTTACGAATTTGGAAATAATTTATAAAGTAATGAAAAAAACATTTTTTTTGTGCGCTATTTTCTCTGTTTTTCGTGGCGTAAATTAAAATGATTTTATCAACTGCCAAGGAAGTCGAATTCTCGTTTCATGAACGCCATTCTGACTGTGATTATCATTAACCCTCTAGTTGGTCCTGGTACGATGTTCGGATGTGGTTTACAACATGATGTCTACTCATGATCATCAAACTACACCGTCTTATTGCCATTCCTCGGCGCACCGCCAAACCAAAATCTGTACAACTTATTCGGTTTCCATTACTAAATTCTTTTGCTGAAAATGATCACGTATTCACCCACCCATTGAGGAATTAAAATCTTGAAGAGACCCACTCAAATAGGCCTGGCACAGTTCTTCCGTTTAAACAGTTTTTCCGTCCTTTCAAAAAAACAGAGTGCATTTGACTTTTTTTTAGACCTGTTTTGTACGTATTAATGCTCGTTATCGAAGGTCGAAATTTCAGGAAGAAAGATAAGATTTGTTCGGCAGCCTGGACTATACAGTCTCGTTTAAGTACTTTTTAAGGATTTGGCAAGAAAAACGCCATACTTTTTTTTCGAGTTTGCAATAGACTTATTCTACTGTGACCCTATACCATCCCCTTAAGTGTTATTTCGTTGTTTTCTAGTATACTTTAGAAGATAAATTATTATGGATGTAAGTCGAACTTAGGATCCGCATTCTCATAGAAATAATAAGTAGAATGAGATCGAAAAAGATTACAGCCAAGTTTCTCGTTTTTGAAGTTAATATATATATATATATTAAAAGGTATATAAAAATTGGCAGAAAAAACTCAATACGACGGAAATTAAACGTGTGAGATGTGCACCATTCTTACTTGCATCAAGTCAAAACGAATAAAACCAAATCTTACCTCAGTGGTATAAGCTCATGATCAACCCTACGTCACACTTAGTTTGCGCATGCGTATGAAATAAAACAAGCCTTGCTCAGATATATGCCGAAAGAATCGGAGAGTAAAACCAAAGACGTTGTGTTTGATTTTCAAAGAAACATTCTTCCCTTACAAAAAGCTTAATATTGTCATCGTTATAAGACTAAGCGGTTTAAAGATGCCAAGACGGTCTGATACGATTATGAATTTACCTCAATTCTCACAAGGTGCACGGCTCGTATCACACGTGTGTTTTCGTCTACAGCTGAGGCAAGGAGAGGCGGGGAGTGCTGAAGAGGATCTGCTAATGATTTGTCAATCCTATTTAGTAAAGCTCTGGTTTTAGTGAGCAGTTTACTGCCAGGATCTGGCCTGAGTTTCCGACACAATCCCAAAGCATCTGGATGATAGGTCAGTCGGTGAGAGTTGACTTGCTACAGATTGTACGGTCTGTGTTCTACCGGACACAAGCTATTAACCCTGTTTTTTAATGCGTACAACTCACTTGCACAAGAAACGTATATTTGTAGATTTTTTACGGATAATTTTACCTTGGAAATCGTATGCTACTCGACTAGGACTTCATCATAAATAGCGATAAATAAATGAATAAATAAATGGGATTTAAGTGTGGCAGTAGCACTTCATCCACTGAATTTCAATTGGAACTCTTAGAAGTAGATTTTCGAAGAGGTAAGAAAACTGGAGAACGTGGAGGACTAGAAAAACCCTCGAATCACAGACGATAATCAACGATTACAATTATCGAGTCCGGGAACCAAACTGCCGGGGTTGCCTTGGTGAGAGGCGAGCGCTCTCACAGATACGCCACCCATGCATCATTCAATGCTCTGAAGATAAAATAACTAAAGCTACTGACCATGGATGGCGTTAGGTTTGAAACCTTTTGAGAATAAAATACCTACTATAAGCAAGGAAGGAGTAATACTCAAGGGTAAAGACGATTAATCCTAGAAGACCTAGGAGGAAGTATTGTAACAAAATAATGACGACATACTTCATGCGTTAAATTTACTCAAAACACACACGAAGAAGCAATTATAATATCATTTAACAGTAATCTTTCTTTCTATTTGGTCTGAAAATTTCGGAATGTTCATCAGAGGAATCGAAAATTTTTAACAGAATTCTTTATGGCTGACAGTATTTGACCACCATTTGGAACAGAGAATAAGATTCAAAGACTTTTATCAGCTGATTAGAACCTAATAATAAGATTTTTGTTTTTCCTCTTACCTTGTCCACGAACGTAAATATATCAGAGAGGGTTGTTGAATTTCTAAGATGTGTTTATATGACTTCAAAATGTTCACTAAGGTTGGATGGAGTCTACGCCCTTCTTCCTTTAAAAATGGCGACTTTGAGTCGATTATTTATTATGGCGGGAAAAATCACGTGACAACCTTTATAATATGCCCAGTCCTCACGCAGACAGCAGTAATGTACTCAATCTCAATTCTACTTATCCGAAAGTCAATTTAAGTATGACATTATTGCAGATGCAGCAAAAATAGTTTTTAGTTTATATCCCGATTCATTTTAACTAAATTTGACGATTCAGTAATACAAAATAAGCCTGTCTTTTTAAACATGGCGGATAGTTCCTAGTCTCTCTCGACTCATGTTTCCGCACATGCGTGTTACAACGGTTTCTACATGTCACGTGATTGTTTTTAAGGCTGTGGCTCAGTGTCGTAAAAAATAGTCCAAGAGTTTCAACAATTTATGATGGGAATGCAAAGTATGATTGGTATAGGACCATCACACAGGATGTCATAAAAAGGTCAAAAACTCGTCTGTCGCTCTATAAAAGGAAGCGAAAACCACGAGTCATAACGTTCACCTCGGGACCAAAATACCTCACGCGATAATATCATTTGAAAAAATTATCTTTCTAGATCGACCCACCCAATGAAATATCGTCAATATTACGCAACAGCCAAAATGGCTTAAGAACAAAAGGTCTATATATGTATATGTGATCTATATTTAGAAGCAAATCTAGGTCTCCTAGGTTACGGTTACTAACTATAGACTCTCGCGCTATTTATCTTCCTTGTTGAAAGAGTTGTACAGCATTTGGCTTAGTTAAGGGTCTTTTAACCGGAAATTTCGACAAATAATGGTTAAATAAGGTGAATGTTTTATAGGAAAGGTCTACTTGGCTCAACAACATAGATAAATATAGACTTTAATACAGTTTCAACACTATTAACGATATGGGGAAAGTTCTGAGCCGTGAGATTTAGAATCCACTGTTCGTCGAAAAAACTAGAACTCGAAAGAATAATAAAATAAAAATAAAATTTAATATTAAAAGATCAGTTAAAAGCCGAAAATTAATTAATAGCTTTCGTAGTTAATAATTGATTCCATAACTATACTTGCCTTTCTTTGTTTCGACTAACATTTTTTTTTAGTTTGTTATGAATTTGATTCGAGTTCATGCGAGTTTATATTTAGCAAGATTTGGGCGGTTGATGTATAGTTTATGAACTTGATCTTACCTTAAGGGCATTGGGAGTAAATCCTCAATGAAAATGTATTTATAATCTTCCATATTTGGAAAAGAAGACTTTAAGGAATCCAAAAAATGCATAATAAACAACATCTTTTTGGTTTTTTCGAATTTCAAATCTTGAACTCAATTTCTCTTCGTCGTATATTTTTGCTACAGGAATATAACTTCAAGAACAGTCAAAGATTTCGTTTTAAGGATTGTTGAAGTTTATATGTTTATTAACTCGTTAGCATTAATACCGTTGACAGGACAGTGTATATTATAGAATTAAATTCACCAAAAATGCGACGAATCATAATTCCATTGGTATATTTGATAGAAGACCTAGCTGTATTAATGTTAGATTTCTTGTTATCCATCGCTCACCTATCAACTCTCTTTTATTATTACTTCTACCATTAATATGGTGATTTTGAACAATTATATGAGTGACGAGGAGCGGTTTTTGCCCTTTTTAACCGTTTAATCGTGTATTCAAGGAAAATACAAGGTCTTCTAAAGGGCAATGATTTCATTTCCTCTTGTCAGTTGAGCTAATGACAGAAGAGAATAGAAAGCTATTATAGCGATGTGTGAGCCGTTTTGTAAGACAATAGATAGGTCACCAGGAAAGCTTAGAGCTAGCTAGACAGCTGGTTATATATTAGTGGGCCCGGTCGTACGAAGGGCGGATCAGCGTTGTATCAGACTGACGAATATTAACCAGTGGATATATTTATTGGATAAAGGCATCGACTTTATCTACTAAATAAGGATTTATCCGTCGGATAGCAAAATCCATCCTTTATACAACCGGGCCCTGGTAGCACAGGTACCAAATCATCAAATTAGGAGAATCCCATAATAAGAAAAAAAAGTCCCCTTGCATGTGACGTCAAAGCAGCTCAATTTGGAGGACAAAACATAAGAATTTCAATCTCCTGAGTACTGGAAACCTGTCCGCGTTATGTCCTCCAAAACGAGCTGCCTTTACGACGTGCTGCAAGGGGTCTATTGTTTGTTTTCAGTACTTCAGCACGGATGCAATTGGGATTTTTTCATACCTAGGTAGTCTTGATATTTTGCAACTAACACTCTATTAATAAAGCTATATATAAAAGATTGCATAAAAATATGATTTTTATGTAAACACTCTCTCACTCTCTCAACTTGTCGTTTATGGTGGCAGAATGAACTAGAAACTTTTCTAAGAAAGCTTTCCCACAAAGAATTAAAGGTAAAATATAGTCACGCCTTAAATTTTAGGGCTTTCGGTCCTGTTGAATTCAAAACGCCGTATTCCTTTACAACATTTCGAAGCTTTGTAACTAGATTCAGCAGTTTTCAAGCGCACGCACGCTTTGAGCTTAAGTCGAACGTTCAAAAGTAGGAAACCACCTCAAACTTTGGGATTATTATGGTGAAAGGATCTAACGGGATTCCTGATTGGTCATCATGGCTATACTTAAAAAATACGATGAAGAATCTGAGGAGATCTCGGTATAAGGATTAAAATTACGCGCATGCGAGACATTGCTGATACCCGCTGTTCAGTCATGCTGAGACAGATAAGATAAAGTTTAGAAGGAATAATTTTCCCCCGCGCGTGCTATTTTACATACTGTGAGTCTTATACTGTGAATGCTCCCACCACTGGTTTGGTTTAGTTCCTCCGACGATAAAGGAATGCCGTCTGCATAAAGTCAAGCCTAACTATCATTAAGGGCGTTCATGGGCAAAAGATCCCATCGTCAGATTTTTTAAAAATTTTGCACAATAAAAGAACTGCGTACTAGAAGTAAAATAAGGAAATAAATGGGGGTTCGCTACTTTGTTTAGCCGTCAGAATACGTGGAAGTTCACCCTTCTTATGGTAAAAACGCGCGAACAACGTAAACATGGAAAGTTGTCAAAAATGAGTAATATTTTACTGAAAAAATAAATCGATCGTCCCCATTTTTCACAAAAGACTAGAAAATAGCCAAATTTGAAATCTGTGTTAAAAAATTAGAAATATAAAATGTTATTGTGCTATAAGTGTGGACTTGAAGCCTTCGCGTTACGCGAAATTCTATTCCAATACACAAAATATGTAATTTCGATTTGATCCCATCGTCAGATTTAAAAAAATTTTCGTCTAAAGTTAGGTATCATAAAGTACTTTCAAAAAGCGAAAGACAAAAAAAAAAACAAAACAAAACAAAACAAAAAAAAACCCAACAAAACAAAAAACAACAACAAACAAACAACAAACAAACAAACAAACGAACAAAAACAAAAAAACACAAAAAAACAACAAACAAACAAGCAAATTACACACTGGAACATTCTATCGATGATGGTCGTTGATTCAGGGCTTCGACCTCTTGCTAAACAACAGCTGATATCAGTCTGCAGCTATAGCGGCGTTAAAGTTCAATGTGTAGTCTTTGTTGACACAAAGATCCTAAAGATTGCTTTCTTGGCTCTTCATGTGCGTACTCGATCCAAGTTAAAATGAGCAAGAGAGATCAAGTATATATCTAGATCTGGGCTCTAAAAAGTGTGATTGGATGATACCTATTTACTTGCGACTTTATTGGTTGGCTGCGGAAGCCATTTCAATGTTTTTGGCTTTCTTCAAGTCAGGTGCGGACTTTTT
Organism: Actinia tenebrosa; assembly: GCF_029948245.1. Taxonomy (NCBI): domain Eukaryota; kingdom Metazoa; phylum Cnidaria; class Anthozoa; order Actiniaria; family Actiniidae; genus Actinia; species Actinia tenebrosa. Next base: position 4,063,168 of record NW_028292571.1, on the reverse strand, counting down.
CAGTGCAGGGCATCAGCATCGACGCTACTCAAACGGAAGCAGGACAGAGCTGTAGCTAAAACAAGCCTAATTTTCTATTTTTCTTAATAAGCGTCGGTGCCGATCGGATAATTTCGCTTTTACCATGTCTTGGAGATTACGAAGTAATATCGCAGCTAACAGGGCAAAGCTATTATCAACACTAGGTATCTAAAAACTATGATATAAGCTCTGTCTAGCTGTAAGTTGTATGTGTCTTGATCAGATAGCTTGTACATGCCTACAGGATGCCATGTAGATCTGCGACACCGCCAAACAGTTATTTCAAAGGAAAGTTAAGCCTTCTTATTGATACCATTTTGCTAGGACCGACTCTTGCTTTTGTTTCTCCTGAAGAACAAAACTAGAGGTCTGACCTGAGAGACGCATCTAAACTGGCTTTTGAAGACTTACTAAGTTGTAGTAAGCAAACTGGCAACTCAATCATTGACCTCTTTACCTTGGGCGCAATGTTTTTCCATTACAGACCACGTGTCATTCTCTTGAGAATAAGATTCTTTGTTTGAGTTGTGTACATACTCATGTGTCTTTTCATGTGCAACGTTAAACAAATAATAATAATCTAGGGAATGACATGTGGTTTTAAATGGGAAAACATTATGCCCAAGCTAAAGAGATGTATTAAATACTGACTTGTTTTTCAATAGGCGATAGATCACGTGATTATTTCGCTATTTTTTAAGAGCAATAGAGCATGTTACGTCATAGCCGCCATCTTGGTTGACGATAACAACGCATTCCTCATTAGTTTTCTCTTGTTAGATCAACCAACATGGCGGATGCTTCATCGTTATTCATATCTCAAGGGATTTTGAGCCACGTGGCTGCACACACTTCATAAAGAAAATAGATCAAACTCGAATCCAAGATGGCGGAAAATGGTCATGTGAATAGGAAAAACTGGCTAAAACAGAGGTTAGAAACTAATTTGGATACGATAACATGAAAATGGTGATACCAAAATGTTGTCGATAAATAAGACTGATCAGCACAACCTGTTGAACGTCTTTCATGCAATCAATCACAACATCTAAATAACTGGTTTATTTGGCCTACACTTCAATCTTGATAAAGCCTTTTAGCTTAAAAAGTTTTTTTTACAAATACAGTTTCCCGCAAGGTCACTGTAGTCCATATTATGGCCATATGTTCATGGGTGCAGATGATCATCCCTGTCTGTCATTGGCGTGCTGATGCAGAGCGGAGACATTAATAGAAATTGGAGTACATACCATATATCCACGAAAAAGTTAACTAAAAAATTTGTAAAAATTAGTGCAAGGTTTTGTAGGTCTACTGTCTATTGAGGTCAACTGAACTTACTAATTTGTGTAATTTAAAAAAAATATTCACGGCATGCACTTTACTGAGTAATTCTAAGAGCATTACTAAAAATTAAAACACCTTACCGTAAAATTACAGCGAGAGATTTAGGGTGAAGGGAAAACTGAAATATCTGAAGCCATAATTTTAGTATTTGCAATTTAGCCTTATTACTGAAACAGATTCATCCGCACCGTCAACGCCCAACACCAGCCCTGCCTACCTCGGCCTGCACAAATCTCGTGCAAGAACGCAGGCTTGAATAATTGAAAATTCCATTGCTTAATTAAAGTCGAATGTTCATTCATGCCACTTGAATCTTTTACGTTTAATCAGTTCTAATATCAAGTGAGCCAGTGTGGCTATCAACAGACGCAAAAGCTACACCAACGCAATAACAATAATAAAAACTCTGCAAAATAACTCAACTTCTTTTTCTTATTTCATGAAGTAAAAATATGACATTTACGTGGAAGAATTGATCACAAGGTATTGTAATCAGGAAGTTAGTGAAAAAGCGAAGAGTTTAAGGAGAATTAAAAGTGTTAATTGAAGTACCATTTGTAAAATATCCTTCTAGAATATCCACCTCGTTCCGTTCTGCGGTCGATCTTTCTAAGTGCGATCAATCAATAATATTCCATCACTACATCCAATGAAGTATTATTTCATTCAGTGACCCAAAAGCACTCACGCACGCGCAACTGTTGTTTACTTCGACTTTGAAATGTCGTCAACGTGTTGAGCATTTTTTCACATTTGTGCGTAAGGAAATCAATGAAGCTGATTAATAAAGACAGCAAACAAGTGATTCAGCGAAAATTTCTAAAAATTATACTTTACGATAATGAAATGATCGATGATTCCCCATAGAATGGATTAAAGAAAGAGTGGTGAACATAATAACCTATCGGTTAATTAAAAGAGATAGAGTTACATTCGATAGAAATGGCCTTGTTATGTACCCGCGTCTGATGTCATCTAATGGCTCAGTCAATGAACTGCAACGCGCCCTGCCACAAACTCAAAAAAGACTCCACTCAAACGTCTGTCAAGTTTGTAAAAGTAGCCTCTAGACTCCGAACACATCGTATTCTAGGATTAGGGTGTCTCCCGGGGTTTTAAAGGAGTTTGCAAAAGTTGCTAAAATCTTGAAGGAAGTCAGTCGACGGCGTCGGAAAATTACGAGTATGGGGTCCTCATGCCGAAGACACGCGGCGGAATAACTTGAATGACAATGAAAACCCTTGCTGCTAAATCCCACGCCCAACAAGACTAATTTTCTCTGAAAACGTTCTAAAATATAAAGGTTTCAACTTACCTCTCTGCAGTCTTGTCACTGCTTGGTCTGCATAGGTGCCATGAAGATGAGCTTGCAGAGTGTCCCCGCTACTACTACTTGGTTATCGTAGTATGGAATTGAGTGTAGTATTGATAATAACCGTAAAGGTTCACTTGTGAACTCTTAGTGCGAGGGCGTATTTTTCAGTATCAGTTGCACTCGGCATTCAAATCTCATTCGTAATAAAGCCGGCTACATGATATGCCAGTAAAGAACACGTAAACACTTGGATTGGAGAACAAAACCCTCGAGGGCAAATTAATGTATTTACCAGATGGAAGCGGAGTTAAGACAGAATCTAGATGTTCTCTTCAGGAAGACAGTGCTGTTTTCCTTGATGAGATTGTGCTGTGCATCCAGAGCCTTGTCTAGAAACTACTCACTGATAAAGAAACATTACGATCATAAAATAAGCACATCAATTGAATTTTCTATGCCTTTACAATGCGATAACGCTCTTTAATATTCGCTTCATCCACAACTAAGGCTATTTAATAGCTTGAGCTCGATCGATAAGAATGACATACGTTTAATCAATACGCCTGCAAAAGAAGAGTTTGATTTCATGTTATAATCTTGTGCACGGTCTTTAAAATCTGATATGTTGTCGCTAGAATCTCATTCCTTCTCGAATCACAGACCCTTTCATTTCTGTTCTGATCGTAAATTTCAACGATTAGAACTCGTTGAAAACCACTTATTTTTTTTCGATGCTGGGTGTTTTACACATCGCAATCAGTGTAGTAATCTGTCAGTGAAATGACACTACAGACAGCGGAAGCCGTGGCGCGGATAAGACGAGGGAAGCCCAGCTCGTGGTCCTCGGGGAACATGATCGCCCCATTATATCATCAGACAATGATTTGACCCTTTACAGGAACAAAATCTTAACGGAATTGTCCGTCAAATCCCTGCACTGGATTACGGTCTGTGAAATATTGTAATCTTAGAGCCCCATACTTGATTGTCTAATCATTTGATGGCATGATTTTGAACAACAGACTTCAAAAGGATTGTTGTCGACTGGGCTTCCTGTGGTAATGTTTTATCTATTAATCAAGACGACAAAGAATTGACTGAAATTTGAAAAAAATACATTTTTGGAGGAGAAATATGAGCCTGGCTCCCCTTGATCTCGATATCTGCAAAACTTGTACAAACTATGAAAAAAGATTAAAAGATATGTTGATATTGATAGGCACGAGGCACGTTCCACAGACAAGAGGTATAGAGTGAAGTCATGAAACCTGTGACATAGATATTAGACTAATACACTTTAGTAGACCCTAATTCCATTGTTTTAGTTTGTGTCTATTTGACTATTACAGATTGACTAGTATTTTTTATTTCACGGGTTAAATGCCTTCCCTCTAAGCTTCATGCAATCGGTGATACAATTTAGCTGAATTTTAATTTAAACGGTGAAGGCTTTTTTAATGGCGAAAAGATTGTAACGCTTCAGTTTCTCGTTGTACTTCTCCAGTCGCGGTGCAATTTGTCCAAATTGTTTGGGATGCAAGTGATCTTGACATTGTGGACTAAATAAATTACAATAACACGAAGAATGTTAATGTACATATTTAAAGCGGCTGACCTGAAAAACCTTTGTGATAAAAACCAAAATTGACAGCCTATCAAGGGGAAGCGAGCAAAACGTTGCAGAAAACGTGCCTTTGAGGTAAGGCTGCATGTCATAATCGAATGAAATAACAAGATTTAAAGCTTTGGACAGCTAAAGTAATACACATTCTTCGCATGCCTTTAAGTTCTATTACTTTCAAGTATTGTTCTTTTCCAAATATAGGCATGCACACTTGAAGCTTGCCAAATAGAGGAAACACCGTAACCTAATTTTATAGCAACCCTGGCTGAATCAGTTCGTAATGCCTACTAATGCATGCCCACTTAAATATTTCATAAATAATGTTACGAGTTAATGTGTTTTTAAATATCGTTACTTGCATGGAGGCAATATAATGTGATTGACCGCTAATTAAGGGCCCATTGAAAAGGGGAGTAGATCGAATAAGACAATCTGATACGAATCAGGAATTCGTAAGTGTGACTTGAAATGTTGATTCATTGCATCCAGTACAATTTCTTTTTAAGCGCTCTGTAAGCGAACAGTGGAAAACCATCCCTGCTCAAATATGGGTCGTACGAGTCTGTCACTACCCTTTGAAAACCCAATAAAAATTCCTTGGTGATGATCCTTCAGACAAGACATCGAATTTAAGAAATTTAAAAACAAACAGCCATTGGATTCATGACGAACGAGTCCAAAATGCAGGAATCAGGAGTGCCTAGGTAGACCAGAAAGAACTAACATGGACCTGATGGACAAGAATGAACATCTATGGATCAGGTGTACCCATGTGGGACAGGAAGAAGCTACATGGACCTGATGGACAACTGAATGAACATCTATGGATCCGGTGTACCCATGTAGGCCAGGAAGAAGCTACATGAACCTGATGGACAACTGAATAAACATCTATGGATCAGGTGTACCCCATGTGGGCCAAAAAGAAGCTACATGGACCTGATGGACAACTGAATGAACATCTATGGATCAGGTGTACCCATGTGGTAACAGGAAGAAGCTACATGGACCTGATGGACAACTGAATGAACATCTATGGATCAGGTGTACCCACGTAAGCCATGAAGAAGCTACATGGACCTGATGGACAAGAATGAACATCTATGGATCAGGTATACCCCATGTGGGCCAAGAAGAAGCTACATGGACTTGATGGACAACTGAATGAACATCTATGGATCAGGTGTACCCATGTGGGACAGGAAGAAGCTACATGGACCTGATGGACAACTGAATGAAAATCTATGGATCCGGTGTACCCATGTGGGAAAGAACTATGGATCCAGCCTATTTATAATGAAATGTTTGAAAGAAAAGATACATACTTTATAGAGTACAAACACTAAAATTGTGCAACATAAATATCACTAAATAGTGTTATTTTATGCTTTCGTTTAATTAGTGCTAACTGCTAAATAGTGATAACTATTGTGTTTGTACTCTATCCTTAAAGAGTTTTTGATAGGGTGAGATCTTTTGGATTGTGCATCGTTGTTACTGGATAATCTTCATGAATGAATTGAGAAGGTTGCTAAATCATTAACTACTAGCATTGTTAATTTTTCATATTTTTCAAAAATCACCTAAAATCAACTCCACGGCTTTTGTCCGTGATAATGTTGAACATTTATTTAGTTGTCAAATTACTTATTACTCTACACTCTCCTTCAATTACATCAGGTGCCAAGACACGAAACGCCCACGAGAGACATCTCAACGTAGAAACTCATGAACCTCCATCAAGGGCTAAAGAATACTTACAAATGAGGTTAAGGCCTTCATTTGCTTATTTCCCATATATTTTCTATAAAAAAGCCTGACAAAGCAACATTCTAACACAAATGCAACAAAACATCTTTGTACCGCTTCAAACAGGCATTTTATCATAGTTGACATCAGTTTTCTAACTGTTAAAAAAAAGGTTTTGAGTGTTAACCCAAAACGAAAATTGGGATCAAAACTCATACGAAAGTCTAGCTTTTGGCGCTTTTTGCCATTATTGCTCGTTATTGAAAAAAAAAATTCCTCTTAAGCTCTTCGTATAAACTTGAAGCACTTTTTTATCAGGTTTCGGCTTGGTCTTATGTTTTCCAAAACTGATAAAACACTATTGCTCAATTACAGTCGATAACTTACGTCTAATTTGATCTCAACTGATCAGGTTTTAATTCAGAAGTCTGTAAACACTTATTAATTTCATGGAGGAATGTCGTCCCTGAGTCTCGTGAAAATGAGACAAGATTGCATTAAAACTCCATAGCATTAAAAAAAGGCAAACCAGCTCACGTCTCAGTTATTACTACTATTAATAGCTTAAGACAATTAATGATAAGGTTATGTTTGGAATACACCGCAAGCTGCTGTATCTGATATTTATTGTGCTTTGATTTTCACTGGAAAGTAAATCTTCACAGATAACTAATGGTTATGTTTGGAATACACCGCAAGCTGCTGTAACTGATATTCATTGTGCTTTGATTTTCACTGGAAAGTAAATCCTCACAGACTAACACTAAACATATTTTACAGAACGTTATCCATACCTACACTATCTCCACATGTGCGGAATTTCAGCCAATTACCGTAAAATTTTCCAGTGAGTTTCTTTAACAAAGTTTCTGAATGATTTTCTATAAAAAGCTTTATAAATTACAGAGCAGCCGGCATAGATAGTTTACTCGGTTTGTTCAAGAGTGACCCGAAAGACAAGAAACAAAGGAGCTAGTTAATTTTTCAGTTCCCTCTAAGTGGGTGATAGGATTATCTCTTCCATATCTTGTTCATTAACAGTGTTTATATTAGCGTGCGCGCGCGCCGTTTTCTTTTTTTTTTGGTTAAAAAATTTTCAATAAATTTGAAACGTTTTAAAAACATATATACATAAACGACATAAACGGCAAGGAGAGGTTCACCGGACTTTTATTACCGAATAAAAGTTCCAAAAGACAAAACAATAGCAATCAGTCATGTTATCTTTTGGTCAAGACAAACTCTTTTCATAATAGTTGCTTTATCTCTATCACGAACTCATGATATTACGGTTTTGTTTTATCTCTAATTTAGAAATCTGTCATTGATTGCGTGGAGCCTGCTAATATCTTGTAATAGTATACAGCTTACTAATTGTGCGATAAACGATACAGACCCCCTTGATTGTTTTTTGATTCCGTTAACTAGTTAACTATCGACTGGCGGCGAGTTGGAAAGGTGTTGCACACAAATTAGACAGCATATTTTGATGAAAGCAATCTTTCTTGAAAATTGAAAAGAATATCAAAATTTTCATATGTGCGACACAAAAAAACTGTTGGGAAAAAAAGTAATTTCTAACCTTCAAAACTCAGTCCAAAGGTCCTGGAAAGAGCACTAAGGTCAAGAAAACATGCTGAGTTACAGTGCATTGCACATAATCTCAGTCGGTTCATTTTAAGTAAAAACAGATTGTATATACAAATGGTATACTTCACTTATCTATACGTATTAATGCATGGCGCCAAGGAGCTTTAGATCTTTCTCAAAATCATTTGCCAACTACCTTTCTTATCTGTGCGTAAAGGAACTTCCCATTATCATCCTTCGTCATTTTCATTTCCTGCAAGAGTGGGTTATCTGCAGTTTGTTGAATAGTTTTACTATTTTGTGATTTTATCTCTAAAAAAAAGTTCATGCAAACGTGTGCGTACTTGGAAGGAAGAGTTTCTTATTTTGCAGACTTTTCAATTTACAAGTACCAATCTGGCTAGAAGTGATAGCGATCAGTAGCCGGGGACCACAAGTGGTGCTTGGTCAGTGATGTGGGTGGCTTGTTATCTGTCTATACATGGGTTCAAAAAATTAACCAGTTTGTTGGCCTCCAGCCAAACGAATCATAATCATAGTAAATCATGATTACCAGATTTTTATTCAGGATTTTAAGTGAGAGATTTTAAATCTCTTCCCTTCTCCATATTTTTACGTTAGAATATGTCCCTGGAAAGTGGTCGAAATACATGTACCTCGAGAGGTGGGCCATGGGTGCTTATTTATTGTGAAACGTTCTGGATGAACAAAAGGGTAAATGAGGCATATATGAGGAAAGCCTTGCCCCATTTTAATATCAATGAACTATTTTTTGGCTTCTTTCTTAGTCGCAGGGTCATAAAAGATTCACAAAAATCTTTGGATAAAGACCGACATGGCCGCCATTTTCTGTCGTTTAGTTACCTTTTCGAGAAATAATAAAAAAGATAGCTTATGCGACCAATAAATATATGAGCTCAAAAATATGTGTATGAATCCGATAGATATCTTCACCACATGAAGATTATGACCGGCACAACATCATGTATCTGAAAAGGAGACTCCCAAAAGGTTTTATACTTTCGTAAATTCAGTCCAAATTCAGTGGGAAAGTCATAACTAAGTTCGGCCAAGAATACGCAAGGGACAGGGCAGAAAACGGGTTCTACTTTCGACTTTTATGCGTTAATAAGCTTTATGTTTCATAAACAGCCTCTTTTGGGACTGATTAACAAAATACCAAAATTTGGGGAAATCTAAGGAATGCGTATTTGAGATATAACGCCCTGAACGTTGAGAGAGATGATATTTTGATCAGCACAAAAACTAACATTTTTGCTAATACCTCGAAGTACAATTGCTCGAGGTTAGTAGAATTTTGTGAAAAGTTTAAAGCACAAGAGACACGAATGAAACACTAAACGTTTTTTAGCACGTGGTGATAAGAAGTACTAGCGTGGACTGCGTCGGTGTTTCTGAATAAAATGAGTAGGAACTTGTAGATAAATTGAATCACCGTAAAATGCTTTGTTCGAAACGTCAGTTTCACAAAGCTTTTTACGGAGATTCCATTTATCTACAAGTTCCTACTGTTTTTTAGTATGAATGAGAGAAAATAAAAAATAAAGAAAAAAATGCGAAAGTAGCAGCCTTGTCGTTTTTCTGCTCCGTTTCCGCAAGGATGATTTTAGTCAGTTGTTCATGACAATTTAAGCGTCTTAGCTGAGTAAATATTACGGTAATTTGCTAGTTTAACTAACAAGCAGTTTAATGCTGTCCTTAACATGATAACCTTTGACATGAGAGCATGCAAGGATGGTTTCTGCTTTGTAAACTCCAGTCATTCAAAACGCCACCCAGGACCACGTTCCCTCTGTCCTGTTCACCGGGTTACAAAGAGAACAATTCAATATGGTGGGTCTCAGGAGAAATTTCGTTCCAGGGATCAGAAATTTGGCTTGGAGATCATTTTAGGACGGCCCTGCTTAGACCCCGTCCACACTATGCCGAATAAATTTGAATCCGAATTTTTTTTTATTCGGTTCCATTTCGAAAATTCGTTTTCGGTGAAGAATTGTTCCGGATTCGCCCGGACTAGTGTGGACGGTAGGCCTAATCGAATAAATAAAAATTCGGATTCAAATTTATCCGGCATAGTGTGGATGGGGCCTTAAACTCCAGTCATTGAAAATTTGCCATTTGGAATACTTTTTTTCTCAGACTCACTATGAAGTTTGGAGCGACTTGCCGGTAGGGTTATTACTACTGAGGGACCAATTGAACATGGTGCGAGGTCTCGTGAGAAATTTCGTTCCGGGGATCAGAATTTTGTTTTGAGAGAGCCTGTTTAAACTCCATTCAATCAACACGTACCCCTTGTGCCACGTTCCTTAGACCCTCCCATGAGGTATTTACGAAGCTGCAAAGTTGCTATGAAAACACTTCAACCTTTGAGTATCGTTCCTAAGCTAGGATTAGCGATCAAGCAAAAGAGGAATTTTCAGATCAGGAATCTGAAAACCTCTTTTGGGATTATTCGTTAAGATGGGATCAGTTTGATTTCAGGGATCAAAAATGCCGGAGAGAAGTATATATTTTCAACACCCACGTCACAAGACAATGAACCCATATTGTTTTGAAGATACTGAATTTGAGAATCCAACCTGGATGCTTTATTTAAACCTCATAATGAGCCTAACCCGAGAATCTGTATTTCACTATAGACATAAATAACCATTATTACAATACGTAATATTATCTTCAAATTCTTCACAGGTAAATCGTAACTGAATCCCATCAAATGTCGTTTGATTGAGATTAATACTGGGGGGAAAGAGTGAAAAACGTTCCCTTTAACCCCATAATGAGTATTGTAGTTTTCGGTTTAGGCAACACTAGAATCCTATGGTAAGGTTTTTAACTTATTAAAATCAGTTCCTAAATTTAAGGGGGCAGCAACAGGAAACCTGAGGAGTCCCCCTCCCCCTCCCCAAAGGGCTGCTACTTAGGCTAGAGAGTAACCGTGTAGGTTAAACATGCAGTGTTCCGATTCATGGTCAAGAGCCTAGTAAAACTTAATATTAATAATAATATTAATATTTTCAATAGATAACACCCATTGTATCATAGCAACGGGACGTTTCTATGGCAACGAAATCTGGTTGTCATTGAAACGATTAATCATTATTTTAAATACGCTTTCAGTTTGATCGAAAATAGAAGGAACCCATCCAGCTAACCAATAACATGCCACTTCTGAATCACGTGACGATGTCACATGATGCTTCTGATATCTCTTATATGTAAGAACTCTATAAGGTGGGTATGTTCTAAGCAATATATACTATATCTATTCATTAATACTTTTGATTATAGATATAAGGTAACACCCATTAGTTTTAGTCTTGGTCATAAATGTTGTCTGTCTGTCCGTTTTTTCTATGTCGTCTGTCTGTCTGACTGATTTGTCTTACCTTGCAAATCTTCCTAACAAAAAACAAATATTTAGTTGATCTGGAGAAAGCCTTCTGTAAGGTTGGGTATCTTTTTATCTTTTATTGATCTTAGCTTGCAATGCATTTATTCTTGCTTCGACCTTTGCACAATTTTCCTCAATGGCAGACATGTTGGATGAAAAACTCGACTCAACCTGATGAAAACAGAATGATAATCATGTCTTTCAATGGGTTATAATTATCATGGTGACCACTGCCCAATGGTACCCTACATGGAAATATCCCTAGAAAGGATAGACAAAACTAAACGGCAAAGCCCATCTTGGAGCAAGAAAGCTCTTTGTAAGATTAGTTTAGTTGCCTTGGTAAAATAAAGATGATACTGATTGATGACGATGATGATGACGATGAATGTTGACACTGGTGGTGATAACGGTGACAATGACCAATTAATGATTACGATGCTGATGTTGGAATTTATGTTGATGATGATTTTGAATAATAATATTGAAAAATGTTGATGATGAGCATGTGATGTTGATGCTGAGGCCTAAAGACATCACGTTGCTCATGGTGGTGCATTAGCGACGATGATAAATGATAAGCATGATGGTGATGATGCTGCTGATGATGTTTATGATGACGATGTTGACGATTATAAAGAGGATGATGCTGATTACGATGATGATGATGTGATGTTGTTAATGATGTCGATAATGATGACGTTGTTAATGATAATGATGATGATGCTGATTACGATGATGTGATGTTGATAATGATGTTGATGACGATAATGATGATGATGATGATACTGACCTCTTTTAGCAATGTTTCCTGACTCTTCAACTGACTTGTGACTTCATGTTGAGCTTTGTCTAACTGAACTAAGGTCTGACCAAAATGACTAGCTAAAAATGGAATGTTCAGAAAAATACATCAGTTATAGCTAGCTAAGATACCAGGTATGAAGAGTTGTGGCCTCTTAAACTTTTTATCACATACATTTCATCCATTTAGCATTAGATGAGATAGTCACACCCCTCCCCTCTCAGGTTCAATGTTGGCATCACCCAGGATCCTTCGCGGGATTGGGGTCCAAGGCAGAGAAAATAAAGCAGAAGCACATGGTTGTAAAAATAGTGTGTCGATCATTTAATCTTTACCAGTTTAAGCCCAAGCGAGAGGGCAACACAGATTCTTCCAATTTTTTGATACCCTGAAACAACCTCTTGGCTGATCAAAGATAGGGCAAGGCTAACTCACAGATCAAGTTGGGATTTGTTAGTCTTTACGGAGGGAGGAAGAAACAAAGAAACCAAAGAAAAACCCTTAAATCAAGCGAAACTCTACTTACAGACCCCAGAGGCGAGAGGCTAGTGCCCTACAGTTGCGCCTTCCTTGCAATTGATTCCCAGTTTTAATATTTTTGCAATAAATAACAGTTAACTACACAAAAAGATATAACTAGCTACAACTAGTGTGAGCTGCGTCGGTGTTTCTAATGAAACAGTAATGATGAAAAGGTAAATTATACACCGTGAAAAGATGAAAAAACGTCAGTAAGTTTTTTCATCTTTTCACGGTGTATAATTTACTTTTTCATCATTACAGTTAACTACACAAACAAGTGACTGATTCTTTATCTGAAAATGGAATACACACCTTGTTCATGGAGAGACTTTAAAGAGTGGAGGCGCTTTATCTAAACAAGATACAAGTACAGTCAAATCGCTATCATTTTAACATCCTAAAGCCTTTTTAAACCATTTCCATATCAAAATACAATGGATGGGGAGTACAGGTATGCGAGGGAAAAATTGGAAGGTCAGCATACCACATCTGGAACGACATCAACTACACAGTCCCACTTGCTCAGAAGATCATATAACTCAGCAATCTAAGAAGAATCAATGAAATAATGTAATTATAAATAGGTAAAATTTTAGTTTCAAACTTACCTTAAATAACATGCCAAATTTTTAGTAGGTTAGGTTTTGAATAATCAATTATTAGTACCTTTTGCAGAAAGAGAGAGAGAGGGGGGGAGGGGGGGAACACCCATAAGAAGAACCCTGGAAGCACAGTAGAAAAGCCTGAGCAAGAAGCACCTCATTCTGCACCCATATGATGGTGGCAAGGGTGGATCCAGGGGAGGCAAAGGGGGGCATTGATTTCCCCCTTCAGCAGAAAAAAAACAAGACAAAACTGAAGAATTAGTTGCTTTATTTTATTGTTTTCTGTTGTGCTGACGGAAGAAACTCAATTAGCCCCCCCTAAACTCAATTAGCCCCCCCCCCCCCAAAAATTTTGGCTGGATCTGCCCTTGGGTGGAACTCCATATCAAACCACGCACAAGTGGGAGCATCATCAAGTGCCCAGTAATTACGGTTCCTAAGTATGCAACTAGTTTTTTTGATAATGAAATATTAATTATAAAGATTTACTTTTGACTGCTTTGCAGCATTTTCTACTTTATCCTTCTTCTCGGAGATCTGGCTAACATGATGGAGGATGCCCTGGAGAAGAAAAGATTGTAAATATCAACATTTTATGCACTTTGTATTAATGGTGTTCAAAACTAGAAATAGTGAGTAAAACCCACCTGAAGTCGAGCATCAATATGTTCAACATGGTTGGGGTCTAAAAGAGCAACTTTAGACTGGATTGCTGAAACTGCTGCCTGTTGGGGGAAGAATAAATTATGTAAGGTTATCAAGTGTATATGACAAGAAAACATTTGATCCTTTAAGATGTATAGTTTGTTAATAATAACAAATATATCGCAATGAAATTTGTTTCAAAAGCTCATTTCTTGGGATATGTGAGAAAATTAACCAATTCGTGACGTTATTTTGTTGTCCCGTACTCTAGATTCAGTAGTAATGTACTAAATATAAATTGTAATTCGTATAAAATAACAACAAAAGGCATATTCTATTCAGCTTTATTCGATAGCTTACATAGTACTCTTTAACAGCTTTATTCGATAGCTTACATAGTACTCTTTAAATGTTGGGAAACTGAAAAGTGTACTACCTGAAATTAAGATTCTACATTCAAACATATTTTGTGCATTTGCAACTAAATCTTGAGACTTGTAAATGAAATCAACATTAAAACTGTCATATGCACTTTAATTTGGAACCTCTACCTCTATTTAGCAGACATTTCTGTACTCACCAGTATGCTTTTCTCCTTGATTTCAAGATCGTCTGTTATAGATGACTAAAACACATAAACAAAAGGTTAACGGGATGTCATCACCTTATCATGGGGGGCAATTTGTTTGTACCTGTGACCCCTAGAGCTATGTTCTATTAGGGCCACCCATGCTGAATAGGTTAGAGGGTAGAGATCAGACATAGTGCCTTCCCTGAATGACTTCTTGCAGCTACTTGCAGGTAAGAAGTATAATTGTAAATGTAATAATTAAAACAAATAAACCTCAAATGTCAAACTTAATTGCTGTGCAATGTGTAGTTATAAAGCACTTGGGGATTGCCAGAACATTCAAGGAGTGTTGAGAAGCATTCTACTACATGTCATGCTTCTTCTAACAACTCTAACTAATGTGTTCTGCCAATTTCTAAATTCTTTATGACTGCACCTGTGCACATTTTCTATTTTTTTGAATGGTATAAGGTTATGATGGATAGCACACTTACCACTACATTGGGATCATCTCCAAGTACTTTCTCTAGGGTTTGGACTCTGTTCTCAAGGTCACTCATCTGTAAGGTATGTAGAGTAAGTAACATGTAAGTAGAAAAACAATGGACTATATTTTCGATCATAAGGTGGCCATCTTGAATCTCAAGGCATTATGGGGTGTCCCAGGGGGAAATAAAGCTTTGTTACAGTAATGACAGTTGATTGATATTAACAGTTCACCACAAGAGAATACAATTAAAGGTGAATTAAGACTGCAAATTGATCACCTTTACCCATAAATGAAATACAAACACAGAAAACTCTTTATTATTTTCTGTCATCTTTGTTTTGCTTTGCTCCCTGGAAAGGTGGCAGCGGTCAAGGGCGGATCCAGCCAAAATTCTAAGGGGAGGGGGCTAATTGAGTTTCTTCTGTTGACACAACTGAAAACAATAAAAAAAAGCATCTAATTCTTCAGTTTTGTTTTGTTTTGTTTTTTTCTGCTGAAGGGGGGGCTTCAGTCCCCCTTTGCCCCACTCTGCATCCGCCCTTGGCAGTATCCTCGAAGAAGTCCATTGCAAAAGTGAAATTGAACTGTCATTGTAGACCATTCTAGCAGCTGAGTGTTCATTGATCATTGATAGTCAACAGACCCATCAACCAGCCACAGTCAAGGGCATCAATCATTGATCTATCCATCTAATTTATTGGACAGTCCATTGTTATGGAGCAGAATTTTGACCAGTTGAGTAAAGTGGATCACTGTCGGTCGCTGTTGATCAGTTTGCTGTTCATGGTTAATAACTCTACACAAACAACTGTACACAAACCTTGGAAAGTTGGTTGAATTTAGCATGTTCAGGCTTATAATACAGCTCATAAGTAACAGAATCCCCTTTATCCTAGAGAAGAGAACAAGAAATATACTGTTGATAAAACTGTTCAAAACTTTCTTGACTTTATCAAATTTGCACCATTTGCTGCAGCCCAAACACTAATTGTTTGGTTGTTAAGTGTGGAGCAAGTCAATGGTGGCTGGTACAAATGCACAGTTTTTCACAATTGTCAGGGTTAAAAAAGGTTATGATGACCAGCTGAATTAGTTTGAGTATGGTCATACCTCATTTACGGCTTAAGATTACTGGTCAAAATAACTAGTAATTAAGGCAAAGATTTAACTGAACAAGTTTCAATCTCTACTGTGCTACATATTTTTTCGATGCCAGGGCTCTCTAGTAACTTTTCCCTCTTACACTAAAAAAATCCACTTTTAAATTTCAATTTGAATTGATGTCAGAAGCCTAAACATGAACATCTGAGCAAACACTGCCTGTTCTTCAACAACAACAACAACAAAAACTAGGAACGGGTTTTAAAATCTTTACATGTATGTGATTATCAGTTCAAAAGGCAAGATGATAATGATTGTAATAGTAAAGAATGTGACCTCAAAAAATATGTGTAGGAAGGGTGTTCACCAATATTTTATTGTCATCCTTTCGATATCTTCAAATTTTATGATACTCTAAAAAGTTAGGGCATGGCTAATTCACAGATTAAGTTGGAATTTAGTGTTGGGGTTGCATTAATTACTTTATATAATATAAAGCAACATGTCTTGGAGCCATACTTTTTTAGTTTTTGATTCTCCTTCTTGTGCCTTAAATGACTCAAGCTGGGTCTTTAATCTCCTAATTATGCAATATAAACTTAGTATTAGTACACAATATGAACTAGCAGGGTATAAAAGTAAAAGTATGGGTAGGTTATTGATACATTGCTCACTCAGGTATTTTGTAGGTAGCTTAATGTGGGTAGTTTAATGGAATACACAATACTGTATAAACTAGCAGGGTAATAGTTAGCATGGTGCGATAAAATCTGTGTCCGTATGCCATCAGTAGGGGAAGGGTAGGTCATTGGTACATTGTTCACTTGGGTATGTTCTTGGTACTTTAATGGAAAGGTGAGTATGGCTCAAAATAATGGCCTGTTAATGGACAAATGCTTCTCAGGCTGGTTCTCTTGACCAGTCACATTGACTGGTCAGATTGATGAGTCTGGTGGTATCAGTCCGATGTGGTCAGTCATGATGTCCAGTCACATGCATGTTGGTGCATGTACAAAGTAACTCAATCACGACATGTTCAGTTTCTTGGTTGATTGCAGGCCCGTCGCTAGGACCTTGAAAGGGGAGGTTCGTTTTTCTAGCAATCTTAGTTATGCAATTTCTTGAAAAACTAAAATAGTGCTAAAGATTTTTTCGTCCTCCTACAAAGGTGTAGAGGGAGATTTGTTTGAACCATCAAACCACCCCTAGGGACTGGCCTGGATCGTACTTACTGTGACAAGCCAGTCTGGGGTGTAGAAGAACCAGTCAACACCTAAAATATATACAATTTAATTAATTATTATATATAGTTTTATTTTACAAATTTGTTAGCTAACCTAGGCACATAATGATATTGTAAACTATATTATTATATAAAGTATATTTAAAGGGTGTTACATGTATAAGGAAGTTACCCCAGGGGGTAGGGAGGAATATATTCCCTTTGTCCAAGTGGTAGGGGTTTTATGGTGGAAAATATTTCCTGTGAGAACCTTTTGGGGTTTCAACTTAGCACTCAGGCTCTAATATTATGATTGTAATAAATTTGTTATATCGTAAATTTCGTTTACAATTATTAATTATGATTATACTAATATCAAACATCATTGAAATTGTACAAAAAGAAAAATTAAGAGCAATTAAAATAATTGAATTCAATTGAATTGAAAATGAATACAAACCTTTTCTCCAAGAACTTTCTCTAGTTGGAGATCTTGCAGCTGTAAATGAAAATTGATGCAGAAGGTGAAGGATGTTGACTACATGACTGTACAGCTAACAAACAAATTTATCCAATTTCCCATATTCTACATTTCCTATTTCCCATATTCTACATTCAATATATCCTATTTCCCATATTCCACATTCAATATATCCTATTTCCATCTATCCCATTTCCATTGCTGAAAAGAGCATAAAAATGTTTTTACACTTGTTTTTCAATGATGCCTTGTAATACATCTTAGCAAAGCTTTTAGGTATATCTGCACTGTGCTCAGTTAGATTTGTAGAGACGGCCAAACTTTTGAACCAATCAGAGTATAGCAAACTACTACAATTAAAAATTCTAGACTTTTACCAACCTGCTCTTGAAGTACTTTAACCTGCAATAAAAACCATATATGAAAACAAATAAATTTTCAGAATGTGAAAATTTAGTAAAGAAAGAATAAGACCACTAATTATAAAAGCAGTGAATAAAGGATCAGGGAGGAGTGAGAAAAGGCTGAGACAGAAAAAATATATGGAAAAGGAAGACTTTAAAAAATTTTATCATTGATTTAAACCCGTGCCCTGGCGATTCCAGTGCCAGTATTTAAATGCCTTTTCCTCTCCGCTGTTAGAATTGATATATCTAAAAAGAATGCCTGGTAAGAAAAACCAGTCTATAAATTACTGTTGCCTCTTTTAATTGTATTTAAGAATTTAAATTTAAGTCACAATAATAAACTGACCTCTTGTGCTAGGGCAACAGGGGAAAGCTTCATTTCTTGTTTCTCATCTGTCATGGCACCCTAAAGGGGAAAGAACAAAAAAAATGTTTGTCAATATAGAAATTCAAATATAAAGTGATCAAAAAAGGATTATTATTTAAAAAATATAAAAAATTATTAAGCATTTAGGTTTAGTGTCAGTGTGATAAAGTTGTGAATAAAAACATATCAAAGAATTGCGAAGTGATGCAATATTTTTTCAAAGTAAACTGGAAACTGTGAGTTTTGTTATTGTATCAATACTTTTTCACAGTATTGCTACAAATGTGAAGGTTTTTTCAAAGCAAGCACTGACTCATGCTCCTTTCAATGGTTTCTATGCACAAGTACCTTGATTTGTTCTAGTTCTTCAGCCAGTTCCCTCATCTCATGCTGTAATCTCTGGAACTTCTGTTCAGGTGTTTCCTTTTCTTTATTCTCTCCCAATATTTCATATTCAGTTTTAGTTCGGTAGCCTTTCCTCTGTTTTATGCCAATGTTATCTGAAAAATCTGAACAAGGCATACACATATATAGTAAGGCTGGCAATAAATTGTTGCACAGTCAACTTGCCATGTTAGCCATGAAATGTGTTGTATCGAAGAAATAGAAAATATGTGCTGTGTGTAGTTATAAAGCATGTGGGACATTGGCAGAACACAAGAGAAGTGTTAGGAGAATGTTAGACAGTACCATTCAAGAATATGACTGTACACAAATGCAGTGTGTAGTTATAAATAATGTAGAAATTGGCAGAACTCAATGTCATAGTTGTTAGAAGAAGCATGACATTTGGTGGAATGCTTCTCAACACTTCTTGAATGTTCTGGCCATCCCCAAGTGCTTTATAACTGAAAAGAATTGTAATGAAACAGCACTGGAAAATATAATAAAGACTTTGAGCCAATGGTTCATGCTTCTCTTCAAGTCAAGATAGACAATTTCTGAGATGAGGGAGTGCTGTCAAGAGTATTGCATGTTCAAACATGAAAATGAGGCTTTTTTTGGGAAAGATCTTCTAGCACTTATGAAAACACACAAACTTTGAAATTATTTTAATAGGAATACTTTGGAGTTTCTTTTAGTTCAAAAGCAGAATTATGACATTTTTTGGGGAATTCAGAATAAATCTTAGACTTGCTCCAAGTCGACCTCTCTTGTTTTCTAGGCGTTTTTTTAATTTGAGCGCAGCAAGCGAGCGATGAAGTCGCCAGAGGTCGACTTGTTGAACTTGCAGGATATTCAATTCACCATTTCCAAATTTGATACGGGAGTGTCGGCTTTCGGGGGCGGAGCTAAAGAATTGTGGTTTTCATTTATTTGTTTCTTCATGTTATATCCAGAGCAGCAAAACATGGTTTATCAATAATAATGGTTGATGCTATAACTCCAACTAAAACTGTTGAAAGGATAGCGATATCTCCAGCGTCCAAACAAAAAATATGCTTTCTTTGCGCTAGTCAAGTTCCGAACAATGACTATAGACGGAAATTGTTTAGTCGTCTCCAACATAGGAAGCAGAGATCCCCTTCTGATTTTAAAGACGTTACTTGGTCTTTCATTAAAGAGACCAAAGGGACAACAACAACAGCCTCGATGAAGTTTTTCTCACTGAACCTCATAAAATCTAAGGCGAATGGAGCGATCTCAAATGTCAGGCTTTTTCCCGCTGCTGTTGGTGCAGATATAAAAATATCTCTGTCTGAAAGATACACTTCTATGCTTTGTTTCTGCTATTCTCTTATAGTTTCGTATCCTAATTTACTTTTACTGTATGATATGGCCTCAGATATTGATCTCATGTTGTCAGACAGATGTTGTGTTGACAGATGCCGATGGGAATCGTAGAGATAATCTTACTAATCTTACATTGTGATTGACAGCTTGGATTTCGAGCATTGTGATTGGCTATAATTTACTGACTGATTTTTGGGTCGGTAAATTTGGTGGGAAGCAAGATCGAAAAGTCCGTTGTGCGCCCAGTAAAAAAAAAACAAAGTGGGCAGCGGACTTTGCAAAAGTCTAAATAAATCTTTTCTTCAAGGGTTGTAGAAATTGGTGTTCAGCATGGTTTTCAGCACACCATTTACATGTAGATCTCTGGGAACCACAGCAGGGTCAAGCTTCTCATGGAGGTCAAAAGCTAAATTACATAGATCAGCTTAGGAGTGATTCTGGTCTGCAGTCAGGATGAGATCTCGATGTACTGTATAAAACACAGACCAATGTGACAAGCCATCACCCACCATGAGTCCGGAGGAGACTTGAAATGATGATATGGTTTTCAAACGCTTTTTAGGAACTCTGCCTGAAAATGCCTCGTTTTCATGTCTGTGCCTACAATTTTTATTAAATCACTCATGCATCTCAGACATCATCTATTCTTGAATCATGCTTTCACCAAAATGAAAATGTATTAGTTTGCTACATAATTTACCTGATGCAGTGGAATCTAAATATCTACCATTAAAGTTAGCAAAAGCCTTCTTGGAATCAATGTTTAAAATTTCCACATTTTCATCCACATCTTCCATCTGCAACGATAGAGTAAAATATACATTATGAGTTTACCATTTAACAATTAGACTACGAGGTCGAGTTTTCTATGAGTCAATAGATAGTCGGGAGTGAATTAGTGTTAGTAAATTTCGTGTTAAAATACGTGGCTGTCTTTAAAATGAGGAATGGGGAACGGGAAATTGGTAAAATCTCTATGCAGTAAAATATATTTCTCGTTAGAATATTCTAAAAAATCTTTTTATTTTTATTTATTTTTGTATTAAAGTCCGGCAAACGTACTTATTTCAGCCTAGCATATCTATGGAGTCGCTGAACGTAACAACAACAAAAAAGACGAAACGGTTTGAGCATTTCGGTATTTTAAATAACAGAGATACCAAACATAGGGTCTTTGCGTAAAAAAGTATCTCAAAGAACAACCCTCGAGACTCTCTCTCTCCCTCGGCGGGGCTAGTTGAGATTTACAAATGTGATTAGTTATTTTCTTGACCAAAATGTGGCCTCAACTCTGGATTCATGTTGACACCGTAACAACTAATGACCTGAATTTATTCCGTGCAAAATGCATATGATTCTGTTAAGAATCAAGGAAGTTTTGACGTTTGACAAAATTTTGTCCAGCTTTGAAGCAGGCTGACGGCGTCTTTGAAGTTTGGTAAAGCGAGACACCTTTTGGTAAGATTTAAAAAAATTATGTTCACACCAGGAAACGGCTGATGTTGACAGATATTTTTGCAAAGCAAACATAAATTTAGCCTAGTGCAAATGGGCCCTAAAACTCATCAAATACAATATTTCAACTGACTATTTCATTAATAAATTCTATTCACAATATTTAGAGAAATATATTTTACCGCGTAGAAATTTTACCAAATTCCCGTTCCCTGTTCCCCGTTCCCCGTTCCCTGTTCTATAGACAGCCAAAAATTCAAATTAAATGGCCCATTAAACGTCAAAGATCAAAGAAAAGCATTTAGCCCAAATATGGGCATTTTGATTTTAAAAATAACAAAATAAAAATACTTCGAAAAATGAATATCAGCTGTTGCTTTGTATTTTTGGAATTGTAGCTGTGTTACATGCAACATCAATAAATCTTTCAAGATTATATTACACTTTAGAACTACTACAAAGGGTTTCTCACAAGTGAAATTAAAAAAGGCGTTTTTAAAGATTTTTAGATCAATATAATAAATAGGACTAAATGAATAATCTTTGAATGATTTTTTTTAGAAGTGTTAATATTTTGCTTAGATTCAAAAATTTCATTTATTTACACTAATATTACATTGTGCACAAAAACGTTTTCTTTACACTTTAATATATTTTAGTATTCTTGCCGTTTTTTTCTACAATTCCAAGCCATAATCTTACCGCTTCTTGTTCAGTCTGGTCTGTATTTTTCTCCACGTCTGGAGTCTCGAATACATCGGGCTGATTATCCTAGTAAAACAGATCAAAACAAGTTAAAAATAAAAGAGAAAACCCCTATGTTCTTTGGAGAAGATATAAAAAACAGAAGAATGGGGTTTGAGTAATTTTTAAAGGAGTATTTAACATACAATTCCTGGGAGGTTCGCGTATTTACTTCTGGCCGCCATCTTGGAAAAACTACTGGTAACCAGCCCTCTCTCTCTCTCAGTAGGTATGCCAAGCCCAAATCTAATGGCATTAGGGGGAAGGGAGGGGAGGTTAAAAACAAAATCAAGCTGAATTTGTTACATATATTTAATAGTATTAGTGAATTATTGACTGACAATATTCAGAGTAGTGCATATTTTACCATATCAAGGGTGGTCTTATAGGGGTAAGGGAAAAATCTGCAAAATATCTTAGGTCTTCTCACTGGCCCATACTGTATCAGATGCCACTGCCATGGGCCTTTTCACACGGCAGCCATGTTGGTTGGAACAATAGATTCTACCACGCGTAGCCTCGCATACAAGAGTTTGAGAATGAGTTTATGTGGGTGAAACAAAGGTTTTTATTGCCATGAGGATAAACATGGCTGCCGTGTGATAAAGGTCTATTACAAACATTATAGAACCAATAAATATAAAGAATGAAGAGTGTAAACAAACCAAGTTTTTGAAAAATAATGCACTCATGTTTGTGTATGGTAGAGTGCTTCAGTCAAACTGTTGAATTGTGTACGTCACCTAAATTAGATAAGTTAGTTACTATTTTAGCTGACCTTACATAAATTTGAAACTACAAGTAAACAGCTACTGAGATCAGGGGGAGACATTATGATACAAATGAATGTCTATTCACTTATTCTCTTGTAAAACAAACCCCCAGATTGGCATGACAGTTATTTGGTGCGCTTTGACTATTTTAGGTGACGTCTGAACTAAATAGTTATCTAAGTTAGATATACATTTATCTAACTATTAAATATTTTAGACCATTTTAATTTTTTATGGACTTAATCACTACTGACCATTAGTCAATATGCAGCCAAAGTACATATACTTATTTCAATAAAGTTAGTCACCAAGAACCTAGAAAGCTGAGATCACTAAGGACCATGGGAAACAATCCATTTCAAACAAGTGAAGCTTTTTTGATACAAACTTCAGCTTGAGGATGCTCGAGAGAGGTGAGACTGTAACTAGTAAAAGATCTCAAGTCCATCAACAGTTATCAAGCGGTTGAAACATGTAAAATGTATCTGCCCATAATCCTTGTCGGCCTCAGCTTTATAGCTTTTCAGGTGACTAACTTTATTGAAATAAGTATATATCACCTTTATAAATAAAATTCGAAAAAAAGCCATAGAACTGTAAGTTGTTCTAATGAAATTATTTTAAAGGTAAAGTGTTTCCATTGTTCTGTACTCCTTTCTTTCTATTTTCTCTGATTTCTTTCTTTCTCTAATTTGTTCTTTTTTCTTTCTTTCTTTCTTTCTTTCTTTCTTTCTTCCTTCCTTTCTTCCTTTCTTTCCTTCTTTCTTTCCTTCTTTCTTTCTTTCTCACTTTTTTTCTTTTTTCCGTCTTCGTCTTCGGCTTCCTCCATGGATCTTTAAATGCTCCACAAAAAAATGTGAAAAACTATTGTTCTGGACTGCCTAGTCTCTCGTACGTGTGAAAACGCTTATATGTTTCCACTTGAACACGAGGCTTGTCAGTCATTTGAATAGTTATTCAAATTGGGACGCCATATTTCGATCTGACGTAATCAGTTATCAGAATTATGGGAGAGGTTTTTGAAAACTGAAAAAAATGAGAAGAAAAGAGAATTGTCTTTTATCAAATCATTTTTAAACGCGGTTCCTGCGAAATTCTATATCCAGACAGTGGTGAATGAGTCATATTTCCTTACTTTCATTATGTAGTTACCAAAATATTCACGCTGCTGGTAGCTTTTCGTTGGACACAAAAAACCGGAATATTAGCTTTCCACACCCACTACGTCATCCCTGTTGAATTACTATTTCCCGGATGAAATTGTGGGTTTTGATTGGTTTGGGTGTGGTAATAAAATGGCGGCGTTGGCACGTGATCTGTCTTCGAAGGTAGCCAGCTCCCGCATTTGTTGAAAAGTTTGAAAGCAACTGAAATAATTTAGAAAATCTAGAATGGAGGGTTCAAGAGACGAGCTTATTCAATTAGCCAAGATAGCTGAACAGAGCGAACGTTATGATGATATGGTAGACGCCATGCAAAAGGTTACAAAATTGGGAGGGCCGTTGAATGAAGAAGAGCGAAATCTTCTGTCGGTCGCTTACAAGAACGTGGTTGGAGCACGACGTTCGGCTTGGCGAGTCGTTTCAAGCATAGAACAGAAGCAGGCAGAAAAGGAGGGCAAAACTGAAATACCAGAGAAGTATCGTCGTATCATCGAGAAGGAGCTAAATGCAAAATGCGAAGAGGTTTTGAGCCTTCTGGAAAACCATTTGCTTAAGTCCGTCGATGAATCGGCGAGTGAGGGAGCTACAGAAGCCAAAGTGTTCTTCTTGAAAATGCAGGGTGACTACTACAGATATCTAGTTGAGGTAGCTACCGGTGATACTCGTGACGAACTTACTGAAAAATCCTTGAAAGCGTACCAAGATGCCTCTACCGCTACCAAGGAATTGCCAAGTACCCACCCGATCCGTCTTGGTTTGGCTCTCAACTTTTCAGTCTTTTACTACGAGATAAAAAACCTGCCCGACAAGGCCTGCGAGCTAGCTAAAAAAGCCTTTGACGAGGCCATTGCTGAGCTTGATAGCTTGAAAGAGGAGTCGTACAAAGATAGTACGTTGATTATGCAGTTATTGAGGGACAACCTGACACTGTGGACCTCTGATTCTGAGCAAAATCAAGAAGACGCTGACGACTCTTGAACTGAACCATCCCTCAAGCAAGTTTGAAAGTAGGCGTCTAATTGAATATTATATTCAGAAAAGGAAGAAATTTAAACTTGCAGTTATTACTGCTTTTTTTGATTTTGATGTGTGATATTGTATCAGAGATAGGCACTGTCTTTAGTGGCAATCAAACTCTTATAACCAGGAAAAGCTGTCTATGATCGCTGTAGAACTTGCCCTACATTCCTTTCGATTTCAGACAATCTTTCCCCCCTTGCCTTAGAAATTTAGATCTGTAAACCACCAAATGCTGGAAAATTTAATAGATTTTTTGTTGACTGTCACATATACACTATATATGCATAGATAGATGTATATATATATTTAAAATTGCTAAGAATCTGAGCACATTCTGTCCTGTAATTGAAATTGATTACACCTCAATGTTATACGTATAGGAATATTTCTCTTTTGAATAAAGGCTTGTAAAACACAGAAAATACCCAATGTATAAAGGTTTTATGTATTCTACGAATTGTATACTATAATAAAAGGTCGGTGTTATTAGGGCATTTCAGTCATAATCTTTTAAATAACGATTTCTGCGGCGCGGAAGACCCAATCGAGCCGGTCGAGCCATCGCTGATCGAACCATCTATTCATTCTGGAATATTAATGTTACCAGATTGCGAAATGTTCTTTTGAAAGGTTGACAACTCCCCAAAGGAGCCATTGTTCTTCTGTTTCCATAACCTATGTTTCGTTTGCCAATTAAAAACTGATATTATTTCCTTGTAATGATCTCGACAACCAGTTTATACGTATTTTATAATCTAGAGTTTATTAGTGGTTAGACTTGGTGATTTGTACAAGTAGCTTATTAGGTCGGGATCAAAAGAACAGTACGATTAACATTGTTTGAAAGCGTTTGTTATGGATTTTGTTATATTTCTGATACCTTTTATGATGACAAAGACATGTAATTGAGGTCTGAAACTAATTCAATCAATTCGACTTTTTGACGGCTGGCGATACTAGCACAATCATGAAAAATATTCCTGTCCTCTGTCTACTAAAGGTATTTTAGCTTGCCTTCCGATTCCCCAGAAATTCCTTCAAAATTTCAAATTTCGACTGATATTCTTTATTGATTTTCAGATAATTGATGAAAATGAAGGTCTGTCCATCTTGATGAATTTTTGGTGTACATTTATTACATTTTGGATGTCAAATTTAAGTTCAATGATGACTGTTTACTTTAAGTATTTTCTATTGTGTTGCAAAGGGATAAGAGGTTAACAATGCATATTGTTCACTTCCTTTGATGTAGAGCATGACGATTGTTTGGTCTGAGTAGGAATATGCCTGACATCATCATAAAACAATGCTGACAAGATTTCCTTGACGCATTTACAAATAGCATGCAGGCTATCTGGAAAGCAAAACAAATACGACCACAACAAACAATTTTGAAATAGCCAAGATCATGGAAACTATTAATGCTTTTACACAAATTTAGTTTGTTTTAAACATCCGTTATCCAATGTCTGCTGGTACCATTTTTTTTCTTCAAATCACTGCTTCAAAATCTAAAATTTGGTAGGCTTGTGATGTTAATTTAAATAACTTATTATAGTACCCTAAACAAATCCTTCAGTATTTAACCTTGGTAGCTTGCCCTTGGTAGCAATATGATTTTGAAGCCAAGTTTAACTACAATAGAATTTCAAACGTCAGCCAGTCCTGACTACACTCATTTCATTTAAGAAAAGCTAATAAATCATACAACATAAAATTGAGGGAATGGAAGCTATTTCCTGTTTCAGGTTTTCCCCATAGTTTTTCTTTTTGCTTTGTAAAACCATTAAAGTAAATTATTCAACAGGTATTCCCTCGCTTTCCCAATGACAATTTCTTGTTATTGTAAAACTAAAGCCACAAATTTGTCAATGTACAGGTATTCTTTTTGAGATTATCTTGCTCAGGGACTTTCATAGTTTACTGATTAGTTCTTATGAAATAATTGTTCAAAAATTTTTCAAAGGCTAAATATATTATTTCTATAAATCAAATTTATGAACTACATATGTACAACAATGAGTACACCACATGCAATCTAGGGGCCAAAAGGCAATTTGAGGTGTTGAAATGTTAATTTGTTTGTGAATTGAAAAGATGGAAAAAATAGATTAATCTGTTAGAATAGGGAATATTTTTAGTACTGGATTAAGCAAGGTTATATATTGTGGCGTGTTAAATGCCAAAAGTATGCTTTTTTCTGAAGGCTGCACACCAGATTTTTTCCATATTAAAATGTCTTGCTTTAATGGACCAAAAACATATTGGTTGTCTGGAAATAGCAAGCTGTGTGTTTGCACTATACCATGCTATAAGCAACTCAAAGAACATGTAATATATATTTAGGCATGATAACTTTTACAGTGTTGCTGATGTGTTTGTGTATTTTTAAAATTTAATCCAAATGACTGAAAAAATATGTTAGAAGTTGTTAGAAAAAATAATGTGGGTCTAGTATGCCAAGAAGACGAGAGGTAAGGTGAATTTGCCCTCGGGTACTACACTCTAATTATGCTTAAGGTAAATCTAATTTAAGGTGAATTTAAAATGATTTTAAAATACTCTCTAATGAAGGACTAGAGTCCAAAATGTCAGTAAGTTTTTTCACATTTTCACGATGTAAAATTTATCCTTTCACATTACTGTTTCATTAGAAACACCGACGCAGCTCACACTAGTTTTTAGCTAGTTATCTTTTTTAAAAAAATGCTAACTTGGTTCTTCACTTTTAAAATAACTTTTTAATATGATTGCAGTCTGAATGAAGTAAAACAGAAATTATTTCATTGAAAAATGAAAACAAAGAAAAGTGAAACTAAAATACCATAAAATATAATCAAAAGACAATGGCAAGTGTTAGTAGGTACATTTAATCCTTGAAACATTGCTGCATTATTAGCAGTATTTAGTGCCAAGTAGTTGAAGAGACAGTAGACACAGTACTCTACTGCTATTTAGTAGGAAATATATTTAGTACTGTTGCATCAATTATTAAGTGTAACTTGCATTCTTCCAAAATGTGACAAATAATCTCGTGTTTGCAATTTATGATACATCCCTTCATTTAACTTGAAAATCAACCACACCCTTAATCTATTGTTTGATGTAGGTTCTTAAACCCGGAATAGGTTTTTAATTACACGGATATATTGTATAAGCACTCTATTTCCAAAAGAACAAAGCAGCAGTAATCTACTTCTCTGAATTCACTATAATTTAGTATTTCGTGTTTTGCATTGAAACAATGGAATTTAGGGCTTAGTTGATATTTTAAACCAGTTCAAACGCACGGGCTCGGTTTTGCATTAGAATTCAAGGACCTCGGGGCAGCGGCCCTTTGTCTTGAATTCTAATGCAAAACCTTGCTCTAGCGTTTGAACCTTTATATCAAACATTAGATTTTCCCCATTCATTAATTATAGTGCCTTTGAGAAGTACTTTAGAAGCCCTGTAGGCTGTTTCTTTGCTTTCTTCCTGACAGGTGATTTCTGTCCTTCCTTCCATTGTGCAATCAGCTCCCTCTGAACATTCATCGGCAAGGAGTTGAAGACTTCATGATCAACATCACTAGGTATTTCTTGACTGAAACAACTGTTGTGTCCCTTCTCAGCTTCACTTTTTTTGTAGTTCTCTGATGTTGTTTGATCCCTAGATGACAAAGTTGTCTTTCGTGACTGTTCAATCAGCTCTCTCTGAACGTCCATCGGCAAGGAGTTAAATACTTCAGGATCAACATCACTAGGTATTTCTTTACTGGTACAACTCTTAAATCCCCTCTCACCTTCTCTTATCTGGTGGATCTCTGACATCACTTGATCCCTAGATGAAGGATTTGACTTTGGTGTTGAGTTTATATAACTTTGAGATGTGTGTTGCAAACTCTCAGAGACTCTAACATTGTTTTCAGAAGTCAAAGAAATAAATGGTTGAGCAATTTTATATTCTGGAAATTTAACCCCTACATGATTCATGCCTGTGATACATCTTCCAGCTTTATCACTTTCATACTGATGCTCTGCTCCAGACCTTGCTTTAGGGGAATCTTCAGTACATGTGCCTTGTGCTGGAGTTTTAGTTTGCACATTTGTAAAGAAGCTATTGAATGCTTTTCCCCCACATTTTGTTGGTTTTTGAAAATTTGTAAGGCAAATATTCAATAATTTAATATTAAATGGCTGCCTTGTGTTGACCAGCTTTTTGAAAAGTTCCAGTGTCACAGAAAGAAGGACAGAAAGTTGTTGGTCTTTTGTCAACTTTGATGAAGAGAAATTAGAAGGAATTGGTCCCTGACGACTTTCCTTTCTGTCTCCTGCTAATTCTCCAATGCCACGCCGTATTGTGAATCGAACTGTATGAGGAGTGCCAATGTCATCTGTTAGCCTAACTATTAAATTATTAGCAAGGTTTTGAAGGTTTTTGGTAACCTCTTTGAGAGATGACAATTGGTGATAGGTATCTTCCTCACTCATTGATTTTGGAGCACCGGATGGGATTACATCATTATCATCTATACCATGACTTAATCGCTTCAAAGTTAAAGCCAATCCATCTCCAAATTCTGCCTTAAGGCAGGATAAAGTACAAGCTTGAAGTTCTGGAACTGAATTTATGCCCAGGGACTGAAGTCGTTTTGAAGAAGTACTACCAATACCTGGTGGACAAAATGTGAATTAGTATTATTAGTTTATTAGTTAAACA
The DNA here is from genome assembly GCF_029948245.1 of Actinia tenebrosa. Taxonomy (NCBI): domain Eukaryota; kingdom Metazoa; phylum Cnidaria; class Anthozoa; order Actiniaria; family Actiniidae; genus Actinia; species Actinia tenebrosa. The sequence continues at coordinate 4,033,301 of NW_028292571.1, read as the reverse complement.
CTATATACATGTAACATGGGGACTAGCACTAAGAGGTCACATAACCCTAACTCCTAAAACAATATCAGTTGTGTCCAAACAAGCCCCAAAAAAAAAAAAAAAGAAAACCCACCCTTGACCCCAAAGCCCTGTCATTTAAGCCCATGCTCAATGAAATACCAGACTTTGGCAATAGGAAACCCTAGCGTGCAGTAGCCAAAAATCTGGTGTTGATGTACATGCTAAAATTTTAATCATAGTTAGAGCACTTGCTTCCCAAATTTACAGTTATTTTTTTAGGCACAGTCGACAGTCGCATACTAATCAATTCATTGGCTCACTTACATAATATAGATATTATCTTAAAGCCTGGCGGTTTACAGTCATCATGCATGCCCCCTACCCATCTAGCCCCCGATTATCTAAACCCCAACTATCTATCTATTGTGTATTTGCCTTTGTGTAATAAAAGTTCTGGTTGAGTGCTAGCAACTATTAGTCCCTAAATAGCTACTTTTTGTCAGCATCAACTTTGTTTATATATTTTGTGGTTTTACTGCATGTGCTCTAATATTGCTATATTCAAAATTGGTTTTTCTGACAAATAAAATAACCCTGGCTTAATATTCATAGAATGTATTAATTCTTGCTGTGAACGTGGTAAGTTTCCAATTATTTTGACTTGGGAAGCTCCAGTGTGGTTACAAAATAACCAGAACCACTTGTAATTTCCTCATGAATAATTAAAAACATGCTTGAAAAAAAATTAAAAATACAAAATACTACTGATTGGGTTTTGTGCTAGAAGTGTTATGGAACTTTAACTCGTGTTCTTTTGTGTATACCAATCAATAACCATGCTTGGAGGAGAATATATCAAATGAATAATTCAGATTATGGGAACAAGAGCCAATTTAGTACATGGTTTTTTTTGCATTTTTATTTTTTATTTTTTTTAGAATGTATGAATGGAAAAATACAACGAGCACAACACCAGAAATAAATATTTCATCATAATTGCTTCCATTTTAAAATCCAATGCCAGCTGAATGTGGTATTTACTGCATTATGTATTTTAAATTGAAAACTGGGAATAAATTTGGTTAACATTTAACATGAAAACTTGGCAGCTTGAATCTTGTAAAAGAAGGAATTTGAGAAGATTTTTGAGTAACAAATTAGCAAAACTTGGACTGCAAAATACACTGCCCCCTTAATTTCCATTAGTAGGCCCCAATCATCTAGCCCCCTGTATCAAACTAAGCAGTCACCCTCGGGAAGTAGCCAAGTGGTGGCTTATTAGGTTTAGGTTGACTGCTTTACTGTAATAGAGCTATTCTATAATTAATTAAACAGAAGTGGTTGCTTTGGTCTTGAGGTTCCCTGCAAATATTTAAATGAAGGCGAAACTTTTTGTGTTAATTGAAAGTATTATGGTTAGGTTCGATGAACAGTAGAAAGAAACTAGACATCTCACTTACCAATGTAATAATTATTATATTCTAACTAGGTGACGGTTTAGATAGAGATAAAACACAATAAAAGTAGCAAATCGGGAAGTCTAAATGGTGACTGCTTCCATTCAATATAGTCATGATCTTTTACGTACTGTTTAATAAACGAGCAGCGACCCGATAAAACACGATCTGAGAGCTAAGTTATTTACGAAATGAACCAAGTTTGATACTAGAGAAAATCCAAGTTAAAGTTTATGTAAAAGAATCTATATCAGATATAAAACCTCCTTCATGGTCATGATTTCTCTTGTGTTTCCTTCATGAATTATTTATGAGTTTTTACTGCAATTTTCATAAACATGCAAACTCTGTGTGTGCAAGCTGCATGCTGAAATATTTGTTTTTCGCTGCCGCCAGTCAAAAATATGAAAGGTACTAACTGAATGGGTTTGATTGATGGCAGTGAAAAACTTAAAAAATTTAAAATTCAGGATATTTATTTTCAGTTCATCATCTGACTTCTTTTGTTAAAGACGTAATAGATAATTGGTACCTTTTAGAGTTAAAAATTATTAATTGCCACACCCACCTTGACAAGACCCCTCTTAGGGGTCATTTTTTAACTTGTGGATACGCATAGCATAGAAACGAAGTTATTGTTAAGTTATTTACGATCGATATTTAAACAATTGCCAGTAGTATGAAGTTGTATCTGCTTACGAACTCTGAAATATTTTGACAGATACAAGAAAGCTGCTCGTGAAATCTGGTGCATTCTCTTACTTACATAGGATACCCAAATTATTATATGAGTAATTTGTGTTCTATTTGTTGATGTGGGATGGTATCTGGATTGTTTCCAACACTGTCGGGTGTTATAATCATGCGCACAAGCCTATCAATGAGTGAGAGGAATAATACTACACAGGCAACCTGTCACAGAAATTTGAGCACTATTTGAGATTTATAAGAACATATTTCACTGCTGATTGACAGCACTTATTTGATCGAGTGCCTGTCCGAGAGATCTACCATTGTCCGAGAGATCCACCAATTGTGCAATATTAAAATAAATGGAAATATGAAGTGAAATAAAAATGAATGGCTTTGAATTTTGTACAATATGATATATTATGTAGCTATCATTCATACATTCAAAGGTGGGATGTACATTTTCAAATAACTGTCTAGAACAAATTCATAACAAATATGACATACTACAAATAATGTACAATTTAACAATGATATATATGACCAAATTTGGAGCAATTGTGGATTTGTTCGTTTGACATAAAAAATGGGATTTTTTTTCATATTTTGTTAAAAATGAAGTGAAGACTGTTTGCTGTATAGTACTGTTCAGAGGCTTAAACTTGAGCAAAACAAACAAGAAATGTTGAAAATGGTGAACGAAACTGAGTTTATATTGCAAGACTTTCACATTCATTTATGCCTAACATAAAGACCGAATGAGAAGTGCCTTTTACTCGTCAGGATGTCCCTGAAGTAGAGATGAAATCGAACATTGTTATAAACCCAGCTCGCGGGTTATATATGAGTTAAATTTCCATAACTTAACTTTTTCTCCAAAATCGAGATCCTTTACAAATATTGTCATTTGGGTATAGAGTGAAGATATTTAACCCATTAAATGGATATAAGGGATATAAGACTAATACACATTAATAATTAGTAATTATTTGTGTGAGAAAATATGACACTATAGAGCAATAAAGACAATCAATCAAAGTGTTTCTTGATGTCCCGATTTTGTTACCTAAAAGCCAGCAAACAGAGAAAAGCAATTCTGCCTTTTTACAACTGTATAATATGCAAAACTATCATTAATTGGAGATAATTAAAGGGGCACTTGGATGAAAACACCCCGATTTTTGAAAGTTCGAATAATTAAAGTATTCGAGGATAATATGACTCAATTATAATTATGAAAATAGATTAACGAAAATTTTAGCTTGGGAGCCACTCGCTGTTGAGATATTTTGGGTTAAAAGCAAAAAGAACAATCTAAGGATTGAGTAAATGACGTCATTTACTCACAATTTAGATGCTGAATAAAATTGATAATTTTTTTCCGCCACTTTTGATTGTCAAGGAAGCATGTTGCTTGGTGACTATCTGGGCCATATAGATAAGTTTAAACAAGTTTCAAGTCATTTCCAATTTTCATTGATTATCAAAAGGATCTGCAATTGATTCATTATTTTGCAAGATAATTAGTTAGATAAACAAAAGGGTAAAATATATTATAAATCCAATTCCTCAATCAGAAAATATACTCATTTATCATATAATTATCCATAAAATACCTATATTTCTCCTTTTCTAAAAACTGATATTTTCACATGTGAAAATATCATTACCTTGCGTATTTAAGCTATTAGTTAGTTAGTTATAATAATAAAAAGCTTATTAAGTTGATTTTATGGCTAATTATATCATAAACAAAATATTACATGGGTGCTTGGAGATACGAAATTTATCTTCTTGTGTTGAAAATCTTTTCAACACTCGAAGATAAATTTCGTATCTTCGCGCGCCCATGTAATATCCTCTATATAATAACTTCTACACAATAATTTTATAACTCAAAATAAATACACCTTAATATCCACGAGTTCTCCATTGAATGGCTATGTTTAATATTATGTCTGACAAGCATTCCCGCCCTTCCATATATGGGAGTACATGGGAGTAGAATTTGGGTAGGGGTTTTGCGCTGGGATTCTGAAAGGGGTACCCTGTTTATGACAAAAGATATAATTTATTGCACTGAGTTCCTGTTTCAATTATCATGTCATCTCGGGTATCATTTTTTTACGACCATGGTAACCAGTTTCCGTCAATACGAAAAAAAACCCTTGAATATGACAGGAAGCTCAGGAAGAACTTGGAACTTGAGTGAAATTGCATACCCTGTTCATGACAAGAAGCTCGAAAAACTATACCCTGTTCAGTGGATTGTCCCAGCATAGTCCATATATGGGAGAACCCCCCCCCCCCCCCCCCCCGGGAGTACCCCAGGGAGATTAACCTGTTGCAACTTTGTCATAATCATTGAAAATAAAATACAATAATAATATATAATAATAATATAGAAATCGAATTCACATACATATTAATTAAATACATACCTGGTATTTTTCTTGCCGGAAGACTTCCCAATAACATATTTGCAAGATCTGGAAACAGGAGAGTTTGCTTGTTGGGCTTGTTACACTCTCCTGCTAACTTGGCCAGCAGTTTGTTGTGAGCTATACCAGCACAACATGTCAAACCAATATCATCAAATATCTTCTTTCGTATTTGTGCAGCTAGCTGGGAGCCAATAGTTAGTCTCTGGTGGCAGCCACATGTACAGATCTGCAAGAATTCATCAAAGTTCTATATTTTTAAAGAGGGATTAAACTACAGACCTCTTGAATTGCTGGCAAAGCACTCACAAACTTATCCACGATTGATTCTTTATAACTACCTGAGTGGGAAGGCCAGACTGGTTGATATTTGACTGGGGTTTATGCCATATAGACTGAGCATAACAAGGTCCCTACAAATGATGATTCCCATCTGGCCCACACTGACTCAGTCAATAAGCATTTTATCATATGACCCAGTTTTTGTTGTTAAAAAAGGGCTGAAAAATCCTACTAAAATCGATAAATACAGCAAAATGGGTCATGATAAAGTGCTTTATTAGTGAACAGAGCATGGAAAAAATCTGTCTTAATTGTTTATGTATAAAAAAGATAAACACAATCTGTTGTAGTTTTTGATGCTGTTTTCTTACGATTCTTTGCAAAGTTTGCTGAGTGCATGTTGAAGCGTCAACAACTGTGCTCTGTTTACTCATAAAGCACAGTTCTTGATCAATCAGAACATATATATTAAGCTATATAATAGTACTCAAATATAGCGCTAAACTTGGTGCAGAGATATCCTGAACTATTTCACTCCACATCACTGAAAATATACCCAGGCCACAATATCGGATGGGAAGGAACTGCAATACTTCTGAATGTACGACAGCTTTTTTGCATTCTGATAGATTGATTTAAAGATTTCCCCCAAAACGGGTGAAGAATATAATAGGACTTGGTCCCCTACTAGGTATTAAACACCTAAATATCCCATCCTGATAATATTCCCTGCTAGCAGAGCTCATTTTCCTGTTGTTTTGGTCGAGAGAAAAATAGACTCTGCCTGCGAAAGACATTTTTTCTGTTGCGCATGCATGGCGTATCTTAGCAACGCTGTCCTAATTTTGACAGCCACTCTTGTCAAACAATGTTTGGCGCCACGGTGTTTTACATTTGCTCATGCGCACTACAAGTAATTGGTTAAAAACCGGTTTTAAAACTGGGTTTGTTCGTCCACGATTTTGGACGGTGGTGTATCAAAGGAAATGCTCTACAACGGCAGAGTCTCCCTCCTCCCCGCCTGAAAGAAGGGAGAGAAAGAGAAGAGAGACTCTTCTAGCAGGGAAAGGATAATATAGACAATATTAATATTTTCTTGGGTGACACTTTCAGCATGTCTTAAATAATAACCTTTTTCTGTGCAACCTCTTTCTTGGCATACACTTTTCCATCAGGAAGCAAGTTACTTGGCCCTGAGTTTTCTCTGAGGCGTGCCTCCACGAGGTCTGTCACATCAACAAAGTTTTCATCAAATCCCAGCCTTTCAACATTTGGGGTGATCCCCAGAAGAAGATCATTAATTCTCTTACTAAAATCCCGATATTTGGAAAGATTTTCTCCATTAACCAGAACCAAATCAGGACACTTCTTTTTAGCATCTGATAACCTCATAAGCTTTGTAAGTCCTCTCTCCCGAGCAACGTAGTTGCAAGTCACTATGATATGTTTTTGTTGAATTCCAAGTGGCTTAGTTTGGAGAGATGGGTTCAAAACCATTTCAACTTGTGCATAGAAACAGTCAATATCTATATGGATAATCGTTCTCTTGTGGCAATGGCGAGACGCATACACATCACTAGAAGGTTCTGGTGTTGCAGGGCTGCAGCTTGCTGTCAATGGAGTGCAGAATGAGTCCATTTTTAGTTTCTTTTTAGCAGGAGAGCTGCTCAGAGCAGAAGCGCCATTGCGTTTGGCTGGACTTGTGTAACATGTTCTCCATTCTTCTTCGTTATCATCTTCTTCTTCTCCTTCTTCAGCCCATGACAGGCAAGGATAGCCTTTAGTATCTCCCATATTTATGATATTTATTTCCCCAAAAACAAACTCTTTGAATTATTACATCGAGTGAGTTTTGTTAGCTCTTCTTTATCCCGCCAAATGTTGGCACAGGAAGCCCACAGAAAGATCCAGATACACAGGTATCCCACTGCACTTCCTACTGGATACCTTGTAACAACGCAAGGGGTATCAGAGACATCTGTTGTTGTTTTTTTTTTGGCTAACTAAACAAAGAAAAAACAAGATATACACCGAATCGAAATATGGCGACCAATTTGAATAACTATTGTTCTGCACTGACCAGCGACTGACTAGCCTCTCATACATGTGAAAATGCTTTTATGTTTCCACGTGAACACGAGGCTAGTCAGTCGCTATTCAGTGCAGAACAATAGTTATTCAAATTGGTCTCCATATTTCGATTCGGTGTATGATATTCCAGCTATTAATTTTTAAAGTTCATCACCCAAATAGCAAGTTCTCATTATGCAATCTTCATTGCAAATTTTCTGATCAGAGAATTACAATTATCCTGCAAGTACCAGCTGCACGATGAACACAAAGAGCAAATTGTTTTCATTCTTCCTTTCCATATTCCTGCTTCTCATAGGCACTCCACATAAAACCGGAAATTATGAAAAAGTTGGGTAACAGTATCCTGGGAATGAGGGCCCGCAGCAAAACACAATTTGCCATTCAACTAGCAAGTTACCTCTTTTCTCATTTTCAATCTTCAATGGCATTCTTTCCTGCTGACACCACATGGAGTGTTTCACAGTCTTAATAAAATTTAAAGGCTTTTATTGGCCGACAGTAACCCATCAATCAAGTATTGAGGGAAACAGTCTGTTTTGTGGTCCTGAGAAGGGTTGTATCCTCGTGTACGGGAATTGTCAGGGGAATTCTATTCAAATTTCAAGTAATCGTACCTTACGATAGCATAAATTAAACTATAATAAATATTTATGTGCACGCGCTGATGATACATCATTTAAATAAAAACTAAAAAATGAGACCACCCAACCGAATTCACTTCGTGGTCTAGGGGTTAGGTTTAGGGTTAGGGTTGAGGTTGGCATTGTAGTAGTTCTTTGGTGCCGAAGGTACCGAGTTCGATTCTTGGTGTCTTCACTTAATTTTTTTTCTAAGTGAGGAGAACCAAAATTTCTAAGTCCCACTTGTGTGTTCTGAAACCTATGACGTACTTCGTTAATCCGTACACGACAATAGTACCCTGAGAAGGCAATGTTTCCCAAGACAAAACCTAAGCAAAGGCTTAGTTTTGAAAAACAATTCTGCTCACAATTCTGCATATAATGGTAGAAACTGATCTGCGTCTCACAAGGAAATTATTTGCACATAAGCATGTATTTTTTAAATGTTGCTTTTGTAAATGTTCTAACTACATAAGGTCATTCAAATCAAGAACTCTCTGGAATATTCAGATCTTTTTGTTTTCTATTTAGTACAGGTGATATTTAAAAGATAAAAGTAGGCACAAACAAGTCTTCAGCAAGATTTGAAATTTTATTTTACAAGATTTGAGGTTTAGAATCTAAGCTTCTGGAAAAACCATTTGTTCTTTCCTGACTTGTATCTGAAAAGGAATGTAAAAAATATTATTTTTTTTGGAAAATGTGTTTTGGACAGGAAGTCACCTTTAAGATGATATATGAGGATATCAGATTTTCTTCGATCTGATCAAGATTAGATTTTTCTTTGTTTCTAACAGATGTATGCATCTGAATTCTTTAATTTTAGTTGATTTTATTTCATGTTGAATTCTTAGATTTCCATGTCTGCTTTTTTGTCAGTGTGTTAACCCTTCAGGCATTCTCAACACATGACATCCAAAATTAGCTTTAAGCTTTTGGAATAAAGATTTCAAAGTGAAAATTCAAAGTCACAGGAAGCCTGACATGTCTATTTTAAAGTTCATCTTTTCCTTAACACAATACTTATTCCCGTATTGATGTTTCAGGAAGGGAATGACAGTTTAATGAGAAAATATTTCTTTATTTGAGTGTCCCAAAGTTGTGAAGATTTATGATTTCAATATGTTCTGAATGTGAAATCATAAAAGGCGATTGATTAGATTTGTTTTCACTTGTAATGTTATATGCCAAGTGTCAAAGTCCATTTTTGTGGTCCCTCAACTGTTTTGTTTCCCTTGGCTTTGCCCCAGGAAACATCGTTGTCTGGGGACCACAAAACACATAGTTTACCTCGGTCCCACTCAATGAGTGATTAATACCAAACACTGGCCATTAGGATACAACAAATTTACAAGAAACATGATGGCAACCATGCTATGAAGATGACATGAAGATTCTTTTTAAATGCTTTTTGCATAAACCAGATAAAATTTGTAAATTAAATAAAAAATCACATGACATCACAGTCATTAAAGTGCCTATAACCTTTATAGGATTATGATCAATTTTGATTTTCTGTGTGCTGGAGATGAATAAACAAAAAAAATTTTTCGATTGACTAAATATTCTCAGAGATATAACGCCCTAAAGTACGCAGTTTTGCCACGCCCCATCAATTTGGACGGGATTGCGAGGTCTGGTACCTAGTTGGCGTCGAATGACGTCACAACAAGAATGACTCGGCTCCCAATAAGTAAAACAAAGTAGAGCTTGACTGTTCCTTCCAGTGTTTTTACCTGTTTTGGTCGCTTTATTTGCCTCTTTGTATGTTTGAAATTAACCAGTTGTCAAAGAAAGGCTGTAAGATGGAATCCACTGATAATGCTGATGAATACTTTGATTCAAGCGACGAGAATGAGAGTATTTACGACCTCGAGGACGAAGAATTAGACGAAGCCGTTCATGGATATCCCGAACAGGAATATTCTGATGAAGAAGTTTATGACACTTGGGTTATATCCTGTCAAATAGTTCCATGCTAGTATCTTTCATTGTTTATAGCTGGCCCCAGTTTTATAGTTACTTAAAAATAGGACTTACTGAATCAACAAAAGAAAACTTTTCCCTACAACTAACCACCAAATGTTGTATTAGATTAAAATTATTGTTGTTGTTCGACCACTTCTCGCACCGGCAACTCAACTTCTTTTGGTGAAGACACGGAGGCAATTGCATCTTTTAAAACCATTGGAAAATAGATAATTTAAACAGTTTGAAAAATAAAATCAGGGAATTAGAACTATCGAAAAAGTAAACATTCCTGGAGTTTTGACCAGCGACACTTTTCGGCGATTACGATCCGAAAGTTTGGTTTGCTCTTCATGGTTGCAGACATAAATCCTTGGGATGGCAACAGTCCCAGCCTCATCTTTAACCAACTGAGGACGATTTTACGAGACAAAATCAAATCTCTGATTATAATCCTCTGGTAGGAAGTGTGTAGAAAATATGACGGAGGTAGCCGAGGGGTTGAAATTTGCTTGCTTTCTCTTCACAAAATCAATCCATCTTTGCTTCTGGGCGATTGTCGTTATGAAATGGGATCTTATGCAAGTATATACCTTTCGTAAAATCTGGGGTGTTTGAGCACCCAGCAACGACACATCTAGTTGGCATTTTCTCATATTCTGACCGAAGAACTAGTAAGAATCTTTGCTTATCAAAACATTCGTTCTTGTTGTGACGTCACCACTCAGCGAGACTCTGCTCGGCCCAGTTTCCCTTTATCTCGTCCAAATTGATGGGGCGTGGCAAAACTGCGTACTTTAGGGCGTTATATCTCTGAGAATATTTAGTCAATCGAAAAAACTTTTTTTGTTTATTCATCTCCAGCACACAGAAAATCAAAATTGATCATAATCCTATAAAGGTTATAGGCACTTTAACATTTATGCTTAGAGTATAAACCTTCATAACTTAACAAATCAATACCAAAAGTATCATATATAGCTGATGTACTTTTAAGGACAGGAGACAAAAATGAAGAAATAGAAAACATGTGCGCATGCTGCGTGCAGTTATGAAGCATGCGGGGATTGCCAGAACACGAGATAAGTGTTAGGAGAAGCATGAGACGTAGTGGAGTGCTTCTCAACACTTCTCAAGTGTTCTGCCAATCCCCAAGTGCTTCATAACTCGGAATGCAAGATTTATAACAGTTATTTAATAATATGACTTATTAAACTCATTAATAATTCATGAGGAAAACACAACAGAAATCACGACCGTGAAGAGTGTTGTAAATCTGATACAAAACTGTGTTCATTTGCATAAACCTTAAGTTGGATTTTCTTGGCCAAATTCACTTTTATTTTGATAATTTTAGTGAAACAAAAAGGAACTAACCTAGACGTTTGATAAGTCATATACAGTATTCGTGTCCGTGTCGTATCAGATATACAATCACTTGGCTACGTCTCGTGGTTGTATATCTGATACAACACGTCCACTCATACTGTATATATAACATACAAGACTTGTGGAACTGCCTAACTTTGTGAATTATTACAAAAGCTACGCAACTCTGATGAATTTTGTTTCTATAAAAAAGTATACTGAATTACCTTTCCTCAAACTTGGATTTGACCTCTCTGAGAGCTTTCCTCTTGAGGGAGGGGTCACGGAAGATGTCCTTGTTTATGTTCTGTTTATCAAGGGGAACATCCACAGAGTATCTGCAAACATTTGAAAAGATAATTGTAAATTATGAACTCAGAGGTGCTTGTTGGTTTTATCCTGTGCTCTGAGGGTTTTCCTCTGGCTTCTCTGGTCTTCCTCACTCTGCTGAAATCAACTTTGAATTTGCAATTTGATCTTGTAACGAAGGCTACAGGTTTGTTAGTTGCAGCCTATCAAGCGTGACACTCATATAAAACAAGGATGATTTCTTTATTGTAAATAACTACACTGCATGCTTTGTTTTTCTGTTGAAGCATAAAAAAATGGCCATATCCTACTACTTTGTACAGATGTCATAAAAGCTGTCAAGTCTTACAAGTGCATAATGTATACAAGGAAATGTTAAGGGCATTATGCATCCATAGCTCTATGGATTGCATGTTGCCCTGATCAAACTCAGTGCACAGTATGTACTGAAGATTTCATTAAAATGAAGTGGAAATTTATTTTCTGAAAAATGCAAGCTCTTGCTTGTATCCATAACTTAATAGATGCATACTGAGTGTTGACCATTTATTTATTTCAAAATAAAAAAGGCTGCAATACACTTGGTTGTGCGATAAGTTCTATGTTGAAAACTCAAAAGAAGGTCAGAGCATTTCTCATGTTTGTGCAATAACAACTGCCACAATATCCACCACTCATTTCACTTGGTTGAGCACCAGACTTTACTGGTAAAAGTTGAAACTCTTAGGCCCTGGCTAAACAAGGAAGCATGTTTCCAGAAACATGTTTCCCTAAATGTTTCCTAAAGTGGCAAAACTGTCAGAAAACATCGGGAAACAATGTTTCCATGCATCTTGGAAACATGAAATGTTTTTGCTGCACAGCAAAAACATTTTTTGCATCTTGGAACCAAAATTTGTTGCACACAGAAATGTTTCGCATGTGGCTAAACTGGGAAACATGTGCACGGTAAACATGTTTCCTCGTTTAGCCAGGGCCTTATAGCTACAACACCCTCAAAAATAGAATTATATTTCTTACTTGAAATAATTTTACTATTAACTACTTACCTAGTTGGCATAAGGTGGTTGTAGTTAATGACCTTAACAAAAGGCTTGATCTTGGACCTCTTGGCAGACCTTTTCTTGCCCATCCTTTTAGTAACTTTAAGGGGGTATCGCGAGATACCAGCAACGAGGGCATGTCCATACTGCTTGTCTGTGCTTCCTTCATCATAGTTCTTTACGATCAAGGCCTTCTTGCCAGCATAGCGGCCATTAAGGACAAGAACGACTTTGCCCGACTTAATGAATTTGCCCATTGTTACCCTAGAAGATCAAGAAGTTCAGCTTTAGATCTGTATCTAATAATGGTTGTATTCTTGAGGTTATTGACTGTCCTTTTGGACAACAACCAACATGGTGGCCACAAATTTTGTCCTTATATATCTGTCAAGTGCGTTTTTAAAGTATTTCATACATTTATGAGGCTTAATGTTCAAGGAAATATATGAAATACAGCATAATTTATTCAAAGTGTAAATGATCGAGCAACATCAGTTGCTTTTCAAGTACTTTAATGATGATTTATACATGAGTGATTTATAATTTCTAACAGTTTGCATAACTTATAATCTTAACAAATCCTAACTCTTTGTAACAATTTCAAGCAGAAGTACAGTAATCCTAACATAAATTATTATTTAGAGGGGCTACAGTTTTTCACATTGTGTTATTTGTTGTACACAGGATTACACGATACAGGCAGACTACATGAAAGTATTACAATCCAAATTCAAATAAATCGTCTAATATAGTAAAAATTAAGAGACTACGACTTGCAGACCGTTAATACTGCCAAATTCATTGATCTCCATGACACGGGCTACTTTTAAGAAAAGCAGGGACATTATACTAAAAACTTTAAAATAACTATTTCACGCTAAAAGTACTATCATTAAAAAGTGGCGTTTTTCGACACAAAAGTAAAACATAGTATTAAAAAATTGAACAGAAAGAAAGACGTAGCATTGGAGTATTTAATGTCGAATTTATGAGGATGGACGATTTATTTTCAAGGAGGATTGAGCCGGATTGAAAGAAGAACATTCACACTCACCAACAAAGATGGCGTCGAGAGAGAAGAGGTCGAACTGAAGTTCCGCTGACCAGTAAGTAACGAGTAAAATAATGTAGGGGAGGGGAGGGATAAATACAAGAATTTATTCACACGGCTTTTTACCAAATTTTTTACCTGTACCATTCGCATTATCAAAATGTCTGAAAGAAATTGCATTATTACAAGAGAAAATACATAGTCTAAATGAAAAAGTCAGAGGCTACTGAGAAATTCATGAATAATTTAAGGCTAGTAAGCTTAGTAAACTTATTTGACAAAACCAGCCAGCTTCACATTAAAATGTTTGAGCCCGGGGGGGGGGGGGGGGGGGTACTACCACCCCAACTTGGGTAGGGGTGTGCCGCCAGGACCTCAAAACCCTGACCCTATCCCAGATTTAAAATTTTGATTTTACATACCCTTTCCCAGACTAAAACTAAGAATTGTACACCCTATCCCAGACTAAAACTAAAAGACGGAAAATATGGTTTTACAATCGATTGCAATCAATATTTACTAACATTTTTATTGTTTTTGTGTCGGCAGAAAGCGTAGACTACTCGCCAGACAAAAACCACCAAATCATTAACCATATCCCAGACTAAAATCATACCCTATCCCAGACAAAATGTCAAAAAATGATACCCTACCCCAGACCCAAAAGCCGAAAAACCATACCCTATAGGGTGGCACATACCCGTATAGCAAATATAGGGGAGTACCCCCCCGGGTGTTTGAGTTCAACATACAAAAGCCTGTGCATAGAAGTATGCAAATATATTAAATGTGGTTATTTATGTGTTGCGCTGTAAAGTTACTCAACTAATGAAATATACCTTAGTGGTAAAGTCCCCCTCTCCATTCCTCAATCACTTCCCCCACACGAGTCGTCAGGCACAAGGTTTGACCACACCCTAATTTGCATTATTTGTGTGCATGGCATCAAACATTTACCCCTGGCTTTTGCATGCAGTCAGTCAGGATAATTCTTCCTTTGGGTTTAAGCCCATTGGGACTATAGACACTTTGATGGGGACCATCAATCACACTGAAGCAGGTTATTCAGGGAGGCTTTGCACCATCACCTGATGGCAGCCATGACAGGGTTAATAACAATAGAGTCTTTTCCTTCTGGAAAACTGAATCCTTTAGTGGTTTACTGCTTGCCTCTTACCACTGTGGTCCGGGTTCGAGCCCTCAGGCTCCGACTGGATCATGCAGGAGTTGAGTTTGTTTGTTGAATGTTCTCTCCCTTGCCATGAGGGTTTTCTCTGGGATCTCCGGTTTCCTCCCTCCGTAAAAAGCAACATGTGAGTTGAGTGTTTTGTGTCGTAAATATAGAATGTAGTGGTAATCAGATTAGACCAGATTCAATTATTCCTGCCCCCATCATGGCTGCCATCACCTGATGGTGCAAAGACTCTATTGTTGTACCTCCTGTCATGGCTGCCATCACCTGATGGTGCAAAGCCTCTATTGGGATAAACAATTTGTGAAAATTTTCAGCTTTGCTATTAGGGAACTGATGCAGGTTATTCAGGAGATTTGGGTTATTGGGATAAAAATTTTCAGCTATGTTAATAGGGAAGTTAAAAAACTTCCTTTTTTGCAAATTGTTATTCACCTCCCTCACCCATCCCCAATAATCAAGAAAATATGGTCCTTAACCTGTCTCACCCACATCCTCACGATATGTAAGGTCACAAATGTCAAAGGGTCAAAGGTATAATACTTTTTTGCCCATCATAAAAACCTGTATTGAAGAAATAGGAAATGTGTGTGCACGCTGTCATCCAGCTACAAAGCAGTGTGGGGATTGGCAGAACACAAGAGGGTTATTAGGAGAAGAATATGACCCATAGGAGAGCTCCTAAATGGTACCTCCTCAATAATTCTTGAGTGTTCTGCCAATTTTCATGTGCTTTTTAACTGCACACAGCACAGCATTTGTAAATTCTTGTATAATATACAAATAAAAAATAGCCTTCTTATTTTATCTAATTATTTATTCATTCATATATTTACAGTTATGCCGTGGCATTCCATGTCATTCCACCCAACAAGTCCCTTGACCATAATAGCTAATAAATCTCATGTACTGTACAGTTAAAATACTAACTATAACTAGGTAATAATCTGATTTCTCATATAAATAATAACTTAGATGAACTTGCAATATAATTTAAATCTAAGAATCAAAAACTCTTGTAGGAATTTTGTCATATACATTAACTCACTTTTCTACACTGCACAATTTGGTATTCACAAACAACTGATCAGGCTTAAAGATTGCACTAGTTAGAAATCAGAAAAATGGAATGAAGCGAAATAAACAAAAATATTTTCTTAAATACACAATTCTTAATCTTATGCAGTTCTCAATCACATGCAACAAGGAGGACATTGGGCTCAAACACATAGAGCTTGGAGTTTGAGTGAAAAATTTAAAGCATGGCATCGTACTATTGCAGTAAATATCAGCTAGTACTACATGAATTTTATCTATGCCAAAAGCTGAATAATAAATAAAGGTTTTAGTCACTTTCCATTAACATCTAGACCACTTTTGCTTCATTACCAATAAGCTTGTCTATACAAACAAGTGAATTCAAAGGTTTTCAGCAATAGTAAAGAGCACTCTATTTGTATTAATTAGTTAGTGATATTTGGTGCTAATTAGAAAGTGTGTTTATCTCGCTAACTGTCAATCAAGAGCTTAAAAGCATGAGTGAAGAAAATGAAATTGCTGATCATTGATCTCGCATTTGTCACATGTAAATGCGAACTGCATTAAGGTAAAACAGTCACAGACCTAAGCTAAATTCTAAAGGGGGTATATCAAGTATTATATCTAGATCGGTAAATTGCAGCTGACTGTCAAGGCTGTTTTCAAACTATTCAACCATTTCAGTAAACCTGAACATGCCATAGCAAATTAAAATTAAGTACTGGGTTTTAGCAGATTGATCAAAAATCTGAAATGTTTCAAATTTCACTCTTCAAGCACCTAAGTTAAAAAATTGTAAAAATAAAAGCTTTTAGCTAATCATCAAGATCTAGAGTTCATGGACTGTGAACAGAAAATTATTAGTTCAGCTGTCACACAGCTCTCAGCATTTGCATAAAGCGATCGATTGAGTAAACACAACAGACGACGGATTTCAATCACAAAGTAATCGATCAATCCCATGAGACCAAACAAGTAATTTTTGTGTACATCAAAAAATGCTTATTTTACCGACGTCACGAACAAGAAAATACAACAGGATTTCACATCAAGATACGAATTCAATTGACACTAAAAACAAATTTTAAAATCATCGATTTTTGGTTCAAACAGATATTTGACAAGCTATATCACACCGGGACGCGTCTCATTATTAACAAATTCTATGGTACATTTGTCAAGTACCCTTCGCAGACAAACTATATATCCCTCCAAACAGAATACGAACGGAGTTGCATATATCCTAGGTAAATCTTCAATCTCGTAAATTCTAGATGTTTGATTTTTTTAGTTGAGATAAAATCTCCAAGTCGTAATAACATCTTTCGCTGCTCATCGGGGGGTACAGGAACAAACACCAACGCTCTGTAGGGTTAAATTAATACGTCTCGAATAAGGTTCAATTTCTCTGGTAAAAATCCATGTAACATATATATCAGACATCCACCATGACTGATCTTCATGAATTCAATAAATACTTTTAAATATTTAGTGTGGCAATGAGTTAATCGAAGGGTGCTGTGCTTGCATGTGATTCCGCAGTCCACTTGGGCTTTTGTAACTCTTACCACAGTGACATTTATGTGCTTTTTTAACCCGATTTTCTTTCTTGTGTCCGTATTTTGCGTGGTATTTTATGCCATTAACATTTTTGTAGCGTTTTTCGCAGCCAGCGACGGGGCAGACATATCTTTTCCCTTCGCCATCGTCCAAGGCAACGGCGTTCAATATTAGCTTAAAATCGCTTGGAAAACTCTGGTCAGAACTCCACGATTCATCGCTTTTATCACTCATATTTCCATCGTCATCCACAATATCAAACGGTTCTGTGTTCCCAATAGGATTAAAAGTCATTTTAGGAGTAGTAGGTCTTTTCTTTTTAACGATATGTTCAGTTGTTTGCGGAGTAATGTCATTAAGTTGTTCTTGTTCTTTTTGTTGGGCCCGGCGAGCTGCTTCGGTAAAGAAACAGTTAATATAAGACAGTGGTAAAGCAGCCGGCGGAGACGATTCTTGCTTCTCCAGTATTCTCTGGTCTTTCTCGATGTGTACCAGTTCAATATGGTCTATCAAATCGAGTAAAGAGCCACAATGTTTGCCGCAACCGTGCCATAAACACGAGTAGCGATAAAACGCTGCCATCTTGTCCTGTCTGGATGTGACTACCTCGACTGATTGATTACGTCATTCTTTTGTTTGCTGGTTGACGTAAGAAAAGGGTTGCGTAAAAAAAAATAGACAGGCCACGCGCTAGCCACGTGCGCTTTGAAATTCGAACAAACCAGAAAAAATAACTTGAAAATGGGAAAAATACAAAAGAAAAACAGAAAATGGAGGTAGATATATGCATTTTGCAGGCAAAGAGGCTTGTTTTCAGAGCTGTCTTCTTTTGTACAATTTTTCAAATGTAAGAAGTTCATAACTAGTTATAAAATGTAAATTTTTTTTTGTCTTCGAGAAGTTGAATTGAGCGTCATAAAGTTTCCATCACTTCAGTCAGGCTACTACAGAGGTACTCCAGTTTGGCAGAGAAATTTTTCGCTCGCGTTAGTCCTCGTCTTCAATAAGATTTTTTACGATAACTTACAATTGTCAGAAAATTACAGAACCAACATGTTACCCAAAGCGGAAAGTGCGAACGGGACTCTAGGTCCCATGCTAGGCATTTCCTTTTGACTAACGATATAAATCAATAGAGAACTGTCTTGGAAAATTAATACAATTACAGTAGTAAAAATTGATAACTAGTGAACCGAGAACGGCCAAAAAATAATCAATAGAGTTTAAGCAAGCAAAAGTCCCTGAGGTTCAGTTATTATCGGACGATGACAAGGACACTTACGAACTAATGACCAAGTACATGTTCTTAGGAAGGCTATTTCTTTATTTATCAGTAAAAAAGGTCTTTATCAAGTATTAAATCAAGTATAATCAATTCTTAACCAAAAATACTACGCCTTTTGGCAAGATCACTTGCCCAGGACTTATCATAGCACTGTCAGAATGGGATAGGCTTAGCTGACAGTTATTCATTTGCTAAGACCTTGTAGGTAAAGAGATAGCCCTTTTCCAAGATGTCTGTCCCTGGAACAAGGCAATATTCCATGTGGTGAGTCCTCAGGTGTTCCCACTTCTTGCTTGCAGCTACCTCATCGATCTTTTCTTTGTATCCGTGCTTCTCGTTGATAAGAGATTCCTCAATCACCATCATTATGATACCACCTGAAAGGATTGGACAATTATACACAATAATTGATGGAAACACAGTCAGCTTCGGCGTCAGCAGCTTTTTCACATTCATCTCGTCCACAGGGAACCCGGATTTTGGAGCCTGGTTGAATGATTATGTTAGCACCTCCAAAACGTACACAGATACTAACAAATTATAGAATCTTCTTGTCTCCTTTAATCGTACTTTTTTTGGTTCTTTTTGAGTCTACACGTGTCTACATGTATATAATATCTCATTACCATTTACGTCATTTTCACCACGTGACACTCTCCCCTGCTTTGAAAGGTCACCATTTTTTAAAAGCTTAGTGAGTCCTAGCGATACCTCCTTGATAAATACCGGGGTGATCAGTCCCAGCGCCATATCACTCCTCGCTCTTTCCACTCACTTTCTTGCTCCTGTGTCTAATTATCATACATAATTAATTTTCTGGTGGTTACAACACCCTAACATTTGCTATCTTATGATGCGTTACAAGAGAATTCATGATTTTTTTTATTTTTATTTTTTTGATACTAAGTGTTCATAAGTGTTCCTATGTTTTTGTATATGACATGAGTATGTGAATATCTCTGCCGGCTATCCATAAGCCAAAGGTACAGTGTTCAACAGGTGCCAAGGAGGATTCACTGGGTGCCAAGGTAATCCGCAGTACTGCATCTGGTAAATGCCGTGGTTATACTGGAGTGGCAGGCTTGGGGGATATACCATTTGTTGGTATGGTGGTATTTGCACACTGTGAACCTGGTTGAACCCATACCGTTCAGGTGGAGCACGTGCTCTTCGTGGGTACTGGTTACCTGTTCTTCCTATTCCATGCTCTGGTTCAGGTGGCGCCGTGGTCTCTACCTGATTTGCTGAGTTCTCTTGAACTGCATCGTGTTCCCCTGCAGGACGTTCCACTTCAGATCTCTCCCCCTCCAGTTGTAGAGAATCACCTTGTTCATCATGAATATCCTCAATGTCACTATCTGACATGTTAGAAGAGTCATCAGGTGATTCTGGTTCCTGTTGTATGGGGCTTTGTCGTGCTGGCTGTTGTTGGACGTGCTGTGCGGGTTCTAGGTAGTCGCAGGGAAAGAGCAGGTTTCGATGCAGGAGTCTCGAGTTACCCTCGCGGTCTTCTCGCTTCACTTCATACACCGGGCCCGTCCCCTTTCGGTTTACTACCACGTATACAGTATCTTCCCAGTACGAACGAAGCTTGGCTGGTCCCCCTCGAGGCGTGAGGTTTCGAACCAGGACACGGTCTCCTGCTTGAAGCTCCGTGTAGTTAAGTCGACGATCATAGTAATCTTTGCTCCTCTCGTTACACTTTGCTACATGCTTCCGGGCTATGTCGTATGCTGATTGCATCGTTGACTTCCATTGTTTAACGAATTCTCTTTGGGGGAGAGATGCACCTTCAACCTCTCTACCGATGATTAGGTCGATAGGTAATCTTGGCGTTCGGCCATAGAGCAAATAGAACGGCGAAAAACCTGTACTAGCATGTGGGGTACAATTATAGGCGTGGACAACTTTGTTAACGGAATCCTTCCACTTGCTTTTCTTGTCCTCTGGCAAGGTCCGCAGCATTCCCAGCAACGTTTGGTTGAAACGCTCTGTTTGTCCATTTCCTTGTGGATGGTATGGTGTAGTCCTGGCGTGTTTGATACCGCTTAACTTTTCCAGTTGCGAGAAGAGGTGGTTTTCGAATTCTTTCCCCTGGTCATGAAGAATTTTCGCTGGAAACCCAAAGCGTGGGATGAGATCGTTAAAGATTTTGTCAGCGACAGTCCTGGCAGACTTATTCTTTGTGGAGTACGCTTGAGCAAATCTTGTAAAGTGGTCAACGACGACTAATATGTACTCGAAGCCGCCGGCGCTCTTCTCCAGGTGAACAAAGTCAACAGAAATAAGTTCGAAGGGCGACGATGACGTCAGGTGTTGCATCGGGGCACGAGTCGGAAGTTGAGGACGACGCTGTTTGAGGCAGTGACATACCTTAGTGACGAAATGAGTTATGTCATCTTGCATCCCGGGCCAAAAGAACCGTTCCCTTGCCAGGCAAATCACTCGGTCTGCACCCAGATGACCCATTTCTTGGTGGAGTTCTTTGTAGACTAAAGAGCGCTTACAGTGAGGCAGGACCAGTTGATTATAATTTGTTGTTCGTCGACGTAACAGACCGTCGTCGCTCACCTCCAGCTTCGTCCATTCTCTCAGTAAAGCTCTTGTCGACCGCGATTCAGTCATTAACTTACGACGTGATGGGCGTCGTCCCACACGTTTGAGCTCCAAGACTCTGCTAATGGAGAGATCACTTTGTTGTGCCATCTTCAAGTCGCTAATTGTTATTCGGCTGCCATCAACATCTATCAATGATGGCTGATCCATGACATCAACCCGGTTTGTAACTGAAGCTATCCACGTGGTGTCTCCAGTTCCTAATGCTGTTACTCCAACAAGAGTTGCGTTGACTTCGTCACGTGATGTGGTGTTATTATAGCACGTGTCGAGTTGTCCCATGTCCATTGGCATTCGGCTTAAGGTATCAGCGACGGTGTTCGAACTTCCAGGGTGGTATTTTATGGTGAAATTAAAGTCCGTAAGCTCCCCGATCCAGCGGTGACCTGTAGCATTCAGTTTTGCAGTAGTCTGGACATAGGTCAGAGGGTTGTTATCTGTGTATACAGTAAACTTGGGTGCGTAATATAAGTAATCTCGAAAATGTTCACACACCGCCCACTTTAACGCCAAAAATTCGAGTTTTCCTGAGTGCATGTGATAGTTGGATTCCGCGGGTGTTAGAGTACGTGATGCGAAACCAATCGGTTTCAATTTACCGTCCTGCTCCTGGTATAATGCAGCTCCCAGACCATCTTTGGACGCATCTGTAAACAAGACGAAAGGGACGTTCCAGTCTGGGTAACTAAGGACCTGTGGTGACGTTAAAGAGTCAATAAGGCTGTTGAGAGCCTGTTGGTGTCGTTCTTCCCATTTAACTACAGTCGATGAGGCTGTACGGTCCTTTGTCTGTTTTGGCCCCTGCAAAAGCTCAAATAAACATTTCGCAGTTTGTGAGAAGTTAGGTATGTATTGCCGGTGATAACCTAACAGTCCTAACAGTTTTCTCACATCGGACACGGATGTTGGTTGACTCTTCTTTAGTGCGAGTACGGCTTTGATGTGAGTAGGATCAGGTCGATGCCCGTCCGCCGACACGATTCGACCGAGACACGTCACCTCTCTTTTGAACATTCTACACTTCCTAGGCTTTAGTTTCACGCCATGTTCGCGGAGACGGCGCAAAACGAGGCGAATATGCTCCACATGTTCCTCAAATGAGCTGCTAAAAACGATAACATCGTCAATATAGGGGATACAGATTTCATCCCTGAGTCCCGTTAAACAATGTTCCATAAATCTTTGATACTCGGCTGGGGCGTTTTTCAGGCCAAATGGGATTCGAACCCATTCGTACAAGCCCCAGGGGCTAACAAAAGCCGTAAGATGTCTTGACTCTTCTGAAATAAAGCCCTGGTGGTAAGCTTTTCCTTGGTCTAGCATGCTGAACCACTGGTTACCACCTAAGCTTTCCAGGATTTCTTGTACGCGTGGAAGTGGATGTCGATCTGAAAAAGTTTTCTTATTAAGCTCACGAAAGTCTACGCATAAGCGAAGATCACCGTCCTTCTTTCTGACGCAAACTACTGGCGAAGAAAATGATGACCTGGATTGACGAATCCATCCCTTATTTAACAAATCCTCAATATAGTTTTTGACTTCTGCGTACAATGGTCTTGGGATCCTAGAATATCCTCGATTCACTGGGTCGTTAGCCGTCAGGTGAAGATTCATTTGCAACTCTGGTATGCAGCCGATGTCTGCATCTTCTTTGGAAAATGATTCCTCCTCTTCAATTAGCATTTTTGTAGCTAACGTTTTTTGTTCTTCCGTGAGATCTCCGAGATCAATCTCCGATAGTGGGCCAGTTAAGATAGCTTGCTCGTCACAATTTGATTTCAAGATGTCCGACACTGAACTAGATTTAGCTGAACTGTTGTCCGCTCTAATACCATTAACACCGGACCGACGTACATTTTTCTCTTCTGCGAGTTTAACTTCAACGGGCGTTACCGAGCGTACAAGGTGTAGTTTGCCTAGTACAGTTCTGCTTTTCAGGAAGATATCATGTTTAGAGTTATTCTTTACTTCAACTTCTACTCGACAAGACTTCCCGCGTTTTAAGCTCACGATAGTCTCATTAATTTCAAGACCGGAATGGATTGTCCCGTCCACTTCCGGTTCAAACAAAGCTGGTGCATTGACATCAAGACTTCCGGTATTTGCACGACAGGTTACAAGTACTGTTTGATTCATCGGAATAATAATATCTTGTTTAACAGTTTTCAGGTTACACAGTTCCGTTTGGCTAGTAGATTGTATAAAGTCAATAAGTCCCGCAACATTTTTACTTGCATTTCCAATGAATGAAGAAGATAACACAGAATTCAAGATATTTACATCAGTTCCATTTTGACTAACAAAGTTATTAACGACTTCTTCGATTATATTAAATCCAATGATAGGCAAATCAAGAGGTTTTTGTGATACCAGAAATGGTGTAGCTACATGGCAGGAATCGTTCGAATCATTCAGTTCAAAATCAATCTCTACCCATCCCACAAATGGAAATTGGGTTCCGTTAGCGGCTTTTAAGTCTAGTTTTGAATCACCAATAAGTTCTGACAATGGACGTATTTCTGCTGTCGGATAATTGGTTATCACAAAATCTTTTGACACTACAGACACTTGGGCACCAGTATCCCACAGTGCGTTACAAGGTACATTATTCAAAGAGCAAGAAATTGTGCACTTACTTCCAACCAGTTTAATCAGTGATGTCCGTTGCTTTGGTGTTAGATGACTGACGAATATTCCACTTTCCCACTCGGCGTCTTCTTCATTACTCGCTATCGTAGAATATTGGGACACGTCAATATCTGCTACTCCCTGTCCCTCGGTGGCAGCAGATGTCCGTTTCCCTGGTTACGCTGTTTACATCCACGAGCCAAATGGTCGCTCGAACCACATTTGAAGCAATGGTTACATTGGCTGATGTTTCTTTGTTCGCAATCCTTACATGTTTTTCTTCTTCTTTGATGTTCTTTCGCTGGCTTATCATTGTTAGGCGACGCACTAGATTTTGACTGTTCTTGGACCTTGGCATTTAACTCGGCTATTTGCGCCTGCAACGCTTCAAGAGTTGACATAACCTTTGACATTTCTCTGGCTGATTTTTGGCTGTTGTCATTTATTGAAGACACAGTTACTTTGTTTCCCGTGCGACTTGTGTTGAACTTTAGTTGCCTCTCTCCCTCCACGGAAACTATTTTATTGAGTGTCTCCATGAGTTCCTCGTCGCTGGATTCGCCAGTTTTAAGAACAAATCTGAATTTGTTGCGAACAGTCTCGTCACGCAAGCCAATTTCAAGTGCATGAGTAAACAGAGATTGTACCAAAGTTGCATCGTATTTCAGTGAGTCGTCAGCTTTAGATGCGAAGATTATTCTTTCCCTCAGTGAAAGCGCTCGTAGCAGAAAGTCTTGTGGGCTTTCTTTTGTGTCTTGTACTAGATTTGTTAACTCCTGGTATAGTTCCGTTGACGATTTCTCCCGGTAGTGTACCCTGATGATCTGACGAAGCTTTTGTAATGTGATCTCTGTCATCATTTCTAAATAGTCTTTCAGCTTCGAATTCGGGCTTATTGCTCGAATGACTGCATCGACTATCTCGTTTTCCTTATGTCCCCTCATTAAAGCATTGTCTATTTGTCGCATTAGTCCAACAAACGATACTCTGTCCTTACTGTCCCCTCCAATCGTTCCGGCTATTTTAAAATCTCTCCTCAGGTTTAAATTGAGTAATTCTCTCATGGCATTGTTTACACTATCCTGAGTCATTGGCGTTGACGCATTAGCAACGTTGGAATTGGTGATTTCCTTCGCGCTGTCTCCAGCTGCTAGTGGCGTTTCTTTAGATACAGAATTGTTGTTTTCCTTCACGCTGTCTTCAGCTGCTAGTGGTGTTTCTTTAGATACAGACTGCTCATTTTGAATCTCAGCATGTGTATTTGATTCCTGAGTACTGCTCGCTGCAACATCCACGTTACTCACGTTTTCGGACACGATCCCCCACACATCGTTTAGGAATTTTTGCAGGTCGTCCCCTTCAAATTCCTCGGTGCCCAACTCGAATCGTTCCCTCAGCTTCTTAACTTTATATCGGCGACTCGGTTGGCCGCTGATATCCACTTTAAGAAACTCCCCAAGCGTTGCGAGTTGATCCGCGTTCAGTGTGTATAGCTTCTCCTCGATCTTAAGCTCTAATTCCTCCATAGTGAATGTGTCCGATGATCAATCCTTATATAAATGGTTTCCAATACGTCTGAGCCCCCAAAAATATGTTAGCACCTCCAAAACGTACACAGATACTAACAAATTATAGAATCTTCTTGTCTCCTTTAATCGTACTTTTTTTGGTTCTTTTTGAGTCTACACGTGTCTACATGTATATAATATCTCATTACCATTTACGTCATTTTCACCACGTGACAATTACTTCGATTACTAAACTTTCGCTTATTATGGGTCTCCTGTGGTTTGTGATCGGTTGCTGTTATATCTGACCCCCGGGGGGGGGGGGGGGGGGGGGGGGGGGGGGGGGGAGGGCATATATGGACTATACGGGGATAATCCACTGAACAGGGTATGGGTTTTCGAGCTTCTTGTCATAAACAGGGTATGCAATTTCACTCAAGTTCCAAGTTCTTCCTGAGTTTCCTGTCATATTCAGGGTTTCTACTTTCGTATTGACCGAAACTGGTTATTATGGTCGTAAAAAAACGATACGCGAGATGACATGATAATTGAAACAGGAACTCAGTGCAATAAATTATATCGTTTGTCATAAACAGGGTCTACAAATTTGAGTTTTTATGTCATAAATAGGGTACCCCTTTCAGAATCCCAGCGGAACACCCCTACCAAAAATCTGACGAAGTACCCCCCCCCCCCTCCCGGGATCTGACCTGGCGTAAATCAATAGGCCATTAAATCCATAAGCACTCTCTAGTATTACCTCTCGTCCCAAATAATGCCCAATAAGGCAATACCCAAAGGTTTAGATCTGATGATTACAGTTTAAACCGTTAACCGACGGATAATCACAAGCAACCCATAAAGAGCAAAGTCATCTACCGGGCAAAGACACCAAAAGCCGGGTTCCCTGTGCTCTGCCTTTAGAAAGATTCTATAACGTCACGTATCGAACAGACAAATCTCGACTTTGCTGCTGTTGATATTTAAGTTAATTTGTGCAACCATCTTCTATTTCTACTTTGAAACTCCACTATGTTACAAGATTTCACGTTGAACTAAGTTCGTAAATATCAGTTTCGCTCTATCGAGCCGCTTCAGTCCTCAACCTGATATTATTGTTGTGTAAGCATGTTAATGTCGCAAAAGAATAAGATGATATAACCACCCAACCACCCAACCACCCAACCACCCAACCACCCAACCACCCAACCACCCAACCACCCAACCACCCAACCACCCAACCACCCAACCACCCAACCACCCAACCACCCAACCACCCAACCACCCAACCACCCAACCACCCAACCACCCAACCACCCAACCACCCAACCACCCAACCACCCAACCACCCAACCACCCAACCACCCAACCACCCAACCACCCAACCAACTAACTTAAGCTACCTATGGGGTCTAATGATTATTCCATTTACATACCTGGCTTAACATGGCGTAAAATCTCATCAAAAGCGTCCGGTTTGATATGCCCAATATGGATCGCCCCAGTGCTGATGGTTGCATCATACTGACCCGTCTTAATCTCTTCTATTTTCTGATCATTTAGAGCAGCGCAAATGATTTTCTGGTAGACACCCTTGCCGCGTGCGATTTCGAGCATTTTCGGAGAGATATCCAGCGCATCAACGTTCTTGTAACCAACATCTCTCATTTGCTGTCCGGTAATCCCAGTCCCTGCTCCAACATCAAGGATCTTCTTGTTGAACCTGTCGTCTTTGTAAATCTTTGTCATCTCTTGATCAAATATATCGACAAACGTTTTGTGCCCGACGAATTTGAGAGTGACACAGTCCTAAACATGACAAGCAGCTAAAAGTGAGCAAAGCCGGTTTCCATAGGCAGCGGAGCTTATATTTTACAAACATGAGATCACTAGTACAATGCACAGAACTCCAACTCAGTTGGCACACGGTTATTGATGGCACGCTCCATCGTGAAAAGAGTGAGTAGATAGGAATTAGGGAAACAAGGGTAGCGTATGGGTGAGAGCGCTAACCTCTCCCAAGGCCGACTCGGGTCATATGTGAGTAGAGTTGCTTGCTGATTCTTTAGACTGCACTGCAAGGGTTTTATACCAGGTTCTTATCCTGGGTGCCAGAGACCTCCTCCCTCTCTCTCTCTCGCCCCCAAGCCCCACACGTCCTCTGGCACCCAGGGTACCAGGTTCTATACAGTTCCTTCATTCTGTAAAAATGAATGTCTAAATTCCAATTTAGTGGAATTCAGTGGATAAAGAGATACTCTGTGCAAATACCACTGCTAAATATTAACTTAGCTTTAACCTTTTTCTTATAAATTCCTTTTACCTGCTATTAATTAGAAACAAAATTTCTGGGGCTATCTAGAAAATTTTCCAGTTAATTTAGCTGTCAGCCTCTATATTATTATATTATAATAATTTTGCTTAAAAAATATATACTGTCGTATATGTAACAGGGTCTGGAAGGGTATTCGTGGGAGCCGGGAAACAAAAAAAAAAAAAAAATATAGCGCGGGATGCCGGAAACTAGAAATAATCTTACGTGATACGGGATATTGGCATCAGCCGTGACTCGGGATGCGGGATGTCGGTGGAACTATAGCGCGTGATTCGGGAGGCCGGCATCCCCTTCCAGACCCTGACGTAACACTAAAGAGCAATAAAGATAATCGATATCCATCCATCAATCAATATCATATCAAATATCATTAAATGGTGGGTACTGACTTATACCTTTTTATAATCCTTGGCCCATTTGTCGTAGAATGTACATACTTCTTCGTTAGTCGTCGACGCTTTTATTTTCGCCAGTTCCTCTATTCCATCAAAACCAGACATCTGCAATTGATTTTTATACATACGGTCATATCAATGATAAATATTAATATGAGAGATCGGGAACTAAGATATAGATAGGGAAAGTACACGAAAACATCAGTGATAAATTGACATTATATTTAAGATCAAGAGCATAAATGAGAAAGGGAAACTTCTTCATAACGAGCGCGCCATTGGGCTATTTTTAGTAACCGGATACAGTTTAAATTTCGCATTGCCCTACTCCCGTGCGCCATCAACTTGCGCGCGTGCGCCCTTTACGTTTCAATAAAAACGAAATTTAAACTGTATCTGGGATATGCGATCTGATAAATCACAAGAAATCTCAACGTAAAAGGTTTGCCCGATTGGGTCGAGATCGCTTCTTACCCCGTTCCTGAAAGACACCAAAGTGAAGTTGGTGTCAGGTTTCCGAGTCAGATTTTTTTCCGGGGGGCGTCACATCTTTTTTATCTACAAAGTGCTCTACATTCGTAGAAACGCTTTGATTTACTATAAAACCCACACAGCATGTGAGTAGTGTGTGTGTGTGAGTAAATAGTAGTGAATACAGTGCTGTCAAGAGAAAATATACTAAGAGAAGGAATCCGCGCGCCCCATTATGAACACTCTTTTATGCAATTTTTTTAGAATCATTCATTTGATCGTCTGTTTTTCTGTGCGCGTCTACTGCGCGCGCTCTATCTTTGTTGCTAATGTCCTCTTGTGTTTTTTATTTGCAAACAGCGTATGAGCGCGTGCAGAACGAAAAGCAAACGATGGCAAATGTGATTATAGAATTAGCATCAAACGGTCCCTATGATGGCTTCAAACATGAATACCAGAGATTCCTTCTCTTAGTTCATTTTCTCTTGCTGTCTATTACGTGAGGAATGGCTTTATAAAAATATAAATTTAGATAAGTTCAACGGGTTATCCTCTCGGCTGCCAGCCAAGAACGCATATCATGCAGGCCACGGGTCAGATTTCTATCGACCATCGGCGTTATCCAGCTTTGAGCAATGATAAGTTTGGATATCTTTTTACATGTCAGACGAGAGCATTTTTCAACACCAAAAGTAATGAAAGGTTTTGCTGTTTATACGCTAACAGTGAACACTCCAATTTATTATTTTTTCATTTATGTAAATATACTTTTGTATTTTTCTTTTCCTTTCATCATTTCATCTCCTTGAACAGCTTTTTTAGACTTTCAATATATTACTATTAGTCCAGGGCATTATTTCAGTTGGTAGAGCATCAGACTTTCGCGAGGAAGGTCGTGGGTTGAAGCTCCGGCCGGACTAACTTTTTTCTCATTCCTTTTTTACAACTTTATTGGGTGATAGCTATAACTAAGGTTCATGTATACATAATTGGAAAAAGTAAATGTGAAAGGCTACCCAATAGGGAGAGCGCGAACGGAACTCTAACTCCCATACTAGGGCTAGGCACTCCCTTGAGGAAGAAATAAATGAAAATAAGTAAATATACTATTATCTGTGACACGGACACTCGCGGCGAACCAGTGACCATGTGCGAGGAAAGTCGATATCAAATACACTGTTAAGGAGAAAGCAGTATTTCAGCTTTAGAAACAATTTAAATGACGAAAGGCTGGATAAACAAAATCTAGGAGAGGCTGTTTTTACAAATGGCATTCCAGAGACAGACTATACGGTTAAATAAGATGCAAAAAGGGACTTCGAGTCAGGGTCTTAGAATAACCGAAGAGAAGGTGCTGCCTTGTTGAATTCAAGATTTCAAGACATAACACATCCCTGTCTCCCAACCCTTCCTTAACCAGTATCTAGGGTCGTATAGTGGAACATTAAAGAACCTAAGTTGGACTATTCGCGCATAACTTGAGTATGGGATTGTCTCCGTGTTCAACAGCCTATTCCTATTTGAGACATAAAATACTAATTACTTCTCAAGTTTCTCATGTTTTAAGCTGCGTGCCAGTGGCAGCCCGTGAAGCTCTCGACTGAAAGTTAAAGATCGTAAAGCGCATCGAGACGCATGTATAATGCGCTGTATAAGAACAAAATTCTAATTACCCATGTTAGCCTTCTATTTATAAAGGGATTTACACCACCCCACTGAATAAATTCAACTCTTTTAAGGACTTCGTTGGCATTTTCGACTGGCAATATTAGCCAATAATGCAAAATGATTATTTAAGACACGACCGTGTATTTCCTTGTCGTAGCAAACACTGCGTACAAACACTGCGTGTGCACGAAAAAAAAATCCACTTACCTTGATAACCACTGCTTCTTAAATGCACAGTTGCTTGCCGACGTGTCGCTAATACCCAGTTTCAGGGATCATTTACCGTATATGAGAATGCGGACAATAGGCCTTCTCTGGATTCGATAAACAGGATGCATTGTGGTCTAGGTAGAAACAACACCATAAACTGCATGATGAACAAAATAACTGTTATGAGGCCCGGGTCGCACTTGACCAAATTTTCGGAATGTCCTTACGTTTGTAAAACAATTTGTTACCTGAAACATGTTCACAACAATCGAATACAAATTTATTGATAAATCTGGCGTTCTGATTTGTTGGGAGCGCGTGCTTTATGAAAGCACACAGCACGCGCGCGCACTTTCAGTTGCGTCATTCCTATCCAAAATAACGGTTATTAAAATTCTTCTCTCGTGTTCTACTAACCCCGCTTTATGACAGCACACAGCACGCGCGCGCGTTTTCTATTTCTTAATCTCCTGCAAGTGGCTTAAAAGACAGTGATATTTTACAAATGTTACAAATTTCTTCTTTTAGCTTTAAACGCTCAATTAATGTTAACTAACCTTTATGTTTCCACTGGGAGTTGATATCAAAGCTTTTTATGCTATTTAAACCCAAAAAAAAGAAATTTGTAAAAATATCACTGTCTTTTAAACCACATGCA
This sequence comes from Actinia tenebrosa, assembly GCF_029948245.1. Taxonomy (NCBI): domain Eukaryota; kingdom Metazoa; phylum Cnidaria; class Anthozoa; order Actiniaria; family Actiniidae; genus Actinia; species Actinia tenebrosa. The sequence goes on along the minus strand of NW_028292571.1, from coordinate 4,002,414 downwards.
GGATAATAGCTCGAGCAGCCTGTGGCTCGCTATCTCAAAAAAGGGCTGTGTGGATTTGATGCTGAGTAAGCAAGCAACCCTTCTTGGTCATTACAAGGAGAAGGCATGGGTCTATGACGACCTCGCCCATAAAGTTATAAAGGGGTGGAAATGTGGTTTTATTTTACTGTAGAAACTTGAGTTCAGGACTGAATATGTAGATGGGCAGTTTGTACGTTTTCGTTAAGTTACCGTTGCAACAGCACATACCGTAAATCCTCTATTTAGCCCCCCGGGGGGCTTTTTTATTTCAGGCACGTTTGAGGGGAGGCTTATTGGAGAGAGGGGGCTTATTGATTTAGTCGAAACGCAGTATGTAATATGATTGTAACTCAGGATTAAACGGAAGCATTACTATTGACCGTCTCGCATAATCTGTAGTGATGTACATGGCATTTTTATTATTTGATTCACCTGTGTTAGTCTCTCAAGTATCATTTACGATTATTGTGAATAGCAAAACTAAAACACGGTAACATTAACAAAGCAAGCTAAAAAGAAATGTTCTGAACAACCAAGACTTTAATAAATCACCTTTAATCAGTACACGTCATTCTTTAGTTGTAAAAGGGGGTGGGGAGGGGAGGGGGGGCTAAAAAGAGAGGGGGGCTTATTAGAGAGGGGGGCGTATTTGAGAGGGGGGGCTAAAAAGAGGATTTAAGGTATGAACCTTGACCCTGATTTTAAGAAAACTTGATTAAAGGCCTCGGGAGGACAGCAAAAATTTAAAGTATCAGAATATTAAACACTGGAAGTGATGTAGTTTACAGTGCTGTTCATCACTCCAATTACACATTTTGAAAAAATCTCATTCCATAGTAGTGAATAGAGAGTATCAAATTTCACTTTCATGTTTATTAGCCTTCCCATTAATTGTTCCAATTTATCTAATTAGAACAACAAACCAGGTATCGATTCTAATTAATTTACGATGAAACCCTCTAGACTCTTCCACAGTCTCTCGCTCGTCCGTTCCGTCTCCACGCTTAGAGACTGTAACGGTACAATGACCGAAAGGACTTATGGGTCCCGAAAACTTGGACCCCGCGTGCTTTGGGAACCAAAATACTCGTCCACAGTCTCTCTCGTTTTCGCCGCCATCTTGAAAATATTGAAACTTGCCAACTAATCGCCATTAAACTTTTTGTTTATTTATTTGCTTGTCGAAAGCTTGAGCATATATCTATTTTCTCCAAAGTGTTAATGAGAATCTCAAGGTGAAAGAGAGTCAGGTTAACGAACTGTTACAAGTGTGAAAATAATAGTTTTACGACTAGTCAACAATGAAATCGACAACTAGCTACCACGTACTTTCCCTACCGTCGGTTCGCTACAGAGTCCGCTACCATCTTGAAGTCCTTTCGCTACCATTGGAAATTACCAAAACAAAACTTCGATTTGTTAAAAAAAACATAGTCTCTTGAAAGACATTTTATATGATTTTGAAGCATATTTGGAGCGATCATTTCACGATACGATCAGTGAAAGTGGAGGTCTAAACGCGACCGAACAGCGTTCACTTAGCTACCATATCGAGTCCGTTTCTACCAACTTATGACTCGGATGACTTTATTTTCCCATACTCTAATCCATAAAATGTGTGTTTTGGGTAGCTTTATTATTCTTTATCATTGTTTACTTGCCAAAGTTCGAGGGAAAAAAACCTTATACGCGAAACATCGATCCACAAGCGACACCATATTCGTGTAATCAACAAGCTTCCTAGTCGTTTACTGACGCTTTCTTTTCTTGAAATCCATTATACTTTATTATTTGCACTAAAAAACTAAGACGAAATGATCTATTGCCTTTATCTGGAATAAATTTGAGGTCATTATCTGAATGTAAACACCAAAAACTTAACGATTGAAGTCTGACCGTAGAGTAGTTTGTTGAAAACATTACAATATCCTTTTTGTAGATGTCGGATTCAGCAACGCACGACATCTCTCATCTCAAAGCACCATATCTTTTCCTTTAACTTTATTAGTGAAAAGAATGAAGTCTAATGGATTCTAAGTAAAGAAAGCGTCAGTATAAACGACTAGGAAGCTTGTTGATTACACGAAAACAACATGGCGTCGCTTGTTTAATAAAGCGTAAAGGTTTTTCTCGCACTAATCTTGGCAAGTCAGAAGCAATAAATATGTCCTAGACATTCGATTTTTCGATGAAGAAGAAGGATATTATAATGTTTTGAACAAACTACTTTACGGAGACTAAAAACGTATTAGTAGCGAAAAGACCCCGGCCTATGAAACACCGTAAACTGAGTTCGATTGTTCCACTCAATCGCTAAGTTTTTGGCGTTTACATTCAGATGATGACCTCAAATTTATTCCAAAAAAGCAATAGATCATTTCGTCTTACTTTTTTAGTGCAAATAATAAAGTCAAAAAATAAAGTGTAGTGCTTAAGAAGTAGAATTTGAATGTTCACATAAGAAGAGGGAGCGATCTTTCAACGGAAACGCACGAAGTGAGGTCGTTCTATTAAACACTATCGAAACAAGCACTTAAAACGCATGTTATTATTAATTTTATCAAATATATAAGTTGTTTTTCAAAGAAACATACTTCTAAAGATTAGAGAAGTAATTTTGATTTCATATATATAGTTATATAAAAGTTGTGCTAAACGACTCTTGGAATTGTGCGAACAGGTGATAGTTGTGCGAACGGGTTCGTGCGAAAAGGCAATTGTGCGAAACGACTGGTAACCGGTAATCTTACCAGCTAAGATGATTGCGAGTATGTCATCTAAACGCACGACATGCATATATTGCAGGGTTGTGTAGGTTCGGCGGAACCCCTGTTTTCAGGGACCACCCTCTTCTAGTGAAAGGCCCTATGAATATCAATCAATGTTGTTTGAAGCTAATAAAGTTTTTATTATTTTAAACTTGTCATGCCTGTACATATCAAGGTAGAGGTAGCATTTCTGTTATCATGAATTGTCACAAAACTTTGTAGGTAAACAAATAACAATTATCTAATCTCACATCAGGTTTGTCATGGTAAACAATTATTTTACTTTTGATCATTTCCCATTTCTTTGCTGAGGCTAGTTCGTCAATCTTTTTCTTGTAGCCCATGCTCTCAGTATCATAAGCATCTTGGCGAAGAGTGAAGCAAATGATACCACCTGGAAAGCAAATAAAAATTGCGTATGCTTCAAGAAATGCTATAAAAGTTAAGTTGGCATTTCACAAGCATATTTGAAGAGGAAAGGAGAGGATAGGACAGTACAGAGAGAAGGTAAGGATAGAAGTGGAGTGGAAGACATCCTTTTTTTCTCAGAAGGATCAGAATTAGTGGAGAAGAGAGCAGACATATAGCTCTATGATACTTCAAGATAATCCTTGTTTAATCCCCAAGCAAATATAGCATAACAATACTTCTGGACATTGTGCAAACCAGGTAAGAACAATAATTAGGAGAAACATGATTTTGTCTAATTTGAACTTTACTTTCTGGCAGGCACCCTATTCTGATAACTTTAACAAATGAGATTTACCTGGTTTAACAAGTCGCACAATCTCATCTAGTGCAGGAGGTTTGACATGTGCAATAGTGATTGTACCAGACGAAATGAGTGCATCATATTGACCTGTCTGGATCTGATCTATCTTCTTCTCACTGATTGGTGAACAGATCAGATTCTTGTAAATCCCTTTATCAAATGCAATGTTCAGCATTTCTTGAGATATGTCCAGTCCATCAACATCAGTGTACCCTAGATCCTTTAGGTGCTGTCCTACAAGACCTGTCCCCGCCCCAGCATCCAGGATTTTTTTATTGAACCTTCTTTCCTGGAAGAGGCGCTCCATTTCAGCTTCGAAGAATTCTGAACATGGTTTATGGGCCACATAACCATGGGCTACTACGTCCTATAAAGAAAAAGACACAGTTTATTCTATTAAGCTTGAATGGCTATTGCATCACAGCCTGGGATAGTCACAACAGATGAGATCTGCTCCAAACTACTAAGTGAAAGCCTAAAGAGCATTAGAATTTAGATGTTGATTCTTAACCATGGAGGCAAAGTGGATAAAATCCTTGAAGCACAGGAGAGAACAACACTGAGCCCAGCAATCGAACCAGCTGGGTCCCCGTTGTTGAGAGCTGGCGATGAGATTACCAGTAAACACTGTCGTCTCACTAATTTTGAGGTGCTCTATCCATTTCTGAGGTTCATTTTGAGACCACTTCTTGGTTTAACGAGTTGGGGTCATGTGACCTCTAAAGTGCAAGTCCACAAAGTAAGAGTTAATTACCAAGAATGGAGGCAATATGCCATATACTTCTCGAGGGGCGCAGGCCCGAGGGATGTATAGGCTTATTGCCGACATTCCAGGTAATTAAGTATCTTTTTTATTTATCAATTGAGAAGGTTTTCTATCAAATGCTGCTCATTTTAAATGCGAAGTCTATATTTAGTTATTAACTTGGTTAATAGAGAGTTTTAGATTTACGTTCACGGCAAACGTGAAACGTCAGTTGACCCATTCAGTTGACCAGTGAAAAATCGTTTCAAATGGCTGAGAAAGAATCGCAAAAAAAGTTCAAGCAGTAGAAAAACAAAAGAATATTTGTCTTTGGTAAGAAAGTTTGCAAGAGGTTAAGTTAAATACAGGAAAACGATGAAAATGTGGTCACGTTTGCCGTTTGTGGGGAGAAAAAAAGACAATCTAAAACTCTCTAATAACTATATATTTACCTCGCATTTATAATGAGGATTATAACAAAAATAAAGTCTTGTGAATAACAAAGAAAACCGTGTCAATTGAGAAATAATCATAGATATCACCTCATCATAGTTGGCTGCCCATTTGTCATATAAGCCATGAATTTCCTCTTCAGTGGTACTAGGGCTGATGTTTTTCAGCAGAGAATATCCATCAACAGAAGACATCTGAAGTGAAAGGAAAAGAGAAATTGAATATTCAGGATTTGATGAATACATGAACCCATTTTCCTCGCCACCATTATTTCATCATTTTTATAATAACATGACCGACACACTTAATATAACATATAACCCCTTTCTCATTTTTTATTCAATATTTCTATTTGATCACGTATCATTCTCTTGAGTCTTATAGTTCTTTTTTTACTAAGAATATACTTTTCATCTATATGGTGCAGTGATTTTCTATTTCACACCATGTGTCGTTCTCCCAGGGGGGGGGGGGGGGGGTACTCTGCCAGGATTTGGGTAGGGGTGTTCCGCTAAGATTCTGAAAGAGGTACCCTGTTTATGAGAAAAAAACTCAAATTTGTAGAGCCTGTTTGTGACAAAAGATATAATTAATTGCACTGAGTTCCTGTTTCAATTATGTCAGCTCACGTATTGTTTTTTTTTTTTTTTGACCACCATAATAACCAGTTTCGGTCGATACGAAAGTAGAAACCCTGAATATGACAGGAAACTTAGGAAAAACTTGGAACTTGAGTGAAATTGCATACCCTGTTAATGACAAGAAGCTCGAGAAACCATACCCTGTTCAGCGGATCATCCCTGTATAGTCCATATATGGGAGAAACCCCCCCCCCCCCGGTTTGTTCTCTTTACTATGAATGCTTTTCAGCTATGGTGCTATGTTTTCACATTTTCCCAAGTTGTTATTTTGAGTATTATTTCTTTCAAAAATATTAACTCAGATCATTGGAATAATTTCTTCAGGGGCTACCAATCATGACAAAGGATTTCTTCAGAGGTTGAAGAGCTTTTAGGCTCTCAATTCTTCAGGGGTGTACTTTACAAAGCCCAAGTTCCTCAACCGGGGGTCTACGGATATAAATGCAATAGCCCATTTGACGGAGGCAGCCCACATGTCTGGTTGCATTGGTTAGTTATATCTAGTGGGATTGCGTTACATTCTATCTTAACGCGACACTTGCCTTCAATGATCACTTGCCTTCTCTACTAAGATCACAGGTAGCCCAAGCTTGGTTTCTGTGGTGTCCTGTTATAAGGAAATGTATGGGGATTCATCAAAAATTTCAATAAAATCATCAAAACGTGAAATAAAGCCTCGAAATTTTACCCTATCATTGAGAAATAGCACTTCTTTCGCTCTGCGTGGTTATTTTTTGAATTTAGCCCGTTTTAAGGATTTTTTCTCCCACCAGTAAGAAATAAGAGAAGGTTGGAAACTCGGGATCCAAAAGCGAGCCATCCCGAGTTTTTGAAACCTCGTACGTCTTCGAATTTTCTTTCCAGCGCCAAATTTTAGTCATGACCCTTCTCTCACATCCCTATAGAACCGAGAAAGTCGCATTAGAGATTAGTCTTCGCGTCTTTAAGCCATGAAATTTGCCTGTATTCACATACTACCTCGCTTGTTCTGACCCGTACTTGGAGCTCACTGTACACCAGTTCAACGGATTTCTTTCGGCAACCGACCCGAGGTCACGCCGGAAGTCTTCGTATCGTAAATGCGGATTGGATTTGGATATAGTCTTTCTTCGAAATTATAAGTTAAATACTTTTGTATCTTAGGCTGTTAAAAAATGCACTCACCATAATTTTCGAAAGTATAAGTTAAATACTTTTGTATCTTTGGCCGTTAAAAAATACACTCACCATAATTAGAATATATGGAACTTAAGGTGAATTTGATTGACTATATCAACTCTGGACGGTTGAATATTACTGACGTAAGGAGCATCGCGCGGTCGCGTTGTTGTTGGTATAGTACAAACAGAGTCAGGTACGGAACGGCCGTTAAAGAAGTAACGCTCATAGGATATTCAAACCGTTTGACCTTTGGAATGAAAACGTCTGCATTACAACAGCGAACGAAGGAACACGGACACAAGATAAGTAAACAAGTATAACGTTAATTTAATTCCAATAATCGAAAAGAAAAAAAACTATAGAAATCCAACCACATTCGGTGTCCTAGTGCCCTTGAACGAACGCTCTCATGCTTGAAACACAGGCAACCCAAGCTCGCTACATTCATAAGAGAATGTATGGGGATTTAGAATATGCCGTATTTTATTTGGAAAAGTGTGAATAAAAGTTTGTCGACTTACCTGTTGTGTCAATTTGTTTATTTTGAACTCCTGCATGCAGTTTCATTTAGTTTTGAAGGGTATAAAAGAAAAAAATTCCAACACTTAGAAATAATGACAAGGTAGGAAGCTGCCGACCCGAATTTGATGTCACTAGTGTCCACTTCGAACTGATTTTCTCAGTAATTACGAATCCGATGAGGAATTGGCTTCACATGAGCACGAAGGAATAGTTTAACAACAAATCTATGTGATTCAATTGGATCTAGCTGTAGTTACAAACTTGTAGTCCTCCCTTAAACTTTAAAAAGTTACTCCAACGAATGCGTATAAATTAAATTAAATATAATCACCATAAAAGCAAATTTGGCGCCCCATAGTATGGGATAAAATAAGTTACTTATTTCCGGGTTGGGAAATAAGTTGCACGTGATGGCGTGATATTTTGCACCAATCACAAACAACGAAGCGTGAGCAGATATTTTGCTTGAATTTTTCAGTACAAATGGAGCTCGAAGCGAAAAAATTACAGAGATTTTCCAGTGTTTGTACAGAGAAATTACAGACTTTCATTGAGAAAAATGATTCGGAAAATAGGAAAATAGCGACTAAAAATGCTGTGGCTACTCTTCTCGCTTTTTGGTAGAGAAATACAAGACCGTATGTGACTATGGGTTGTGTTTGCAAAATCATGGTCAGTTTTCATGCATTTAGCTTGCTAAATAAAGTTTTCTTATTTCGTAAACTGACTTCTCAATATTTCTCAATTATTGCTATATAACAAAACACTAATGTCTGGTCCCTTGGGGAAATCCCTCGGCTTCGCCTTGTGAAACATCACGTGAGACTCTCGGGAAAACAAAACTAACTATTTCCCAAGTAGAGGGACCAGACATTAAGCGTATAATTGTAAGGCGGACTCTCATAACTTACTTATTATTCCTGAAACAAAGTCAGCATCTAAATTCGACCGTAGCTTGTTGCGTATTATCAACTCTCCAATCCTCTCGCAATAGTAATCCAATATAAAATGACACAGACACTAGAACCCAGTCAGGGCTAGAACTAGTGGTTGCATCAACAGGTAGCCCAAGCTAGGTTTTTCTGGTGTCATGTTTTAAGCTGGCTCAGGGTGGAAAAAATCTTCTATGTTTTGTCAATCCCTAACTGATACTGGAATAGTTAAATGCGTTTTTCATGTATTTATGTCTATACTTCAGCGCAATGCGAAATAAAAAAACCAAAAACTTCGTATCTATGGATGAGAAAAACTATTTAACTTCCGGCAGTGTCACAGTGTCACCGGGATTTTCGTAAAACATAGCGTACATATTGAGAAAGACTATTTAACACTAATACGGCAATGGCTACACGGAAGTGTTCGTAAATTTTTTTACGTAGGTTTGATGAAGTCGACCTTTTTTCCGAAGATGACGTATGGGGTAAACGAAAATGACGTTGTTAACCCGTACACGACGATAGTACATATCTCTGCTCTAAAAATATCTGCGGACCGTAAAAAGGCTGTCCTGTCTCATTCAAAGACGTTAAAAATAGAGGCCACTAAGTTTATCAGTTGCGACTGTACTCAGTTCTCATGTCACAATCTCTAAAAAGTGGTTTTTTTTCTTTTTCTTTTCATTTTTGAAAGCGTAACTATATCCAATGACACTAATGAAAAACGCACTGCGCATGCGTTGGGAGAAAAAACAAAATGGCGGACAATAACAATTGATCACATCTACAGGGCTATTTTTTAAATATTCGTTTTGGAATTTTACAGATATTTTTGAATTTCTTTACATAGAATCCGACTATGTGATTATCTTCAAATTAGCCATGCTGGATGTCGACGTCGGGCCGCGAGTGGCGACATTTTCAAAGATTATTTTTGCTTTGTATAAACAAAAGTTTTTTTGTATAAATCAGCAGTGTATCACAATCGAAATTATCTTGCTATTGCGAGAAGGACAACCTTAAGTTTTCAGCATTTTTCTTAAATTTTGCGATTTTGTAAAACGATCAAAACACCGGCATCAAAAACATAAGTTGCCCTTAGTTACGCTACGCCATCTTCAAACGTGCGCAGTGCGTTTTTCACCAGTGTCATATCCAATAGACCATTTCCCCGGCCATTTCACGGATCCCGTTACTCAACCTCAGCCTCGTCAGCGTGTAATTATTCTTTAGGATTTGACTACAGTCCGCAGTAATGAAAGGAATTTACACATCAACGAACAATTGAAACACTTAAAAATTTCACAGATTGTAGGCAATTTCTAAAGAATATATTACACGCTGACGAGGCTGAGGTTGAGGTGAATTAAGTAGTATAGGGGATGGGGGTTCCAAAACACCACCCATCCGAGGTTCACCCGCGTTTGTAGATCCTAGGTTTGTCCGGGACATACCCGCATCCAGCGTCTATTTGGTTAAATATGTTAGTCTATATATGGAGTGTGAAGAATGTAAGAGAACTTTTAAGAAAGAAGCAGACTTAAAAGAAGCATTTAAAGATGAAGACGAAATGTATGAGCAGTTATGATTGTATGTGTGGTAAGTCTTTTGTGACTAAGGTTAAGTTATTTTGGCATTGTCAAGACTGCGAGTATGACTACGACGATCTGAAAAGGGTCTGGAATTAGGTATAAGATATTTCCTATTATATATGGAATCCCAAACCAACTTCAAAATGGTGTCAATACCCGGTAACGGTGAGATCGACGTTAGACAGTTTTGGGTAAGGTCGGAAAGGAAGGTAAAGGGAGCGCTACGAGATGGACTAAGAGACTTAGGTGCGTTAAAGGCCAGCATAATGGTTGAAGTAAGCCTGTCAAAGGATGAAGTGACAACAACCGCTATGCTGCGATTAAAGTCGCTGGTTATATTAGAATCAACCGACCTTAGATCATCACTTAGCAGCGCATTAGAAGCAATTACAGAGTCGCTGTCTAACTACACAAGAGAAGGATCAGGTTGGATAGTGGAGGAGGTAGAAGGAATAGAAGTAAGCGTAGCAAGGTACGTACCCATACGAGGATGAAGTTACGTGCCCCTACCGACGTGAGTAGAAAGAAAGAAATCCATAGTAAACGTAAAGAATGACGACAATAGATGCTTTATGTGGGCAATTCGATCCGCGCTGTACCCAGCAGACGATAATCCATGCAGGACAAGCAAGTACCCAACAGACGATTTGGAGTGGGATGGCGTGGAGTTTCCAATGCAGCTGATAGACATACCGATATTCGAGCAGGAAAATGACCTAGCCATTAACGTTTACGGTGTTAGAGACCAAACGATAGTGCCGCTAGTGCTGTCAAAGAGCAAAGGAGAACGCATACACCTGTTTTACCACGGCGGACATTATTCGTGGGTCAAACATGTTGGCAGACTATTTTACAGACATACTAAGCATAAAGGTAAAAAGTACTTCTGCGACTGTTGTTTGTTATCCTTTACCAGCGTTAAAGCTCTAAAGGATCACGACGAAATATGTCGCGGAGTTGAAGAAGTGGCGCAACGGATCCAGATGCCCACAGATAAGAACCTATCGTACTCAGACCATCAAAAGCAGATGCAGGTGCCTTACATGATATATGCAGACTTTGAAGCGTTGATAACTAAGGAAGAGCAGAAAAGTGGTGCCACGAATAAGGTGGGATTACACGAGATCTGCTCCTTTGGTTACATAGTAGTCAGATCAGACGGTAAGGCTAACCCTCCCGTGATTTACCGAGGTAAGAACGCAGCTAATAAGTTTCTAGAAGCATTGCGAGAAGAGGAGGAAGAGATAAGAGAACAATTAAGACGCCCAAAGAAGATTGTATTTACCAAAGAGAACCAGGAGGCTTTTTCCAAGGCAAAGAAATGCCACATTTGCCAACATACGCTTCTCCAGTTTGGAAGACGAGCCAAGAAAGCGTGGGACGAAGATGGAAAGTATCTAGGAGAAGCTCATTTTAAATGTGGCAGGTATGCAAGGAAGGGGGAAAAGCCCAACAAGCCTTCCACCCACTGCATTCATTGTCATAAAGCATTCGTTGAGGATTTCTACGTGGATAAGGTTAGAGATCACTGCCACATCACGGGTAAATACAGAGGAGCGGCTCATTGGAAATGCAATATAAACTTCAAAGTAGATCCAGAAATGGAGATACCCATATTCTTTCACAATTTAAGGGGTTACGACAGTCACTTACAGTGTGTTGCCCTAATTCCGGACAGTCCCTAATCTCGGACACTTTTCCTTTAAAACTCAAAAAAAAACCCACGAATATTGTAATTAGATAAAGTGACGCTACGGAATTAAGTACTTATGATTTTCCTTGTGTGACACAAATTGTGGGTTTCCTGTGGCTTTTTCGAGCGGGAAAATCGAATTTTCCATAAAGGTAGGTAAATATTCTGTTTTCCAAAATACTCGTTTTTAACGTGCTTCGAATTAGAGGTCGAAGTTGAAAGTGCGCTTTCTTTGCAAATTGAAATCCTAAAACATAAATTTCTAGTAGGTAAAACCACTGTGTTACACGGAGGTTGTAGGAAAACGTTCAAGGGTTTCTAGGAAGTGTAGGAGAATTATACAAAGATGCTCTTAAAATTCAATGAAGTGTTCCTAATTCCGGACGAACGTATTCACTATGAACATATTGTACTTAGCTTGCCTGATTTGCGCTGATTATCTTGGTCAAATTTATAATTTCAGTTTTTTTTTTAATGGTTTTCAAAGCGTAGTTGTTCTCATGCTAGTAATATTACCAAAAATGTTACAACAGCAGTGATAAACAATTTATTCATACCAAACGATTTTGCAATGAAATCAATGAATCTGTTTAGTCAGGCACGTGGACTGTAACTAGCAATTAAAGTTCAATCGCTAAGAAAGCAATGAAATATTTCACATAATACCAACCATTTGATGCATTCAATATCGTCAGATTCCAAGAGTTTCCAAAAGCAGGACGATAGACCTCTTGGAACACGGCCTATAGGAAGGCCTGCTAGTGTTTGTACGGTCTTGTGCGCTTCGCATCTGTAACTATGTCCCACAGGTGCCGTGGAATCGTCTCTAGCTCGGGAATCCAAACCAAACATGCATGCTCATCGTATTTGTTCCCGTATTCTTTCGTGACCTTGAGACTCATTCCTATCGGGGGCTTAATCTTGAACTCGTGATATCCTGTTATCACTGCATTAACTATGAGAACTTTAACCATAATGAAAACAAAACCCCGCGGAATCAAGTCGATCGACGAGAGCAATCAAATTACATCATTTGTATTATGGTCTATTTCAGGAATACAGGAAACCCAATTTCAAGTTCTCGCATTCTATTAATAATAAACAATAACAGCATTATCATATCGGTTGAAAATTAGTTCAAAACATTCATAAATTGTAAAGAATAAAGCTGCTTTATTTTGTGTCCGGAATTAGGGCCCATTGTCCGGAATAAGGGCAGTTTGATCTCCTCGAAAAAGATTTAAAAATCGCTTGAAATCGTCATTGAAAAGACCAGATTCTTGGTGACAGTATTTTATACATACAAATCTATGTCCGTGCAAAATATCTTATTGTAACGATAATTGTCAGTAAAGATATCGCAATTTATTACAAAACCGTCCGGAATTAGGGCAACACACTGTACTCTTACAAGGAACAGACGGCTCCGAAGTAAAGTGCATACCCAACAACAAAGAAAGGTACATGTCCGTAACCGTAGGTAAGCTAAAGTTCTTAGATTCGCAGCAGTTTATGGCGGACTCCTTAGCAAACTTGGTTAAATACAACACGGAGTTCCCAATTTCCAGTCAATACGGCGCGGAAAGGAAAGGAGTCTACCCATACGAATACATGAGCAGCTGGGACAAGTTTGAAGAGCCCCTACCACCAAAGAAGGATTTCTACAGCACTTTAACAGAATCTGGTATAAAAGACGAAGAGTACCAGCATGCATTAGATGTGTGGCAGAAGTACGACTGCAAGGATATGGCGGATTACCACGACATTAGTCGGACGTAGTGCTGTTAGCAGACGTCTTTCAAAGCTTCAGAAAGATGGCAATGGAATATTACGGGTTGCATCCCGCGAACTTCTACACAGCACCCGGACTTAGCTGGAGTGCGCTACTAAAGAAGACGAACGCACAACTGGACCTGCTAACGGAGTACGACATGTATCGGTTCATGGAAGACGGTATTCGCGGCGGGGTTTGCGGACCCAGCAGACAATATGCAAAAGCTAACAATCCCACAGTAGAGTACGACCACACACATATTCTACTTAGACGCCAACAACCTCTACGGTTGGGCAATGTCGCAGTACTTACCCGTACGCGACTTCGAATGGGACAAAGTGAAACCGATAGACTTCTACATGCAGGTAGGCAAAGAAGACGACAAAGGTTAAGTCTTAGAAGTGGATTTGGAATACCCAGCGCACCTGCAAGACGCGCACGATGAGTTCCCGTTAGCACCAGAAGCGATAGAGATACCATTTAAGCAGCTGAGTCCGTTGCAAAAGCAAATGTGTCCCGGATACAAACCGTACAGGAAACTAACTATGAACCTGATGGACAAGTAGAAGTACGTGGTGCATTACCGCAACCTGCAGTTCTACTGTTCAAACTAATGAACAACAGCGTATTTGGTAAGACAATGGAACACATCCGCAAGCGCGTAAGCATAAAAATAGCCAGCACCATAGAGGAAGCAGAAGCATACGTGTCACAGCCTGGATTCGTCAGATACGTAGAAATGTTAAACTTCTATGTGATTCACATGAAGAAAGCAAACCTATTCCTGAACAAACCCGTATACACGGGGTTTACAGTGTTAGACCTATCAAAGTTGCTCATGTATGAGTTTTACTACGACAAGCTAAAACCGAAATACGGTGATAAGTGCCGCCTTCTATACACCGACACCGATTCCTTAATACTAGAGGTGCAAACGGAGGAGGTTTACGAGGACTGCGTACCCGACATAGACGAGTACGACACCAGCGATTACCCGCGCGACCACTTTCTTTACTCCGCAAAAAACAAAAAGGTAATAGGTAAGATGAAGGACGAAATGAAGGGAAAACCCATAGTAGAGTACGTGGGGCTAAAACCAAAGATGCACAGCGTGCTGAAGCTGGACGGCGTAGAAAAGAAAGCCAAAGGCGTAAAAAAGTACGTGGTTAAGAAGGACATTACGCACGAGTCCTACTTGAAGGTCCTGCGTACGCGTAAGGAACAGCGGCATAAGATGAACAGCCTGCCGCAGCTACGGACATCAAATACACAACGTTACGCAGGAGAAGGTGTCACTGTCCGCATTTGACGGTAAGAGGTGGATGTGTGATGATGGTATCCATACGATAGCATTCGGACATCACACGATAAGCAGTTCTTCTTTGACGAACCCACGCGTGGGACCATCGTGAAGATAATACAAGATGGGCTGACCCTTCTTGGCTATTGCACTTTGGATCTGATAAGCTTTCAAAGACCAATTAGGATCCGTAGCTCTTTTGGATCCTCCTTCTAATTCACCCGGCTCATAGAGATATCGAACCGTGACATCGCCTATTCTCTTTTCCTGGGGGAAGACCGCCCTTGAGCTTCTGACGTAGGACTTGTGTTCCACGTGTTTCTTTTTTATGGCATCCTTGGGTTTCATTCCCGTAGCCCTGGCCTCCTCGTTGTTCAAGGCCGTGATGACCTGGGGGAGCCTCTGAGTCCATTCCCTGTTGCGTTTGGAGGGATCTTCCAGCTCTTTCCAATACTGGTATCCAAAGAGACGCTCGGCCAAGGTCTTATTGAATCTTTCGACGATGCTCTGACCCCTGTGGTACTCTGCTTCGGCTCTTCTAATCTTGGTGCCGTGGTCTTTCAGGGTCTTGGTAACCACGCCCATGAACTCTGTTCCCGCATCCACTTGCAGCAGCTTAGGCCATTTCAAAACGCGCTTATAAATCCTACTCAGGGCTTCTGCGACTTCCCCAGAATCCTTGCTGGTTATGGGTTCGGCGTCCTTGTATCTGCTTGCGATATCAACTACGGTCAAAGCGTATCTATAGGTCTTTCTTCTCACCTTGTCGTGCGGTAAGAAAAGCAAATCCGCCTGATGGACCTCATTGGGGGCATTTACGGTAAAGCCGGGCCTGGGAATGTACTTGGGCACGGGAAGATAAACCTGCCAGAGGGTTTGTTTTGTTAACCAGTTCTTGGCCGTTTCTTCTGATACCCTGGCCGCGGCTGCAAGTTTCTTGATAGCTGACGCTCCTCTCCAATAGCCTTCGGGTCCATAGTAAATCCTCTTGAGTTTGTCTTCTACGCGGGGCATTATATGAATTCCAAGACGAGATTGATCTTTCGCCCGTTGAAATCCACCGTCTCTCCGTCCACTTTGATAGTGATGTTTATGCTTTCTACCAATTCACAAGGCAAGTCATAGCTCAAAGAAATGGGAGCGTATTCTACCAGGTCAAATGGATTGCCCTTGGGTGGAAACTTGCACATTAGATTACTGGGTCCTTCATTGAAGTACGAGCTTACTAGGTTGCAACGGACTTCGTAGTTAGCGGGAACTTTCCATTTCACATCATATGTATTGCCGCTATTTATCGTGGTACTAGTAAGACCCAGGAGTTCTACCAATGGACTGCCCTTTAGATTGGCACTCCCACTATTTTTCTTGAATGTCATTTCATGGGGTAATCCTGTGGTAAGAGTATATCCATGCTTTGCTAGCTCCTTAGCCAGTGTTATAGGGGTGTAATGGGAATCTGGCAACTTTGGCTTGTTGGCATTCACAACGACATAGCCATTGATTAAATTATACCAAGAATTGTACAAAGAGCAACTAACCAGCCGAACCTTATGGGCTTTGATGGGGGGATTCAAATAAGTGGTAAAGTTATTCTTGTCGCTTTCCAAAAAGACGATCATTATATTAGATACGCCAAAGCTGCACCTCCGGCCAGCCCTGCAACTCCTACAAATACCAGCTCATTGTCTTTTTGTTTCTTAGAAGGCTGGTAGTAATTCTTAAACTGGGGCTTTCTCATTCTAAAGTCGGGTTGTGCTTGCGCATAGAGCTTAAAGGCGTAGTCAAAGTTCTTATCCGCCTGCATTTTGTCTTGGTAGTTCTTGTCCAACCAATCCCTGTAAGCTTGTCTTTTTTCATTCCAAGCCGCCACGTCCCTTTGATACTTTTCCAGCGCTAAGTCGTGTCTCTTTCTTTCGGCAGCGCCACTATGATCGCCTCTGACTAATCTATCCAAATACTGACCACCATAATTAGCTCCAGTGAATGCTAAAGCTGCGATAACTCCGCCTGCAACCAAACTAACCATTTATATGTTAGGAATGTATTTTTCCTTCTGCAAATAGTCCTTAAGGGCAATACTGCCCGCCACCGCGGCGGTCATTTTAGCAAAGTTACCGAGGTCCTTACTGGGGTCTTCAGTAAAGTCTTCTTTGAGCACCTTCTTACCTACCCAACCGATACCCGCAACGATGGAAGTAATGATGGCTGCCTCTTCAACAGTTTTCAATAACGCGGACGACATTATATTACATCGTGAGAAGGTTTATCTTTCTTGTCGAATCCTTACGCAAATATTCCCCCAACGCCATAGCAACGGCAAGGGAAAAACTCATTTTTAAGACATTGACTAGGCTTTTACTGGGGTCAGGCGTAAGCTTTACCCCGAAAAGCTTCTTACCAGCAAGGCCAATACCACCAAGAATGGGAGCAATGATGATAGTACCTACGAATTTACTCATTATATTACAGAGCGAAAAGGTTCATTCCATTTCGGGTATTCTGCTTCTCTTAGGAGGCTCCTGCGTTACATGCACGGGTTCTACCTTTGGCTTTGCAGCTTTCCATTGCAAGTAAAGGCTGCCTGCGGCCAAAACGACTCCTAACGCGCCGATGACGTACCCTGGATTAATAAAGGATTCGCCTTCGTCCTCCTTCTTTTCCTCTTTTTTGGCTTCGTTCTTCCTGTTCATCTCTGCGAGCTTCTTCCCCGCGGCAACTCTGCCTGGAGATTTAGCCTTGGTGATCTTCTGCTCCTCTTGGGGCTGCTCCTCTGTCTCTGGTTCGGCTTCACTCATTTACACTAAGGACTTGAAGGACTTGATAAGTAACTTAAGATGGCTTGGTAAGTAACTTAGCGGCGACTTAAGGACGACCTGGGTAAGTACTTAAGGATGACTTGACTAAGTACTTGAGGCGACCTGACTAGGTTCTTTGTCGACCTCGGCAAGTGCTGCCGTAAATACCCTTTCGACTTCTCTGTCCTTCTTAAAGTCCTTCCAAGACGTCGTAAGTTCTTTCAAGTCAACGTGCTGAGCTACGTGAAGTGCCGCAGAGGCGACTGCCATTAACTTACCGCACTTCAAAGACAACCACCCACAGGTTATCTTAAGTTCTTGGGATATGACAAAGTCATCTCTTATGTCCTTCTGTAGTTGCTCCACGTCGTCTATGGGCAGTGCAAGTCCAAGCAATTTAGTTGCCAGCTTAATTGCGGAGTCTGCTACGGCGTCCGTGGTTTTACTTGCAAGGGCAGCCTCGTACCTCTTATGGAACTTCTTAACTTCCTCTTCCGACAACTTATTAACCTGCTCATGGGTAAGTTCCTTGCCTATCATTTCCTTGCACTTCCCAGATGACACAAGGATGTTAAGTTGTTCCTTAAGGTTACTTTCGTCTAGCTGTGTGGGGACTTCATCTATGAGCTGCTCAATCTCCATATATGTTAGGAATCTAAGATTCTTACTAAATACGGAAACCTCAAAGAGAAGATCATTTTGGAATGTTGGTGTGTCTTTAAATGCCGCATGTATTCGTGTAACTGTTCCTTGGATATTTCGCCGCCGTAGTCGCTTAAGATGGTTTCCAGGTCACTCTTACTTGGAGTATAAAATACGACAAGTGAACCTATGTTTTCCCTGAAGGGCTTAGAGACACTGGTAAGCTGCTGCGAGAGCAACCAAACGCTAATATTGTCATGTCTGCCGCTGAAAGCAAGCTTCACGAGTTCCGACGTGCGTCTTTTTACGTCATCTCCGCAGGCAATGTCATCCAATATGAGTAAAGTTTGCGTATCCTTAGGGAATTGCCTATGCCAGAACTTAAGAGGGGATGTCAGCAAAAATCGAACATTTTGTGGCAACGGTCGAAAAATCGATTTCGCTCATATTCTAACCTTAGGTAGGCCTTATTCTAACTAGAACCACTATATAGTTTGTTTTTAAAAATATCGCTTATTTTACGAGAAAAACGAGAAAATTGATTTTTGCGGATTTCAGCCTTTTGACGGCGGAAAGAAATCGACTACTTCAGAGCCTTCGCGTCGCAAAGAAAAGTAATTCAGACATATAAAACCATTATAATCTTATCAATTGGTATCTAAACTTGTTTTAGGAAAATGTTCAGCTATCTCAGTTTCCTTTTTCAAGACGAAAAAAAATTTTTTTTGACCCATACATTTTACAATACCAAGAGTATAGAAAGTTTAAAAAAATATTTTGGTATGTGCTATATAAAATAATGGGCTAAAATTTGGGCTAGTTAAAGTTAAGATGCTATATAATCTTATTCCACTGAAATTTGGTTGGGTAAATTATTTATCGCGTAAATAAAAAGCTTGAAATTCTTAAAAAATTCAGCGATTTCTCTGTCGGCAAAGATCAGTCGATTTCAATAGTTCTGCACAAACAACGCAATAAATCCGAGTTTGTTCGTTTTTCGAGCAATAATCTAAAGCAAAAATACTTTAAAAGGCCTAAGTTATTATTTTTAAGATAACGAAGAATCTTTTGAGGCTCAGATTCAAACACGCTTTGCTATTCGCGACTGAGAAGTGGACTGAGTATTGTAAGCAAACTTGAATAACTAACAAAGTGTCTAACGATTACAGTAGGGATTGCTCACCATATTTTCGGATTACTTCAGACTATTCTGCTTTAACCGTTGAATATTATTTATAGTTAGGTGAAGAATAAGTAGTCGTTCTATTTTTCTTGCTCCTACCATGATAAATTGGGAAAGGACGGTAATCTGAGATGTAAACATGTAATCCACAATGCATGCCGCTTAAAACAATACACGTCACCAGTGACACCAAACTGACAGTGACATCTGATTATAAGATATCGTCGTGTGTTTCATATTTTTGAGATGAATTTCCTAGGTAACTGAGGATAAACTAACAAACTTTACCTTCAAGAGAGACAGACTGCAAATACAGGTGTTGACTAATTCTTGCAGGAGATGTAAGTATGGCTTCTTGCGTCTTGTCTTAATGTGAGACGTCTCAAGCTCGAAGGAGGCACAGATTTCCTGAAGCATTTGGATTGAAAAAGATGATAGCTTGGATTTGGATGCCATTTCGCAGATATTGTAGTGATCAAACATGATTGGATGTTTTGCAGAAACCAGTTCCATTACTTCATTCATTACATGAAACAATTCTTTTTCTTTGTTTTCCTCATTTTTCTTCATTTCATCGTTGTCTTCGTCATCAGCTGAGCCTAGCTTCTTTTTTCTTGCCAAACGCGAGAAAAAGCCTGCAATTTGTTGCGACGTAAGATATTCATTCTTATTGAACATACTTGAGCCATCTTTGTTTTTGGCCCTTCTCATGGTCTGGGCCACAGCTGCAGGATTGGCCTTCCTTCCAGTTGATTCTCCGTTTTCAAAAATATCGGTTAGATAGTTTTTCTGTGCTTCATTAAATCTTTTTCGTTTTGCTGCTGATTTTAGTGCCCATCCTTTAGGAAGCACTTGATCATGATCTAGATTGACGGTAGTGTCCCCATCTATCTGAGGAACGTCAGTAGCACCATGCTCTAGCTTTGTAGCGTACATAATCATAGCTCTGTCATACAGAGTTTCATGCTCAAGAACATATTTGTGGCTTCCATAATCAATATGCTTTTCGAGAGAAGAATATCTCTGAAAAGACATAATACAGCCTTCTTCGGGGCAAAAGAATAACGCATTTTCGTCATCTCGACCAATTTTCGCGCCCTCACTATCTTCGTCTTGGTTATCTTCTGTTAAGTTGACATCATCATCATTATCATCATCGTCATCATCATCGTCATCATCATCGTCATCATCATCATTATCCTTAACTTTTTTTACCTTCTGCAGTGACTCAGCTTTAAGAGCGGGTTTTTTTGTCGGCATTTTTCTTGCTTTGATGGAAAGAAAGGTAACCTTTAATACTTCATAATCTGGAATTTTGTTGAGCTTTGGCAATTTGTTGGGCAGATTAAAGCTACTCCAAGGCATAAATTTGCCAGCACCAATTTCATAAGCCCTCCAAACTGTAATTCCTTCATTGCTGTAAGCGATGTTGTTAATAAAGCTCACACCTTCCCATTTTTCTGATAAGTCTGGAGAAGCTTGAGCGCCGCACAGTGTTACTCTTACCCCAGGGATTCCTCCAAATGACTCCATAGCACACTTCATTTGTTGAGCAGTATCTATATCATGTCCTGAGTTTAAATACTTCTTCATATGATTCTTGATAGTTGCAGCCTTTCTATCGCATGCGCCTTTGCCGCCCTGCGGGTCTGAGAAATCAATGCGCACTAGATTAAAGTCATTTTGTGATGCAACCTGATAAATGCCAAGGATTGTCGATGCAGAATGATAACATCCGGCATTATCTTGTCTGAGGTAAAGAGAGGTAATGTCAGAAGTGATGCTCTTAAGTTGCTGTAGAACGTCGTCAAAAATAGCCAGAACAGCAGGACTGTCCTGAATGCAGCTTTCAAATATATGTACAAACGTCAACATTTTCATTTCTCCTTCATCTGTTTTGGTCATGGCAACAGTTATGTGCCAGGGGATCCCGCGCTTACCAAACCAGTCTTGCTGGCTTTCTCGGAACTTTCTTGGCAAAAACTTCATTGCCCAGTCGGAAACTAAAAGCACTGCCTCCTTTCTTAAATCTTTAATAATTTCTTGCCTTGCTTGATCTTGATTAATTGATCGTAAAAGATGGGACTTCCAGGCCTCGATGTTCTGCGCGGACTGGGAGATCAAGAACTCCATTTCTCCTTTATCTTCCAAGGTGCATCTAGTGCTTTCTACTACGCATTTTATTTCTTTCAGAGTTACAGGAAATAAGTTACATCTATCGCATTTCAGGTCATGCTCGTGGTCACAGTCAACCATGTGGTCATCTTCACTTGGATAACTTAGGGCGTGCGTTCTGCAATGATCTGCAACTTTTGAGCTTTTGGTAACGTGAACCTTCAACAAAACATTATAACGATATTATGCATGTATTTCATGATGCTTATTGGTTTGGAGCTTGGGATTTTACTGCAGCGTGCGCTTTCAATAATGAATTGTTGCAGAATAACTGAAAGTGAACATTTAGTTTACCTTATAGTCGCCTTTGAAGTAACGCTTTGCTAGTTTGAGATTCTGCTTTATTTCCTTCGCCCAAGTAAGCCCATTCCCGTAAGTGTCTCCAAGCTTTTCAACCAACTCTTCAAGATCATCAAAGGCTTTTGCTCCAAGTGCTGAAAAGTTGTCTAAGCCCTGTAAAGATTTGCGTATTGAAGCTGAACATACGCTGAGAACTCTGCATAACGAACTACGACTCATTGGTTTGAAACCTGTCTCTTGACAATAGCTTTGGTACTGACAAATAATTTGCTCAGGTATCAAAGATCGTATAACATTTGGGATCCTGATTTCTGTTTGTGACGATAACTTAAGCGTTTTCTCGCCAAATGGCAAATCTTGTACAATATGTGAGCTGGTAATGAATATAATGAAGTGCTCAAGCTTTTCTGGTTGAACGTACATTCGCGTGTTCTTAGTGGAAGGTAAAACTGCCCCTCTGCCGTGGAGTAAAAGGTGGTGTCTTGCAAGATTGAAGCGATATCTTGTCAAACTAGGTATCCACCTGCGAAGCTCTTTAAAACTCAATTTGTCCGCCATGATGGATAATATCTGTCTGCGGGTGCTCCAAGAACTGCTGTTATTGTAGCATTCAGATAAAGCCTCCATAAGGGAGTTATCAACACTACATTTATTAGACTTCGTTTCTTTCAATGCAGAAAATAGCATTTCAAAATCTTCAGGAGCAATCTCCTTCAGGCATGCATCTACAACCTGTTGCGTTTTCCGGATATGAAAACGCTTTGTGCGCTCTGATGTTTGTTCCCATGGCAACGAAAGAGAATGACGAATAGGGCTAATGTCCCGTGAACAAAGGAAGGCATTCAATTTTTCTTTTGGGGAAGGAACAACCTCCGTTTCTTCCACAGTGACGGATAAGTAAGAAGATTCGCTTGGTTGATACAGACTTGTAGGCGTGGAGAACTTTGGATTAAACGTCACCTCCTCCTTTTCGTCCTAAAATTATTTAACAGAAAAAATAATTTAAAAAAATATAAGAAAATGAACGCACTTCTAATTCTGATTTCATTTATCGGTAGAATACGTAAATTCCCGACCCACAAAAACATGTAAAATACGCATTAACGTTTTGTTGATTTTCAGAGTTTCCCACTTCCTCTCCCTTCCCTTCCCACTCCCCTTCCCATTTCCCGCTCCACACTTTTTCATATTATACCAATCCGCCGCCACTCGCGCCGCCTTTACTAATTTAATCTGATTACCAAACCGACTAACAAATAAACAAATATAAAATAACCAAGGGTTTTGAAAACAGCACTAACGCACAAAAATCATTTATTTTAGTAATAAAAGCATTCCTTCAGTTTTCAAGGAGAAAAGATATTTACCAGCGACAAATTACTTATTTGCTCAACGATCCTCTGTTCATCCAGTTCCTGTCTTTGGGAGGCGCTGGTGGTGACCGGAGTCTGTGGATCGGAGTCTTCGAGTTGTTTAAGAGTTTTTCTGCAATTTATGCACATTCCTACAAGTAAATGAAAGAAACATTTTTATTACTATAAAAGTATTTCATAGAAAGAAAAAATGCGCAAATCAAACCTCGAGTATCATTAGGAATGCAAACTTGTTACTGACCTGAACCTACTTGTAGGAATACCTCAGTCTTATTTAATATCATAGACGAATCGGATTTTCCTATTCCTCTTTCAAATCTCGGCCATTTTCCTTTGGTCTTTTGATGCTTAGATATTTCAACAGGTACTCTGCACCTTGTATTGCAGCCTCTTGTCCATCCCAATCCTAATTTTGAACGATGGAATGGACATATTGACCACGTATCAACATCATTTGGACAAACAAATATGGCTGCCCGACTCAAGATCAAGTCAACTTCATTTTCGGGGCCAGAGAACGCAAAGGCGGTCTTGTGGTCGAAAATCTCCTTTCTGCAGGCCAATAAAGGGATTATGGCAGTATCTCGTTTCCTGTCCTTTGGATCGAACCCACAGCTTCCTCCAACCAAAAGTTTGTTAGTTTATCCTCAGTTACCTAGGAAATTCATCTCAAAAATATGAAACACACGACGATATCTTATAATCAGATGTCACTGTCAGTTTGGTGTCACTGGTGACGTGTATTGTTTTAAGCGGCATGCATTGTGGATTACATGTTTACATCTCAGATTACCGTCCTTTCCCAATTTATCATGGTAGGAGCAAGAAAAATAGAACGACTACTTATTCTTCACCTAACTATAAATAATATTCAACGGTTAAAGCAGAATAGTCTGAAGTAATCCGAAAATATGGTGAGCAATCCCTACTGTAATCGTTAGACACTTTGTTAGTTATTCAAGTTTGCTTACAATACTCAGTCCACTTCTCAGTCGCGAATAGCAAAGCGTGTTTGAATCTGAGCCTCAAAAGATTCTTCGTTATCTTAAAAATAATAACTTAGGCCTTTTAAAGTATTTTTGCTTTAGATTATTGCTCGAAAAACGAACAAACTCGGATTTATTGCGTTGTTTGTGCAGAACTATTGAAATCGACTGATCTTTGCCGACAGAGAAATCGCTGAATTTTTTAAGAATTTCAAGCTTTTTATTTACGCGATAAATAATTTACCCAACCAAATTTCAGTGGAATAAGATTATATAGCATCTTAACTTTAACTAGCCCAAATTTTAGCCCATTATTTTATATAGCACATACCAAAATATTTTTTTAAACTTTCTATACTCTTGGTATTGTAAAATGTATGGGTCAAAAAAAATTTTTTTTCGTCTTGAAAAAGGAAACTGAGATAGCTGAACATTTTCCTAAAACAAGTTTAGATACCAATTGATAAGATTATAATGGTTTTATATGTCTGAATTACTTTTCTTTGCGACGCGAAGGCTCTGAAGTAGTCGATTTCTTTCCGCCGTCAAAAGGCTGAAATCCGCAAAAATCAATTTTCTCGTTTTTCTCGTAAAATAAGCGATATTTTTAAAAACAAACTACATAGTGGTTCTAGTTAGAATAAGGTCTACCTAAGGTTAGAATATGAGCGAAATCGATTTTTCGACCGTTGCCACAAAATTTCAAAATTGTTCGATTTTTGCTGACATCCCCTCTTAAGGTGGCCGGATAACTCACTGGGGTCTAAGATATCTACGAAGAAGTCGTCATCTTTTACGCCTACACCCGTCCAGGTTTTGTTGTTCACGTAGGTGGGGCAAAGCAGCACTATGTAGTCAAATCGGTATCTAAAGGGTCCTTGCAGCTGCTCTACTACGAACTGGGTCTTTCCGCAGCCGGTAGGCCCTACGATCAGAGCATTACAAGGCATGTGATCTGGGTTCATATATATGGAGCCCGTGGAAGCAGTTAAAGAGATGGTTAACATCGTCAAAAGGAAGTCAGACCTGGAAAGAACCGTAGAGATGCAAAGGGAGGAAATAGACCGGCTGAATGGACGCGTAAAGGAGCTATATGAGGAAATGTGTGGTCTGAAGCGAGCAGAGCGGTTTGGCGCTTTGATAACCATGCCAACGTGGGCCAAAGAGTCAGTTGCGGACTTTGTAAAATATCCCATGTAGAATGTTAAATGGGGGTTAAGATGTTGTTAAGGAAGGTCAGAAACCCTCCTAGAATGTTAAGGAATGGTTGTTATCTTGTTAAGGAAGGTCGAAAACTATCTCAGAAATCCTCCTAGGATGTTAAATGGGGGTTAAAATGTTGTTAAGTATATATGGACTGCTTAAGTTGTAGGAAGGTGTTTAGTAGCAAGCAAAGGCTGCAATACCATGTTAGGCATGGTGTTTGCACAAAAAACCGATTAGTAAGGTCTGTGAGGACTGTGGTAAGGAGTTCAGCACTCTTCAAAAGTTGCAGTACCACATTAAGAAGGGTGTTTGTCGTAAGGAAATCACCACCCGGTGCAGCTACTGTGGTAAGGTCCTTAGTAGCCGCCAACGTCTTCAGACACATAAGAAGATACATGAGAAGAAATACCAAATTCTTGCAAAGGAATACAACTTAGAAGGGGTAGACTGTTATGAATGAGGGGATCTTATGAGCCGTTGTGAGCATAAAGATGGCTACATAAGGGATAGAATTGACTACTTTAGGAAGATAAGTAAGACATTCCCATTCTTTGTTTCCGCCGAAGGTGTCCCCTGGACTAACAGGGAATACTGGAGGCAGCAGTGTGGGAAGTGCGGATGTATAAGGGAGGAGGAGCACATACTCAACTGTCTCTTAACAAGATAACAACCATTCATTAACATTCTGAGGGGGGTTCTGGGAGGGTTTCCGACCTTCCTTAACAACATCTTAACCCCCATTTAACATCTTTGGGGGATTCCTAATAGGCACCTGTGGTTACCTTAAATATATGGACTGTATTACATGTGAACCCCCTGCAGACTGCATTACTACGCCCAAGCCTAAGACGAGAAAAAAATACACCTGCCTTCATTGCGGCAGTGCATTTTTTAAGGGGCATTGGTGCTCAGCCGACCCAAAGGCGCAGCGTATGATGGTAGACGCTCTCAACTATGTAGAGGAGAAGGAGAAAGACACTTAGCCACGTCAAACTCCCACCTGCCGTCTTTCTTACCATAGGACTTCAGATGTGTGAACTCCTGACCTTCGACGACGTACCGCACCCTGTCAGGCGCCCACAGGGAGTAGTGGGTGTCTTTGTCGTCCTTGAAGACCAACCGTAAACGGTCAATGTCCTCAAACGCGACAAAATTTTTTATTTCATACACTTTGCCTTCCTCTAAGTCCCTCCAGTGGATTTGTTTTACAGCGTTAAACGTCATATATCCTATGGAATATTTTCAAATGCGTTTTTAAAGTGTCCGTGGACTTGAATCTTTTGCGGCAGTAGGCGCACGGTAGACGAATACCTTGGGAATATTCCATGATATCCCTACAAATGTCGTCGTAGTCGTTGCTAACAGACACTTTGAACCCGTTATGCTCATACCGCTGCATTACTTTACGTTGATCCTCAGACAGCACTCCGTTGCCTTTAGGGGTCTTCAATTCTAAGCAGAAGCCGTTATATCGCACATGCGCATTTAGGATTAACAAGTCGGGTTGGCCGCGTTGACATCCTTTCTGCCAACACTTTGCGTTTGCCGTCGCTATCCTGCAGTTCGCCTAGACCAGGGGTCACGAGCATTTGGGGGTAGAACCTGCGGATGTAGTCTACGACTTTCTTATGCAGGTCGAATTCATTTTCGATCTTGAATACCAACTTGTTTGGACTGTCAAAACGCCGCTCTATTTCATACTTGCCTGTCTTGCGCAGCGCGGGGAGGACCTCTTCAAGCACCCAATCCTGAAACTCCTCTGCCCTTGGCATCTTAGAGCTAAATATTAATTGATACAACCCAGATTCAGTTACGTACAGGGAATCTGGGTGTAAGTTGGAAAGGAGGCGATTCACCTCCCTTCTAAGTTCGCTAAGCTTTATCTTATACTTATCGCAAACGTGCGCCTTGATAGCATCCTTTGGACGTTCATATTCCAATGCCAAAGCCACTTCCTTCGCCTTAAAGTACAATTTGTCGCCTTGCACCACGCATTGCAGTTTGGTATCGTTGTTTTCGAAGATGCGTAACATGGTATATTAGTCAAATATTTCATTCTTTTTTTCCAGCAGGATGGCGAATCAATACGCAACGCTCTTTAGCTGATTCATTTCTACGCTTAGCTGCGCGTCAGATACAACGAAGACGTAGCAGTTTATCTTAGTAGTGTCGCTGGCATGTTTGGTGCGTTTAATCTCCAAAGTGATGCCGTCTTGGGTGTTTACCAACCGCAACCCCTGACCATGCATACTCTCGTCGTTGGTGGTGCGCATGTCAATCCACAGCGCGTACTTATCCGTGAAGAACTCCTTTAGGGCAATCTGGTCGCCAAACTTGCGTGCGACTTCCCGGAACATATCCGCGGGCTTTATCCCTTGGGAGTAGACCTTGTTAGGTACTCCGTTAATACTAACGCCTACGTTGGTAATGTTAGGATTAAAGAATACCTCGGAGTCGCGCAATCCTGCGGTGTATGTCTTCGCGAACAGCAGCATTAACTCCGTTAGGCCGCCCAAAGGGAATCAGAAACCCTTCAGGTACGCCTTGCGGAATTACAGGCGCAAAAGGACAACCTGGAGCGGGAGTTGGGGCTTACTACCAAGGAAAAGGTAAAAAGAGCCCTGTTGAAGTATGGTATTCCCCTTGCATTCGCGGTTGCTATTTCGAGCGTAGTAGGATATGTCCTATCCGCGCTCAAGGCTACGGGTGCAGGCGTAAAAAAACTGGGTTCTGGTTTGACCAACTTAGGAAAAAAGATGGCAGCCGGCCTTCCTGGGCTGTTGGGTTCTGTCGTTTCCTTGGTACTTAGGACCGGTGGGGAACTGACGAAGTTCGTGGGGAATAACGTTTGGATCTTGGTCGTTGCTATTGGGGTGGTCCTCCTGAAGAAGATGAAGGTTTGATTTTATCCTTGTGTATCACTGGGGGCTTATCGTCGTCAGGCATCCGAGGCATCCTTGACTGGGGATAAGTAAAGACAGTGTTAGCCCCGACTTGGTAATTTGGCACTAAAGGTATGGCGCTCATGGTGCTAATGGGCTTATGATTCCAAATAGCATCCGACCTACTATTAGAGGTATTTATTCCAACCATACCAGGATTTGGTGGGTGAGCATCGTTGGGACGAATTTGAAGCTTCGCATATTGACAATTGGCTATCATGTGAAAAGTCACCGGCTGTTGGTTTTCCGTGCTCGTGGTCACGGGCTCAAACGTGAAATGAACCGGAAGCCTCTTATTATCTTTTTTTCTGTAGGGTAGTAATGGGTGGTTATTTTCGTCGACGATTCTAAACCCGACATTGCAGTTATTCCACGTGGTAATGATAATAGTGCACATGATTAATCCTAAGCCCCCAACCTTCACACACAATCCGGTGTCATACCATTTATCAGTTTCGTACCTTCTCTCCTCTAAGTCATGAAAGAACCAATCTTCCTTTACGTATGGGTTGTTCATATATCCCAGGCAACAAAGTTACCTTCTAGAGACTAAGCACCGTAAGAGTGCTAATGCTCTTATGATTATAAACATAGTCTCTTTGGTCCTCTATGCTATTTACCGTAACCTTTCCCGTATCGTCGGCGCGCATTTGCAGCTTTACCTTCCCGTGGCAATCGGCGACCAGGTGGAAAGTCCAAACGGAATGATTTTCAAGGCTGGCTGGGTTTGGCTCTACGGAGAAATGTACAGGCTCTCTGTTATTCGTCTTCGCGCGCATAGGCTGCAGTATGCCGTTGTCATCCAAGAACCTAAAACCCACGTTGGCGTGACTACACGCACCAATGCAAATGCTGCATATTATCAGCTTCTTTCCTGAGTAGTTCAGGTCCACAGACATCCCGGTGACATCAACCCAAGATGCCTTGGTATATTTTTTCTCGCCTGTGTAAGTCATATAAACACAATCTACTCCTGCCACGTCGGGGTTGTTCATCGCCATATATAATAACTCAGACCAATGCTTGCGGTGGCTAAGCCGACCTTTAGTAAGTTATGGTCATATTCCTCAGGTATCGTAGGCATAACATGGACCTTCTTTGATGGTTTCTCTACGGGTGGCTCGTGTACCTTCTTTGGCTTCTCTACGAAGTGTTGAGTCCCTTCAAAAGTGTCAGAGTTCACGTCATTCACCCCAAACTTTATATCCTTAGTAGCTCGTTGAAGTTTGTTGTTGTATCCTACTACAGAACCAGTATTTATAGATAGATTACTAGGCATTAACCAACAACCTAGGGCTACTGCATAGTCTAACCTTGCCTTAGAATTTTGTATAGCTAGTTGGTAACTATTGTACGCCCTTGCTAATTTCACCCTCCAAAATTGAACTTTCGAATAAGATCAAGGCTTTGGCTCGCGTCTCTTCTGCGGCGCCAGTATTTCCAATTATGCTAGATCGGGTGTTTACCTGAGCTCCAAGGATAGAATACACGTAAGCTTCTATGCTGCGATTCAAACGAGCAAGGCCGGCTCTAGTTAGTCCTTTACCTACTTTGGGTATGAAATTAAGATATTGCTTTGTTTGCTCGTCGTTGGTAATCTTAATAATCAATGGATTGGCCCCTGCATACTTACCACCCTCATCCTTAAACAATGGACCGTCTCTAACTACCTTAGTGGTCTTAGCATTTGGTTCGAAGAAGGTGCTGCTGTCGTAAGTTACCTTATGATAACCCGTGTTCCACTGTAGCCGCAATGCATGAACTTCCTTATCGCTTAGCTCGTGTCCACCAATTCCCCAATAAGCCCAAATATGTCCCAGACCATTGTTAGCACCGGCAGTGCATCTAAAGTCTTTCCCCACGACTCCAAACTCTTTACAAAGTCTGTCATAGGCTGGAACATCGTATCTGTTATCTCTAGGATAAAACGCAGCATCTCCCGGCAATGCAGTAACGCCCATCTCATGTAGTATTCTTCTAACCGTGAAGTGAAAATGAAACATGAATATTGAATTCTTCATCGAGTTCGCACTCACACCGCAGCCGCCAGTGGCGCACCAAACCGCAAAGTTTAGTTGCTGCGGCCAATAACGCATGTTAGGAGCTCTCAACCATTCGTGAGATTCTTTTGCAGTGGTATGAACAATGGGAACGTCTTTGAAAATGTCTCGCACTTTAGCAACAAAGGAATGGTTGTTAGAAATCCGCATGTTTAACGTTAGGTCCAAGCTTGGGTGTTCATTAAATGGAATCGCAGGTACTGAATAAGTGCTGGTACCAAGCAATAATTCCTTTGATCAACCGGGTTCGACATGTGTGGGTTTAGGCTTAACATGTGTGAGTTTAGGTTGCGGATGCTTCAGCTGATCGTCTATCTGATTGACCAGCGTAGGTTTCAAATCCTCATTGCTGTACATCCTAGAGCCGTTAAAGTAAATCCCATCGGGTCTGCGCTCAAACTTAGTAGGGTCTGCATGCGGAAATATTTTCCTGAAGGCCCTCCAATTCCAGTAGTCCCTGTTGTCGTGATGTGGCTGCTCCTCAATGTCATTCCCAAAAGCGTCGTACATTAGTATATATATAATGGATGTTATACCATCGGCACCTAAGATGTACCCAGATATTCCCTATACTACACCTAACGAAATAAATGCCGAAAACTTTAGGCTCAATAAGGCAAATTTAATACTGGCTTACTTGGAAGGGCAGACGAAACACTACGAAAAAGTTAGGAAGAAATACGTTAGAGCCCGGAGCACGCTACATAAGATTGCGATAACTTTGGGGTCCATATCCGTAGTGTTAACGGGCTCCGGCGTTGCTACTTCGCTTACCGGACCCGGAGTAATCGTAGGGGTTCCTTTGGCCGACGTTGGGACAGCCTGTGGTATTGTTTCTGCTGTTGCTACGGGTATTATGAAAAATCTATCCACGAAAATATCAAAACACGACACGACAATAGCTCTGTCTAGGGCTAAAGTAAATACTATTACCGACCTTGTCTCAAAGGCATTGCGTGACAGAAAGATAGACGACGTAGAATTCTCGATTATCTTAGCTGAAGAGGAAAAGTACGAGAAACTAAAGTCGGACATAAGAAACAAAAAAACAAGAAGCAAAAGAGGAGCTTCAAAGAAAGCTCGCTCAATAAATATTTGCTTTGAAAAAAGCGAGACAGGATTTTGTTTGCATATTGAACGACAGTCTGGTTCATATGCGTAATCGAATGTCTGAAGCTATCATTAACATCAGCACATTCCTGAGCGCCTTAACAACCAGCGATTTTAAAAGTGGATATCGAATCTACTTTCAAACTTGCTGGTTGTTAAGGCGAAGGGGTATGATCGGAATGTTGTCTATTGTCTTACACGTGAACAACTCATTGTTCTTTCTAGGTTCGCCACTTCCGCCACGTGAAAGTAAAAAACCCACGGTCATAGCTCGCAGCTGTTATCATTATTACGTCGGCCGCCTCGGAATCCATCCTAACAGGGGGTGGTTGGGGTCTATTTCGTAAAATATTTCGTAAATTTCGACAGGGTAATAAGGAATATCTTTATCCAACCGACAAAACATCCACTCGGCCCTTCTCATACTATCTTCAGAAACCTCGGGAATAGAGTCACCGGTAATTTCAGACAAAAGATAGGGAATACCTTTGTAATATTTCCCTAGTTTTAATTTTTTCAATGTCTTCCTTAAGCTTTGTGGTGTTGGTTCTTTTAAGTCAAGCGCAATCATTTCCATTACTTCGTTGTCTAAATTTACCGGCCGAAGACCTTGGATGTGACTCATCCAGTCCCTAAAGTATTTCATTCTCTTGTATGGGGTCTTCTTACGACCTCCGTTAGAGTAATATTGTTCCCTGGTAGCACAAGGTACGGCATTGCGAATGTTCTTACCACACTCGTAGCACTGTGCTGACGTGTCATATTCTATTTGCATTTTTTTTTGCCACAACAAATATACTTATTTGGCTTACTAGGTACAAACTTGGGTTTCAAGCACTTTATACAAAAATCATTAGCAAATTCTTTACATTCTTCGCACTCCATATATAGACTAACATATTTAACCAAATAGACGCTGGATGCGGGTATGTCCCGGACAAACCTAGGTTCTACAAACGCGGGTGAACCTCGGATGGGTGGTGTTTTGGAACCCCCATCCCCTATACTACTGAATTACCTGCTATATTATAATGACGTGTTTTTTTTGGAACTATTGCCTTTTTCGACTTAGATACGTCTTATCTACGTCTAAATGCTTTTTATATACTCTAGCACACTGGCACGCATAGAAGAAACGTCTTTTTTCTACCTCCAGGATCGCGCTCTTACACCTTGCTAATGCCACAAGGGTAATCTTACCAGTCAAGATTATTGCGAGTATGTCATCTAAACGCACGACATGCGTATACTGCGGGTTGTGTAGGTTAGGTGGAACCCCTGTTCAAGAAGTATCAGGGACCCGCACACATCTTCTCAGTAGTGTCTAGTACAAGACCCAATGCATATCAATCAATTTTGTTCAAAGCCAATGCAACTTTTTATTTGATTTTATCATTGATACATATGCTTGCCGACTCAAGTGAAAAACGCCTGCGCATTCTTTGAATCTGTATAAATCCGTATGCAAATTAGTCAAAACATAGTGTAAACATGCCTGATAAATTGGATTTCACAAAATGCCAAAGCTTAGTGTCCATGCTTGAAACTAAGGCTAATTCTTTCATATTGTGTTTGTTAATACAGTATCTTGATCTGACAAAAGTGTACTCTCGAACTTTTTTGTATACTTGGGGAAAACAAAGATTTATTTTCTCAGTCAAAATCTTCAAAATTCTTAGAAAACGTGATGAAATGCACGCATGCGCAAACGTTTTTCTTTAGTGTCATACTCGCCATGTCTGTGCATAATATCAAAAGTATAGTTTGCATTATATTTTCCCTTCTAGCAGAGCCTATTTTCCTTTTGTTTTGGTTGAGAGAGAAAAATAGACTCTGCCGATGTAGGACGTTATTTCTGTCGCGCATGCGTGGCATAACTTAGCAACGCTGTCATGATTTTGACAGCCGCTCTCGTCAAACAATGTTTGGCGCCACGGTGTCTTACATTTGCTCATGCGCGCTACATGTAATCGGTAAAAAACCGGTTTTAAAACTGGTTTTGTTCGTCCACAATCGTGGACGGCGGTGTATCAAAGGAAACGCTCTACATCGGCAGAGTCTCCTTCCTCCCCGCCTGAACGAAGGGAGAGAAAGAGAAGAGAGACTCTGCTAGCAGGGAACATTATATTATGAATCATCACAAAACTCTGAAACTAAACACAGTACCAGACTGCAGTTCTGAATCGATACCAGACTGATCATGGTAAGGAACGCTTTTTTTGTTGAGCATTTCCCATTTCTTTGCTGAGGCTAGTTCGTCAATCTTTTTCTTGTAGCCCATGCTCTCAGTATCATAAGCATCTTGGCGAATAGTGAAGCAAATGATACCACCTGAAAAATAAATACGAATTTCGTATGCTTCAAGAGGACAGGGCAGGAAGAAGGAGATAAGGAGAGGAGGGGAGTGGGAGGCATCATTTCTTTCAGAACCAGCTGAGTTTACCTTTAGAATAAACTCAAGGACAACCAATCAGAATTGAGGATTCAACAATGTATTTTGATTCATTTTCATGATCATGGCAAGAGAGCCAATGAAATATGAATTCTTCCATCTTTAAATTGATTGTAAATGCTAGTCAAATTCATCAGGCAGAATTCCATTTCAATAGACCTATCCCGAATTCGCTTGACTGGTCACGAAACAATGGTTTCAAGTCGAGGTTGAACTTGATGAATAAAAGAATCAAGTTCAGTCTCGACTCCAAACCATTGTTTCGTGGTCACTCAAACGGATTCGGGATAGATAGGTCTGTTGCCTACATTGTATTCACCCCCTGCTCCAAAAATGCTAACCGAAAATGATAATTCATAATTCCTTTTGGGGAATGCGGTCAACACAGTCTATGATATTACTATATATTCCTTGTTTATTCACCAAGCAAATATAGCATTACCATACTTCTGGACATTGTACAAACTAGGTAAGCGGGCCAATTGGGAGGATTATAATCTTGTGCATTGTTGTTGTTTTTTTACTTTCTGGCACCCTATTCTGAAAACTTTAACAAATGAGATTTACCTGGTTTAACAAGTCGCACAATCTCATCTAGTGCAGGAGGTTTGACATGTGCAACAGTGATCGTACCAGAAGAAACTAGTGCATCATATTGACCTGTCTGGATCTGATCTATCTTCTTCTCACTGATTGGTGCACAGATCAGATTCTTGTAAATTCCTTTTTTAAGTGCAATGTTCAGCATTTCTTGAGATATGTCCAGCCCATCAATGTCAGTGTACCCTAGATCTTTCAGGTGCTGTCCTAGATAACCTGTCCCCGCCCCAGCATCCAGGATTTTTTGATTGAACCTTCCATCCTGGAAGAGGCGCTCCATTTCAGCTTCGAAGAATTCTGAACATGGTTTATGGACCATATAACCAAAGGTCGCTGAATCCTACAAAAGTAAGAAAAGACCTAGTTGTTTCTATGGTTACCAGTCGTTTCGCACAATTGCCTTTTCGCACGAACCCGTTCGCACAACTATCACCTGTTCGCACAATTCCAAGAGTCGTTTAGCACAACTTTTACATAACTATATATATGAAATCAAAATTACTTCTCTAATCTTTAGAAGTATATTTCTTTGAAAAACAACTTATATATTTGATAAAATTAATAATAACATGCGTTTTAAGTGCTTGTTTCGATAGTGTTTAATAGAACGACCTCACTTCGTGCGTTTCCGTTGAAAGATCGCTCCCTCTTCTTATGTGAACATTCAAATTCTACTTCTAAGCACTACACTTTATTTTTGACTTTATTATTTGCACTAAAAAAGTAAGACGAAATGATCTATTGCTTTTTTGGAATAAATTTGAGGTCATCATCTGAATGTAAACGCCAAAAACTTAGCGATTGAGTGGAACAATCGAACTCAGTTTACGGTGTTTCATAGGCCGGGGTCTTTTCGCTACTAATACGTTTTTAGTCTCCGTAAAGTAGTTTGTTGAAAACATTATAATATCCTTCTTCTTCATCGAAAAATCGAATGTCTAGGACATCTAGAATCTATTAGGCTTCATTCTTTTCACTAATAAAGTTAAAGGAAAAGATATGGTGCTTTGAGATGAGAGATGTCGTGTGTTGCTGAATCCGACATCTACAAAAAGGATATTGTAATGTTTTCAACAAACTACTCTACAATCAGACTTATTTGTAGCGAAAAGACTCTATGAAACACCGTAAACTGCGCTCGATTTTTCCACTCAATCGTTAAGTTTTTGGTGTTTACATTCAGATAATGACCTCAAATTTATTCCAGATAAAGGCAATAGATCATTTCGTCTTAGTTTTTTAGTGCAAATAATAAAGTGTAATGGATTTCAAGAAAAGAAAGAGTCAGTTAAACGACTAGGAAGCTTGTTGATTACACGAATATGTCGGTGTCGGACAAACGCAGACCGCAGACTGCAGACTAGATATATTTGATAATAATTATCGTTTTGAATTTGTATCACTTTTGTATTGTATTTTTTTCCCCTTACAAACCTATTATATTGCAAATTATATAATAAAGATATAAAAGTATATAAAGGTACCGAACTATTTGTGTGATTGAACACTGTCGCCACTGTTGTCTCGTTCAGCGCGTTACAATGAAAATAGTCGTAAGTATACATCTCTAAAATACATGTTCATTATATCATGTTCTATATACTAGTAAAGATGTTTATATATTTTCTTCTTTGCCTGGCGATATGGCTTATGATTTAGCCATTGTTATGTGGTGACTTCCGGTGCTTGTATGCAGGTAATGGGTCTGGTTTGTGTGGTAGGATTTGTTTTACCACAGGTAGCCCAAGCTTGGTTTCTGTGGTGTTCTGTTATAAGGAAATGTATGGGGAATCATCAAAAATTTCAATAAAATCATCAAAACTTGAAATAAAGCCTCGAAATTTTACCCTATCATTGAGAAATAGCACTTCTTTCGCTCTGCGTGGTTATTTTTTGAATTTAGCCCGTTTTAAGGATTTTTTCCCCCACCAGTAAGAAATAAGAGAAGGTTGGAAACTCGGGATCCAAAAGCGAGCCATCACGAGTCTTTGAAACCTCGTACGTCTTCGAATTTTCTTTCCAGCGCCAAATTTTAGTAATGACCCTTCTCTCACATCCCTATAGAACCAAGAAAGTCGCATTAGAGATTAGTCTTCGCGTCTTTAAGCCATGAAATTTGCCTGTATTCACATACTACCTCGCTTGTTCTGACCCGTACTTGGAGCTCACTGTACACCAGTTCAACGGATTTCTTTCGGCAACCGACCCGAGGTCACGCCGGAAGTCTTCGTATCGTAAATGCGGATTCGATTTGGATATCGTATTTCTTCGAAATTATGGTGAGTGTATTTTTTAACGGCCTAAGATACAAAAGTATTTAACTTATGATTTCGAAAATTATGGTGAGTGTATTTTTTAACGGCCTAAGATACGAAAGTATTTAACTTATAATTTCGAAAATTATGGTGAGTGTATTTTTTAACAGCCTAAGATACAAAAGTATTTAACTTATAATTTCGAAGAAAGACTATATCCAAATCCAATCCGCATTTACGATACGAAGACTTCCGGCGTGACCTCGGGTCGGCTGCCGAAAGAAATCCGTTGAACTGGTGTACAGTGAGCTCCAAGTACGGGTCCGAACAAGCGAGGTAGTATGTGAATACAGGCAAATTTCATGGCTTAAAGACGCGAAGACTAATCTCTAATGCGACTTTCTCGGTTCTATAGGGATGTGAGAGAAGGGTCATTACTAAAATTTGGCGCTGGAAAGAAAATTCGAAGACGTACGAGGTTTCAAAGACTCGTGATGGCTCGCTTTTGGATCCCGAGTTTCCAACCTTCTCTTATTTCTTACTGGTGGGGGAAAAAATCCTTAAAACGGGCTAAATTCAAAAAATAACCACGCAGAGCGAAAGAAGTGCTATTTCTCAATGATAGGGTAAAATTTCGAGGCTTTATTTCACGTTTTGATGATTTTATTGAAATTTTTGATGATTCCCCATACATTTCCTTATAACATGACACCACAGAAACCAAGCTTGGGCTACCTGTGGTTTTACCATATAAATTTCAATTGACCTTTTAAAGGTCATGTCATTAAGAAAGATAATAATTATTGTAATTGACCGTACGAATTGTCAACGAAAAGCAATATACTATCTCTTTGCTTTTCCTAAGAATACACCTTTATATAGTACATGTTCATAGTCTTGGTGATTATTTTCTATACTTGGATTTGCCTGGCAAAATGTATTGAGTTACGATTATTATGCAATGTCATCAACATATGAAACGTGATCGTTTTACCGATTTAGCATCACCAAGCCGGGCTCCCTGTGGGCAAATCCAAGTAATGAACGAGACAACAGTGGCGACAGTGTTCAATCACACAAATAGTTCGGTACCTTTATATACTTTTATATTTTTATTATATAATTTGCAATATAATTGGTTTGTAAGGGGAAAAAATACAATACAAATTGATACAAATTCAAAACGATAATTATTATTAAATATATCTAGTCTGCAGTCTGCGGTCTGCGTTTGTCCGACACCGCGAATATGGCGTCGCTTGGTGGATCGATGTTTCGCGTATAAGGTTTTTTTCCCTCGAACTTTGGCAAGTAAACAATGATAAAGAATGATAAAGCTACCCAAAACACACATTTTATAGATTAGAGTATGGGAAAATAAAGTCATCCGAGTCATAAGTTGGTAGAAACGGACTCGATATGGTAGCTAAGTGAACGCTGTTCGGTCGCGTTTAGACCTCCACTTTCACTGATCGTATCGTGAAATGATCGCTCCAAATATGCTTCAAAATCATATACAAATGTCTTTCAAGAGACTATGTTTTTTTAACAAATCGAAGTTTTGTTTTGGTAATTTCCAATGGTAGCGAAAGGACTTCAAGATGTTAGCGGACTCTGTAGCGAACCGACGGTAGGGAAAGTACGTGGTAGCTAGTTGTCGATTTCATCGTTGACTAGTCGTAAAACTATTATTTTCACACTTGTAACAGTTCGTTAGCCTGACTCTCTTTCACCTTGAGATTCTCAAGCTTTCGACAAGCAAATAAATAAACAAAAAGTTTAATGGCGATTAGTTGGCAAGTCAAGGAAAGATTACACTTTGGCACACTGGAAGCAATGGCACTGTTCGTTTCGTGCAATTTTCGATCAACTCGGATGCTAATAAAGTCTTGAAACATAATTATTGGGGATGAAAACCCATCTACAGGAACAGAGGAAATATATTTTCACGACTTCTTAGTGACCATATACTGTATTTTAAAGTTGTGCTAAACGACACTTGGTCATAGTTGTGCGAACGGGTTCGTGCGAAAAGGCAATTGTGCGAAACGACTGGTTACCATTTCTATTAAACTTAAGTGGCTGATGTGTCACAGCCTGGGATAATCACAACAGAGCTAGGCTCCAAACTCGGTTAAAGCCTAAAGAGCGAATATTAAAATTCAGATGTTGATTTTAAAAGAGGGAGGCAAAGTGGAGAACCTGTAGAAAATCCACGTAGCACAGAAGAGAACCAACAAACAATTATACTGAAATACTGAGCCCAGGAATCAAACCTTCTGTGTTGCATTGGTGTAAGGTGATGAAATTATAGCAGTGCACATCGTCGTCTCACTAATTTTGAAGTGTTCTATCTATTTCTAAGGTTCATTTTGAGACGACTTCTTGGTATAACAGGGTGGAGTCGTGTGACCTCTAAAGTGTAAGTCCCCAATTCAAAGATAAATACCTCCTGGAAGTTGTTTGCCCATTTGTCATAGAGGTTCTTAATTTCCTCATCAGTGGTAGTAGGGCTGATGTTTTTCAGCCGAGAATAACCATCAAAAGAAGACATCTGAAGTGAAAATGAGAGGAAAAGTTGAATATTTAAGATTGCAGAAATGCATGAACCCAAAAAAAACTATAGAAATCCAACCACGTTCGGTGTCCTAGTGCCCTTGGCAGAACGAATTCTGAATAGCATTGGAGTCAGGCTCTCTTTTCCTCCTTTTCCCCCTCCCTCCCCTTGGAAAAGTGTATCTTAGCACCGCATATTCCCTTGATACCTTCTTATCACCATTCACTTTTTATTTTTTATATTATTTTTCCTACCATTATTTTCACTATTATTATCGTTTTATTTTCTTTTTATTTCATTTAGCTCTAAAATGCTTTCACTCCTACGTAAAACAATCCAAGTAAAACAAATAAGAAAACAATGGAATTTTTGTCTACTACTATGTATTATTGAGGGAGCGTTGCGTGACAACACTATAAACGGCTGTTGATGACGTTTGGAATATTTTACTTCAGACGGGCGTATTTGTATCTCTTGTACTAATAAAGATTATACTAAATTCGTATCGCGCGCTTGTCTTATGGTGCTTTATCGTTCGGGTTTCTTTTAGCTCTAATACTTAGCTTGTTAATACAAATCGAATTCCGAAGAATTCCTTTTAAAAAACGTTCTTGTTTTAACGAGGGTAACCTGTGGCCCTCGTTCCATAATCGAATTGGATTTTATGGGGGAAACCGGAGAAACCCTTGAAGCACAGGATATAACCAACTGGAAACTCTTCTCACATATAACACCGAGTCCGAGTGCAGACATTGTCACGTTCGTTCGAAATGCTATAACAAAAGTGTGTTTTCTGTCTATTTTCCTCTTATTTCAGTTGGTAGAGCAACAGACTTCGTGATGAATATTTTGTTTACGCCGTTATGAGAAAAGCTGTGCCAAAATAATCTTGTATTTTCGATGTTTGGTTTTAGATTTATTACCAGTCAGACTCTGTAACGCAATCATTGCCACGCATTCTCAAAGCATTAGAAATATTACAATTTGATTGAAATAATACGTTTTCATTTTAGTAAATGATCGTTAACTTTATTTCGATGATGATGATTATTAAAATATTGAAGTGGGTGCAATAAAAACATGATTTTCAACTTTCGTGATTTGGTCGCCATCTTTGTGCTCCTCAAGAACACATGGCGGCCCCGGATCCCCGGAATGCACTTCAAAAAAAAAAAAAATGGGTATAATCAGTCGCTCGTATCTCCGCATCTAAAACTTCTTTTAGCTAGAATTTTGGCTGAGACATACAGTTTTAGTTGCTCTTTCAGTCTGTGGAGGTTGTGTCGTATATAAGTATTTGGAAGTGGTTTTCGATGACGTAGGTTTGAGCAAGTAATGATGAAAAGGTAAGGGACCATTCATTATTTATGCCAGGGAGGGGGCTGGCAATATTTTGAAATAATAAAAAAAAAAAAAATTCCCAGCCCCAATATAGTGTAATGAAAAAAGCTCGTGACCCCTACAGAGGTTATTGGAAATCTACATAGCCCCCCTCCTTCCCTTAAATATTAAATATTAACTAAAGTACAAGTTTTCATCAACATTCTTCTATTTAAATAGCTCAATCAACAGTTCTTTTAAATAACAAATGAAATGAATTGGTTTAGTAACAAATAAAACTCCTTTCTCTTCTCCAAGATCCTCCTCCTCTTCCTCAAGCTCCTCCTTCTTCTTCTTCAAGCTCATCCTCCTCTTCCTCAAGCTCCTCCTTGTCTTCCTCAAGCTCATCTTCTTCTTCCTCCTCTTCTTCTTTTGACTCTTTTTCTTTGTCTATCAAAGCCCACTCAGTAAGCTTAACCATAATACACTTCCTTGCATCAGCATGCCAATTATAATTTTCAAGTAACTTAGTTAATGCTTTTTGGTGTCTATCTCTTCTTAATGTCTCTAATTGTTCAATCTGCAGCATATCCTTTGTGATGCAGTCATCTAACTTGTCTAATGAATTCGCTTTAATAAGTTTTGACTTCAAAAATAATATGGAGTTTTCTAGCCGCTTTGCCTTTCTTCTTTCTGCTTTTTTCTTGTTCTGCTTAATTTTCTTTGCCTGTTTGAAGAAGAGGGGTTATTTTTCAACCAAGCTTTTTTTAAAAGAATATTCTTCAAAGAGTAATGAGCAGAAAAAGGAAGTACCAGGTGCTGCGTACATTAAGAAAATAATTGATTTTCGCGACAAACATTACCAGCAAGGTGAACTCTACCTTGAGTTTCTCAAAGGTGACTGTTCAAAAACTTCTTCCGATGGAGAACCATGTAAAGAATGCAAGGAAAGAGAATGGATTAGTCCTACAATGCGTCGCATTCCTAGACCAGTGCCAGACACATCCAAATTACCTACGTTTCACTACAAAGATGTGTTCGACTCTTATGGTAATAACAATCATGATGATGAATCTCGCCCTCCAGATGACTGGCAACCTAGGCACAACATCAAAGCAGCATTCAAGGATGGCACATTAAAACTTGGTGACGAAGAAGCAATATCGCTGTTTTCTAGCAAATATATTGTGGAAAAGCAATTAGTAGAGGATTATTTACTTCATCTAGCTATTTTAGCAAGAACAAAGAATATCCGAGAAAATGACAGGAAAGAGCAGCGTCAGAAGAGGGAGCAGAAGCATTTTGAGGAATATGATTGGGACGTTCTCGTTAAGACTGGGGCAATCCAAAAATTAAAAGTCAAAGAGCTAGAAAAATATTTAAAGCACTTTAATCTCTCACTTAGAGGAAAAAAACC
Organism: Actinia tenebrosa; assembly: GCF_029948245.1. Classification (NCBI taxonomy): domain Eukaryota; kingdom Metazoa; phylum Cnidaria; class Anthozoa; order Actiniaria; family Actiniidae; genus Actinia; species Actinia tenebrosa. The sequence goes on along the minus strand of NW_028292571.1, from coordinate 3,960,664 downwards.
CGATAAAGTTCGAAGGGTTTTAGCACACGTCTGCAGTGCCGGAGGAGTAGGACTAGACAATCACACTGGTACTCTGCCTGAGAAAGATCCCAAAGACACTGAATCATCAAGAAGCAGTAGTGAAGAGAGTGACAGTGATGAGGATGACCTTGTGATTGCATATCAAAGTAGTGAGGACTCTATAGAAAGCAATAGCAACGATGAGGAAGGCTTTCAGCAAGTTATCGACGTTATTCCACGTCGATCTAGACGAAATATTCGGCCGTCGCAATCAAGATACAATGAACAATTTTTATATTTCTAACCATTCTACGCCGGCATACGAACAGTCAGAAGTATTTGACTGAGCTTATACTATTGATTTATGATTTACTACTGATTAAAAATTGTATTTATGTGTACTTAGTATAAGCTAATATAGTTAAGATTTCTACTAAAGAAAGTGATTGTTTCCTTTTACTAAACTTTTTTATTAATATTATGCTGACAACAAAAACTAGATGACCTCTCAAATTTGCTGCCATATTTCTGCTGACCCCCCTCTTGAGTCCTCTGAATTTATCGTTACCCCCTCCCAATTCTTGCCAGCCCCCTCCCTGGCATAAATAATGAATGGTCCCTAAAATATCTCAGCCACTAACACAAAATAATTATTCAAGACACGTATTATTTCTTGTTATACCAAATACTGCTATGCCTTCATGGTGTGGTCTATTTGATGTGGCACGAAAATAACACTTACCTTGATAACTACTGCTTCTTTATAAATGAACAGTTGCTTGCCGACGTGTCGTTGGTGCTAAGTTTTTGATACTGTACTAATATCTTCACTTTCACATCCCCATAATCCTTTGCGCCATGGCGGCTAGTATTCAAAACGGTATGGTTTTTCGGCTTTTGGGTCTGGGGTAGGGTTTCATTTTTTGACATTTGGTCTTGGATAGGGTATCATCTTTGTCTGGGATAGGGTTAACAATATGGTAGTTTTTGTCTGGCGAATAGGCTACGCTTTCTGCCGGCACAAAAACAATAAAAACGTTATTAAATATTTTTTGAATAAATTGAATAGCCGTCATTTCGTCTGGGATAGGGCGTACAATTCTTAGTTTTAGTCTGGGGTAGGGTATGTAAAATCAAAATGTTTGAAGGCTACTTGTCAATCATATACAAAACGGAAGTAATCGTGCTGGTGTCTAGATACCAGTCTCTGCTCGAAAAAATCGGCGAACCATCCCGTTTGGGATTTGGCTAAACAATCGAGAATTGTAGTGTTCTGGCAACCCCGTGTGATTTATGACTGCACACAGCACACTTGCGCGTTTTCTATTTCTTCAATTACTTTCCTTTTATTTTCCACAATCACAAGCTAATAAAACTTTTAACAATACGATTACGTTCATTATTTGGGAATCACAAGCTAGTATTCAAAGTTCTATATTAGTGCTGATGGGGCAGCAACCCCCCTTTTAGTTTGGGATCTTGTTTGCAATGCATAGTTTTACTTTTTGTTTCTCCAAAATATCCCCAAGACTCAGGAAACAGCATTTCTGAATTCCCTTATGGGAGACCTAGTTGGCGGCGAGATTCATCTAACATCAGATTTTACTGATCCCCCTTTCTTGGATTCCTGGGACTGCCCCAGCAATGGAAATTAAACTATGAGGGATTTGATGCACTGGGTCTAGGAATTAGAATGGTCAGTAAGGGAGTTTTTCCAAACATTTTTCAAATTTCTTAAATTCTTCTAAGCTTTTTAAAATACACATCTACATGTCCACAATCAGTTTTGATAAATGTGTATCAGCCATTAACAAAATAAATGGTTCTAGTGCATTCTGTACATTCTATTTTCACCCCTAAAGCAGCCATGAAACGAGTATGCGCGGAATGTTATCATGGCTTTCTGGATGTGATTCCTAGGTGAGAAGCATTATGAATGCCCCTGGGTCGGCAGTTGCCTATTTAAGCAAGAAAATCCAAGGTTTCAATCTCATTTGCTCAGGTTTGCAGTACCAGTCAGTGCTAGATATATTTTTGACCCCACCCACCCCCCCCCCCTTCAGTCTGGTAGCTTAATCACAGCCTACATTCTGTTTAACTCAATAAATTCTGATAATCTTTGCCAAGATTCTCCCAGCTGAAACGACTGACATCAACCTGAAATGGAAAACATTTTACGGACGGTGTCATAGTAAGCAGGTGATGGTGGTGCATGTGTGTGGGAGGGAGGGGTTGGTGGGGGTAATTTAATATAATTACCTAATGTGAGTAGACCAGCTTTGACTCCCAAGGGGGGGGGGGGGGGGTGCTCCGCCAGAATTTGGGTAGGGGTGTTCCTCTGGGATTCTGAAAGGGGTACCCTGTTTATGTCAAAAGAAAATCAAATTTGTAGGCCCTGTTTATGACAAAAGATATAATTAATTGCACTGAGTTCCTGTTTCAATTATCATGTCATCTCGCGTATCATTTTTTTACGACCATGGTAACCAGTTTCCGTCAATACGAAAGTAGAAATCCTGAAATATGACAAAAAACTCAGGAAGAATTTGGACCTTGAGTGAAATTGCATACCCTGTTTATGACAAGAAGCTTGAAAAACCATACCCTGTTCAGCAGATCATCCCCGTATAGTTCATATATGGGAGTACCCCCCCCCCCCCCCAGGCTTTGACTTTTCTCAACATTTAATATAGTTTCAATATTAGAATGCTGATTGAGATAAGGAGAGAGAGATGATGGGACCAATGCTGAATGGGCTTCTGACTCATAGACCATGAGGGAGAGGTCTAATTGTTTTAGTATAAACCTACTAACCAGTCAAATGAATGGATACAAACAATTTTGAAATTAAGTTGGAATATTTTTTTTGGAGGTCGTTTTGATTTTCAAAACCAGCATCTTTTTGTTATGTAATATACTGCTAGTATGCTGTAGCTCAGCCAATCATAATGTAGGATTTATGATAGACTATTAGTATAGTTTTATGCTAATCGGCAATAGACTAATGATACCTTTCATACAGTTCTCTTGTACCTTACATACTCCTGTTTCAGTGATCAGTGTATAGAAGTGAGAATAGTGGATACTTCAAAGCAAGTTTCTTACAATTAGTGGTGATAACTAGTAGAGTACTAGCGTGGACTGCATCAGTGTTTCTGAATAAAACAGCAGGAACTTGTGGATAAATTGAATAAATTGATAAATTTTAATAAATTAAAAAAAGCTTTGTGAAACTGACATTTCGGATGTTAGTCCTTCGTCTGAGTAACTACACTTACTCCGACATCAGACTAACCTCAGTTTCACAAAGCCTTTTGTGGTGATTCAATTTATCTACAAGTTCATGCAAGTTTCTTACAGCCCATTTCATGTTTTTTCACTGTCTGGCATTTTGGCCTCCATCAATCAAATTTGCAAAGGACCAAGTAAATTCCAATGATGGGTGTGGGCTGTTGAGTCACAGGACTATTTATTGTTCGTGATCAGAATGACAAGGAATGTACTGGGCTCATTGCTGAAGGTCTAAAGTCATTTAGGTCAAAGAAACATGAAACAGGCTGTAAGAGTTTGAGTGTCCATGTGTCATGATGGAGCCATAAAGTGATCACATTTTGACATTTGTGTTTGGTGAGAACTAATATAGAACGGATGGAAGTATTCTTTATTTAAATACCTTTAACGTATGGTTCCTGACAAAGCCAGGGTTCTTACAGAAGTAGCGAAGCTTCTTAGCAAGCTGTTGTTGAGTTGAGTAGAGGTAAACATCTAGACAAATGCAAAAGAAATGTCAATAATGAGAGAAAAATAATGCTGCAAAAATACCTTCTAGAATTGGTTGCTTTGTCTTATCCCCCTCAGCCTCCTGTGAGGATAAAAAGTGACTTGAAATATGATTCAAGAATCAGGCATACCTTAGGGTTTTCATTAAGGATCAGAGATTGGAGAATGCTCTGGTAACTGAGCAAAATTCCCAGGCTTATACTAGCATGATCTTCCTTTTATTTCAAAATTTAATGAAAATCCTGGTACCAGCATATACTTACCCGGAAATATCTCTGGGTATGCCAGGTTGTTGGGGCAGAGAGGATAACAGCCTAGCTGTACAGCCTCTAACCTGACATGATGAATTAATAATTAGGAATTCAAAAGAAATCTATAGTAAATGTATATGGATGGAAAGATGGAAAGTTGGATGGATGGATGGATGGATGCATACATGCATGCATGCATGGACAGAGGAGATGGGAGAGGGGGACTGGGGGGGGGGCTTTTAATGAGAATTACATTTTTATTTTGCCTAGGAATAAGAAAAAACGTTCACCACAGGGAGGGGAAGGGAGGACTGCAACGTCCCCCACATTAAAAACTGTTCCACCATCCCTGGGATGAGTAGTTGACTAATGGCTGGATAATACATGGTTAGGTGGATTGATACACAAATGAATCTAAGGAATGAATAGAAGGATGGATTGAAAAAATATAAAGAATAGATGGATGATTCAGTAGGTAAAGGGAAAGACCAATGAAAGGATAAAATAAATAAATGGCTTACATTGCGACACCAAAAAATTCATGTCGAGCTGTGGAGACTGCAAGATCAGCATCCATTAGGACAGCTTCATAGTCTTCACGTGATTGTTGATACCCCCAGTTTATGACTTTGTATCCTAGACGTGTCTTTGCTTCAGCAAATATGCCTAATAATAATTATTTAATATTTTTTCTTACATATTAAACTTTATAAATAACTACTCATTCTTTTTCTGCTTCTTATAGCTATATAATTGTATAAATATTTATACAGTTTTTCTAAGTTTTCTAGTTTGAATAGCTATATCAAGTTCATATTAACATGGAAGAGCCACATTGTGGATTAATAATATTATTACTCATCATCATCATCATCATCATCATTATCATCATCACAAAGTTTGCTCATTTACCAGAGTTCTCCAATCCCCAACCCTATACTTTGCTATGCGTTGTGCTCTGAACACTTCTACATTTTGGCGCTTCTCCTATAGGTTTCGATAGGTAGAGTTTGTACATTGATATAACAATATAGGAACATCAAAGTGAAAAGCTAAAACATAATTGGTATAGAGTACAATTCTAAAACTTGTCAAAAAGTTGTCAAAAATAAATCAAAAACTTTGTACATAGAAGTGTTCACAGTACGATGTGTTGCACAGTAATGAAAACACTCAAAGAGCACAATAAAAGCTGTACTACCTGTTCCAACTACTAGCTTCAAATAGCAACAATCCCTATGTCAAAATTGTCATCATTACCATCCATTTTGTCGATATCACTTCAATAACCATAACTATTTCCCATGACCATCATATTAGCAAAAACATATTTTCATTATTTACAAACACAAAACTTACTGGGGACTTCCGAAAATGTTTCTCCTATGACTGACACTTTGAAATCAAGTTTTTCCTCTAACAAATGAAAAATAGCATCAAAGAATGATTCAGGGTTCTTGTCATGTTCCCTGGAAAAAAATGCAGAAACATTAAATAGTTAATAACATAATACTAGTAAACAATACATTTTTTTGTTGCCATTGTTTTTCTTTCTTGTTTTGAAGGGAACCAAGTGCGGCATAGCAGTTGTGCACTCTCTTTGACACTTTTGGCCAGGCATTATCTGTTGGCCAGTCCTTATTTTTATAGTCTTGTGGCAGTAAGTGTTCACTAGAGCAGATTTCCATTGACTGTGAAAAGCTCACGGCATGAACATGGTCATGATACGGCAAGCATAATTATGTTAGACCATTGTGCAAAAAATCACTCTTCATCCAATAAAATGCCTGAAACGCAGCATGAACATGGCGTGGACATGGTCACATGCACAAATTGTGAGAGAAAAAAAACTCCAATCAAAGTTCTAGAAAACATCATGGTTGTGGCAAGGCATGCATACAGCACTGACTTTTTCATAGTCATATAAAAACTGCTTGACTGCTAGTCAAAATTGACTTGTTCACAATATTTGTAATAACCAACTCATTTTTTTTTCATTACAATTTTTGGCTATAATTAATAATTATAGTATACTGTACACTGTATATAATAATGTTGAATGGATATTCATTTGATAACTATACCATCGATGAGCCCATAGAATATGAAGTGGGTGATCATTTGGTCTTGACAGCCTTGTGTTGCACTGTAGGTTTCAAAAATATAGTATGTTCTTAGTTATTTCATTTTACTCAAGTGCTTAACTCGTAAAAAATTTAAGATATAAAAAACTGTTATCTGTCTTACATACTCTGATCTAACAGGGGCAGATCCAGGATTTTTTTCTAAGGTGGGGTGCACCCTTTGATTACGAACTCAAACACTAAAAACGCGGTAAATATCAGCTTATCTTTGGGGGGTGCGCTCCCTCTGCACCCCTCTCCTAGATCTGCCCCTATCTAAACATGTCACATTTGAATATCGTTCACAAGAAAAGCCTAGCAAACCCTTAATAGTTAGTGGTTTCCAGCTTCTCAAGCATTTTAGCAGCATTCCAATATTATTGTTTAGATTAGAATGTCTAAAACAGAAAATTGTTTTATATCTCTTTCATAAAATTGAATACAAGTGCACAAATCAATGAATACTGCTTTGTTTTCCCTATAAAAGTTCAAATTTAGAGCATGTGTGGCATGAAAAATAATATTAATTGAGGGTTTAGTAGGTATTACAATGTACTTTGATCTAAAATTTGACCAGCATTTTGACCAATCAGATTCAATCAGAGTGTGCAGCATTAAAAATCAGTTATTTTGAAAAAGTATATTCAGTTCAACTTACAGTGATCTGAGGAATTGGGAAATAGAGGACTCTGCATTTTGGTTTGATTTGATCTGAAATTCCTTTTGGTCTGTGATCAGGAATAAGTTTGAGGAATGAATCCACAGAAGTTAGGAATGAATTCATGTTGAATTCAGAATTGAATACAACAACATCTGCAACTAAACTGAAGCAGGTAATAATAAGATACTTTAGTAGGTTAAATGGACGGATGGATGGACGGATGGATTGATGGATGGATGGATGGATGGAAGGTTTGATGGATGGATGGTTGGATGGATGGATGGACGGATGGATGGACAGATGTATGGATAGATGGATGGATTGATGGATGGATGGAAGGTTTGATGGATGGATGGAAAGTTTGATGGATGGATGGATAGATGGGATGGGAAGGGTGGGTGGATAAGTGGATGCATAAATGGATGGTAGTTTGGGGAAAAAGGCAATCACTGACAATATAAAAACTTGTTACAGCTAGTCACCCCAGCAATACTTGTTTTGATGCAGGTCAACAGAGTCGAACTGAAAGCAATGGGAAGGTGCCTCTGGCAGCCACTACACACTCCATGTATGACCCTGGAGAAGAGCTCCAATCAGTTTGAATTAGTTACTGACAGTTTGAAAAAAGGAAGAAAAAACTGGAGCCAGAAAAGCAACCAACTCAGCTCACATGGGACACCTGGGTATTGAACCCTGCAGGACAGGACCTAGAGGTGAGATAAGGTGAGCTCACGATCTTTACATCCTTGCTATCCTGACTCCCCAATGAGTGAATTGCATGTAAATCTTGTATATAAAAAATCTTATTGTCTTACCAGGAAATAATTTGGTTATATCCATATTGGAAGTCCCTCTCTTGCTGCTTTCTCACAGGATAGACTAACTGATTTTCATGGAAATACAGCACTTTTTTGAGATCAGTAAGGTCTGGTCTTAAGGCTATTAATTCCGCCAAGTTCAAAACAGAACTGGAAAATAAAATGCTGCAATAAAATAGTAAATTACATCATTAAATAATGATAATTAACAACACTGTGTGCAACACTGTTTTCTTGCATATCTTGTGGTAAGTTAGTTTGTAGCCTACCGATACTGATGCACTTCAGATATACATTGGGCAAAGTACAAGGCACTCGTCCTTACTCTCCAATGCCATTTCTTTGCTGGCAGACAGAATTTGACACAGCCAGGTATTTTCTGGACCAGCAGATCAACCAGCTGCTTGTGAGATCCACCATAGAATGGTTCGATTAGTAACACATGCCCTTCATCTGATTGTGTGCTCCTTTGCACATCATCAGAGTCTTCTATGGTTTTATCATTCCTTGAAGTTATCAAAATAAAATTTTGTTGAACAGTCTATGTCAGTCACAAGGGGTTATTTGAAGGGGCAAAACAAACCTCTCCTCATCTCTTCCTTGCTGTTTTTAACATTACTTAAATCAACCATAAAAGTGAAGAATATAAACCTCCTACCGGTTTCCGTAAAGCTCTGCAGTAACACCTGAGTATCTGCAGGCTCTGCTTGGGGAGAGGAGGAGAACATAGGGAAGAGGAGAGCCTTCCCCTCCTCGCTCCCCTCTCCCTAGGCTCCGCTTCCTTCCCAGTCACCTTGAAGGCCTGATACTCAGGCTAGCCCTGATGTCACTTGTAGGGTTTAAAATAATGGCTGGTCATCACGCAATGTCCAGCCAGAATTGCAAATTGTCTGATCAAATCTTTGCCTTGCCGATTACTTTTACTAGTAACTAATTTAACCAGTCATCATGATAGGCTACTAAGCGGCCGTTATTTTAAGCCCTGGACTACACACTCTGAGTGGTTCAAAAACTATGCTCTCTTTCAAAAAAAAATGCAGCTCAGTGCTACAACACTCTCTGCATTAATGTGCTGCAGGTTTGTAAAGAAGTAAAAGAAGTCTAGTAAGCATTTCATATAATTTGTTCTCAGGAAATGCTTTTCGCATAATGAAAAAAAAACAATTTTTCAGACTGCATAAAATTTACTAATAATCATCCCCTATACCAATTTTTCATCTACCCCTCCCTCATAAAAATAATTCTGAAGCTTACTTTGTCCAGCTGGCCAAGTAGGCTGATGTCGTCCCATCATTTGACTCACTCATTTCTACCTCTAAATCACCTAAAACACCAACCTCATGCAGCCCACCTCAAGACTTCAACATTAGACTTTCAAAATATTAAAACATTGAATATTATAGAAAGAATTTCAAGACATTTGAAATTTCGAAGTTTAAATTGTCCGCCATTTTGGGAATTATTTGTCCTACATGGTCGTATTGCGCGTGCTCAAATCTAGCGGTTTTACTTCGCGGGCTCGTGTTATGGTTTTTTCGAATTTTTGAGTCGAAGAAACAAAATGGCGGACGCCGAGGGCAAGTTTTCTTTTGTCACAGAAGGCGAACACGAGCTCATTTTAGGGAGCTCTCTTAACCAAAACGCAAAACAGGAATATGCCTTTCATACCATAAGATGTGAGTACAAAAATGTATTTCTGGGAAGTGGAAAATTTATTCTTTTGTCCGGAACGTCGAGCATATGTTTTTGACTTGTGTGGCGGGCGCTGTTTACTGTTTTTTGGCTCGGTTTTAAGTTTATAGTTATGGGAATACAATATTTGTATCTTGGATACACATAAATAAGGTGTATCAGTTACAAATTATTTTTTCTATATAATTATTTATTTAGGTTTTTAGGTATGAATTAATTAAATAATGATTTATTGCCTAAAAGTAATTTTAACTTTTAACTTTTATGTGTCAGCTGTTGTGGCCTAGTTCGGCTTTTAGCCTTCCTTTTCATCGGGGAAGTATTTTATAGTTTTATTTCACTTTCTTTCGTTTACATAACCCTTTAGAATATTTAATTTTTAGAAAATTTCAAAAGTAAACTCAGGGGTATGATTCATTATTTACACCAGATATCGAAGATATCTTCTATCTTCATTAGCTATTTTCCCATTTATACGAGTACCATCTGTGAGGAATTCTGTGTAAACATTTAAAATGGGTATAAAGAAAGAAATAATACTAAAGGACCCCAGGATGATTTCAAGAGGTTGGCTGTTACAGTGGCCGCAGAGAGGGTGGAGAAGGTAAGGGGGTTCTTCAGACACCCCCTTTTTCCCTTTTCCCATACTAGTCTCTTATATTTTCCAATCTCAACCCCCCCTCTTTTCCTCCCCCCTCCCTTAAAATACAGTATTTACATGTAGCTTCTTCTTTAGATTTTTTATTCATTCCAATAATTTTTTAAAAACTTCCAGATAAAATAGGGTGACTAGCTACCCAATCCATCTGCATGTTTGGGACTGAAAAGATGACATTATTACAGCTGTTTGCATTACTACGCGGCCACCCCAAACACAAATCGCGTTGTGTAGTTTGCAATAGACTGCTATCAATCAAACACCTCATTCTACTTGGTGTACTCAAACTCTTTGCAACTGCTTTAGGAACTTTCCTTCCTGATATCTGACTGAGAAAGTTTGATAGAAAAGCCAACTCACTAATCCAAACGTGTATAAATGGCATCAACATGAATGATTGACAGAAGTCTATTGGCTGCGTAGTAATGCAAACAACAGTAACACTAAAGAGAATCATAAAAGTGGTTTGGACATTTTCATAGTCATTGTGGATGGCAATGCTTGGACATTGATGCAATCACATTGCATCGCTAGCTGATTAGGGATGGCAGGATTGCCATTAACATGGTCATCCAAGCCACATGAAGATCTAACTATTTGCAGATGTAATTACAAAGACAGCACCTCCTCAGTTGTTTTCAGACCCTGAGTGTTGGTCCTGCCAAGGCTTGAACCATGACATCCGGCACAACATAATATACTGAGGATCTTAATGTTAGTGACAGTCAATCTCACTGGTACATTGCATTCAATTTTGATAATTCTATTATTTTTTCATTAGATGATTTCAAGCCTGCATCAGTTGATTCAACAAAAGCAAGTGAACTTGTTGTGGGAGATAAAAGCGAAGTTACTATAACAGTCCCTCATATCCAGGTATATACATAAAGTCCTACAAATGTAAAAAAACCTTCAAATTTTAGCGATACCCTGAAACAACCTCTGGGTTAATCAAAATCTGTGCACAGCCAACTCAGAGGTTGAATTGGAATATGGTATAGACGACTTTCATAATTCAGTTTTTTCTGATAAAGAAAATGAAGCCTGTTTACCAGAAACTATCAATGCTATTTGAGAAAATACTTCATGAAAACCATTTCCAGAAAATTTTGTAAAACTTGACTGAATACCAAAGAAGTTATGAAAGAAAGAAAATGGAGAGTTTTGTATATACATATCACTGGAGGCCTTGGAGGCGTTTTTTTGGTGCATTTTCAGAACTTCAAATGCTCACATCTTGTAAAGGATTTTTTACTTTAATTAGAAACTCACACGCCTTATCTAAATCAATAAGTAAAATGATTTAAAATGGTTTTCACTCCAAAAACATTGATTTTTAATGTTTATGCAAATTAGCAGCAGCCATTTATGAAAGTGGTCTATGTTGGGGTTTTTGATGGAAGAATTAAACTGGAGAACCAAGTGAAAGACCTTGAATCAAGGCCTGGGAGACTCAATAATGCATTTAATTTTGTATTGTTTATAGGATTCTGGAGCTACAGTTTACAAAGGGTCCAAGAGACCTTGCCCTAAAGAATTTTTATTAATTATTGACAAAAAGACACAGGTAGGACTACAGTGTAGTTTAAATTATTATGAAATGAATTTATGAAATGATAAAACTCATCACTGCATTCATGGTAACTAGAGAAATAAAAGGATAGCCAAAAGGTAAAATCGCATTGAAAAGGGGCACTTACAGCCACTCACATGCGCCCTCTGGCAATTTTTTCTGTCGTGACGAAGAAGGTTTTGGTGGGTGTCAATCACAAGGTGTTTCCATAACATTGTCGGAAAACACAAAACTATAAAGGCATGTGCCTATAGAATGTCATGGAAATGCCTTGATTAACGTCCACCAAAAGCTTCTTCGTTGCAACAGAAACAATTGCTAGAGCGGCATGTGTGATTGAGAATGGCTGTAAAAACATGCAGCTGAAACATGAACTTACAGTACCAGCAATTTTATCTGAAACAACCTATAGGCTGATCTAAGTCTGGGAACAGCTAACTCACAGATAGAAATGTGTTGGCAGGTTTTACAGAGGGAGGAAAGACCAGAAACAAACATGAATAAAGGGAGATTTCCAACAAACTCTACATACATGTGATGCTGAGTCCTGGAATCAATCCCAGTGATACTCTAGATATCCAGGTGATCTCATTTTGACAACCCACCAAAAACTAGCCATCATCTTGCAGGAAGAAATTTGATCAGGCAACCCATCCATTCTTGTACCCAAAGCCTTCTTAATAATAATAATAATAATAATAATAATAATAATAATAATAATAATAAAAAAATTTATTTGACACAGAAATCCTTCAGTAATGACTGATTTACAAAGATGTTGTGTATAATAAGAACTATAGTAAAAAATAGTCTAAATAAATAAATAAAGTATTCTAATAAAGTATTAAAACTATGAATAAATATCGAAACATATGTAAATAACTAGTATTCTAATAAAGTATTGAAACTATGAATATATAGAAACATTTATTGTAAAATTACTACTTTACAAATGGTTAAAACTGAATTTAAAACTAACTAACACGATAAAGCTTAATAGCCCCAGTACCTAGATTTAAATTCCTTTAAAGATGGAGCCTGACTTACTATGAATATTTATAGGATGAATATTACCCTTATTGCGGATAATAAATTGACCGTTAATTCGATTGGTTTACATTTTTTGCATAATCATCTGTTTCAGGTTCACTGATTTTACAATCAACAGTTGAAATTTGAATACTTTACCGTATACATCAGAGGGTCTTGCTAAATTGCCCATTTTTTTCAAAATGTTAATCACAGACAAATAAACTGTTCCACGTACAATGTATAAACAAGCTTGATTGTTTTTCTTTCGAAAAAAGAATGGCTTGAATTTATACAGGAAGTCAGAATAATTGGAGCATGTGCATATCTGATGACCTAGGATCTGGGTCTTTCGGCTTGTGTGTTAACAGAGCCTTTGATTTTTTGGTGAGAAGGGTCTGGGCACAAGAAAGGCGACCCATCAAATCTAATTAGTGTATGATAATGAAAAAAACATGGCGTGCTTTATGGACTAACGCAATGCGTTAAGAAATTTATGTATACTTTTAATGACTACCTATGGGTCAAATGTTGCATCATCGTTTCAATTCTTTGATGAAATTATCATGAAATGGTAGCTCTTTGTTCGCAGATAAATAACTGAAAGTAGGACTGCCTGATCAACTACAGTACAACAATATTATTCTTTGTGCACCTTCCCCGAGATCACCTGGACAGAGACTTGAGACTTGAATGCATTACAACTGCACCAGAGCCCTTTGTGAATAATTTATTCAATGATTTTATTTTTCATTTCTTTCATTACTCTAGACATTCACATTAGAAAGAATAGGATCAACAAGTCAGATGAAAAAAATCAGGTAAAACAAAATACTTGAGTTAATTATTTATGAGCCACTCTAATCCCCAACTGCTACCTTAGTTTATATCCAACCTTATTGATGGTTTTCACAGCCGCCATCTTGGATGAATTAGATTCGTCATTATTCTCTTTTGTTATATCATCCAAAGTGGCCGCCATGTCTGTTATTTCATTTTATTGGGAATGATTGAAAACCAGCAATAACCCTGCCCATTCAATGGACTGTAACAGTACTTTGACAGTACAAAAGCCATCGCATCACAAGCCATTATTGGGCATCCAGGAGGCAAAACAAAATAAAGATGTTGAATAATACAGTTTAGTAAAAATACACAGGTGATATACTCAGGTTATCACACGATAATCACCTCCAGCGATAATCCAAAATGGCGGCCAGCCGCTTTGTTGCTGTTACCGGAAAAAATGTGTCTTTTGTCTTCTTCTTCTTTTTGTTGTTGAAAGAATCGCCTGTGTATTTATACTAAAACGATTATTTGCCTCAGCTTCAGTGAATATCAGAGAATATTTACCTTGCTGCTTGAAGACGGTAAATATTCCCCGATATTCACTTCACCTTCAGGGAATAATAATTGTTCACTATAGAGTTTTGTGTGTTTGTCTTTCTTTCGTGTATAAAGGTGATCACTGTGCAGTCTTTGGCTGTTTAATAATGATCGACAATATCAACTTCACATTTAGCTTTATATTTGCCTTCTGGACGCCCCATTATATCTTACGACCAAAGATGACCACCGTCACTGAAGTAATCTATTGTGGTACTCCCTTGACAGGACTTTTACCTCTAACAAGTTTCTGTTTTTCCTAATCAAATTTCATAGATCTGCAAATCCAGTGAAGTTAAACAAGGCACAAGCCTCCAGTAGTACCAGTATTCTACCCGAAACCAAAACAACCAAAAAAATTAAATCAAATTCAACTAAAACTAAAAAACATCATCAACAAGAACCATCTTTATCTTCATCACAAGTACAGGTAATGTTTGTAGAAAAGAGAGTGAGCAATTTATCAGAAAAAATTCATTCAAGATTTTACATTCCCATATTTATATCCATGTGTTAATTTCCCTATTTCACTATGACATCACTGCTTGTTTATGTGGGGGATAGAATCGCCAAATCCAATAGAAAATTCAACAAAATTTGCTCCTAGTGAAACAGTTTAATCTAAAATGGCCTAGTTTTCAGATATTATATGTGTTAATATGTACTAAAAAATGTTCTGAGCGTTTGGTAGCTATTCTACTTCTCTTCGTGGATTGATACGGGTTTTAGAACAATTTTCAGTGAATTTGCGTTGATTTGACCCCCTCCTACGACCATGATCCTTTGCATTTAAACAATAGATTGTTTTGATGTGACGTCATAGTGAAATAGGGCAATTAAAGATCTATAATTTTTTTCTACAGGAATCTTTAACAATACAAAAGACTGAACCTACAGAGAATACAGAATTATTAGAATCAGCAGATTCATCCTCATCTAGTGACAGCTCTTCTTCTGACTCAGAAAATGAAGACAAGAATGACGATGATGATGATGATGACAACGATGATGATGATGACGATGACGATGAGGAGGACGATGGTGATGATGATAAAATTGATGACAAACATGTGGAACAACTTAACAGCATTCTCAATTGTGTATGTAATATTAATAATAATATTAATATTAATGTTATATTCACAGAGATAGAACACCCTATTTTCCATGGTTTTCAATGTTGTTATTTGTTTTCTTTTAACTATTTCACTTACTTCAAGATCTCCATAGAACTCCATAGAGTTGGTATTAAACGATCACACCACTTAATCATGTATATTACGTGTGTTTTTGAGTGAAAGTGAGCCAAATTGGAAATGAAAAGCCACAATTTCATGCTGTTTAAGATAAACAGTCCCTTATAACTATTGGAGCTACTCTATATCACTTTGATGTCACATGAAAACAATCTTGTTTTTAACGTTAAGAATTTCATGGTCGTGGGAAGGGGACAAAACAGCAACAACTCGAAAAAAACTGCTGAAAATTGTATTTTCTTAAGACTTCAAAAACTAATGATAGCCACCAAAAACTACATGTTGTAGAATAAACACCAGTTTATAAAATGTTTGAAAACCTCACATATCACTTAGAGCTGTCAGTTGAACTGCAAAGTAAAATTAGTCCAAATTATCACTATTCTTCAACATTCTGATTCACTTTGAAACAAGCTGTAAAGTCATAGTGATATAGGGCAATTGGTCTGTTGTTAATACACTGGAAAAAATTATCTGTTAATCTTGTTTTTCCATTAATGTATTGTTGCATAGCTGAGTTTATGAACTCCAAATGTTTTTTTACCCAGCAGCTTGACTCAGAACCAAAGCCAACAGAATTTAATCAACTTTGTAAGTACAGTTGAGCTGGATGTTATTTCATTGATAAAGCCATACTGTTGATGTGATGATAATAATAATAATAATAATAATAATAATGATAATAATGATGATGGGATTGATGTGACTATGGTCAGGATGATTTTTGATGGTGTCAATACTGTAATAGTGATGTTGGTCATTGCACAATGCCTTATGCTGCTTATGCTGATAATGGTGAAAGTGATGATATTGATTTTGCTGATGATGGTGAAGATGATAATGATGCCGCCATTGTTGATTTTGGTGATGACATTGAAGATAATGTTGCTGATAACATAATTAATCAAATAATCAGGATGACTTTTTAAAAAAAGATGATGATAGCCATGATGGCTGTCATTGCATTGCATTTTGCTGCTGCTGATTTTATCAATGATGGTGATGATGATGATGATGATATTGATAGTAGCTGATGATAGTGTTGTTGATGATGATGATGATATTGATAGTCGATGATGACAGTGTTGATGATGATGATGATGATAGTGAATGATGATAATGGATGATGATAGTGTTGATGTTGATGTTGGGGATGATGATGATGATATTGATAGTGGATGATTATAGTGTTGATGTTGAGGATGATGATGATGATATTGATAGTGGATGATTATAGTGTTGATGTTGAGGATGATGATATTGATAGTGGATGATGATAGTGTTGATGTTGAGGATGATGATGATGATATTGATAGTGGATGATGATAGTGTTGATGATGATGATATTGATTGTGGATGATGATAGTGTTGATGATGATGATGATAGTGGATGATGATAGTGTTGATGTTGAGGATGATGATGATGATATTGATAGTGGATGATGATAGTGTTGATGTTGAGGATGATGATGATGATATTGATAGTGGATGATGATGATGATGATATTGATTTTACTGGTGATAGTTAGGATAATGATGATGATGATGATGATATTGATTTGTTTCTGATGATGGTGAGGATGACAATTAATGATTGAGGAAATAATCATGATAAATTTTGATAGTGTTGATGATAGCAATGATGGTGGTCATTGCTTTCATTATCTTATGATGCTTATGCATCTATCAATGATGCTTATGCATCTATCAATGATGCTGATTATCGTGAGATATGATCCGGATGATTTTTGTGTGGTGATGATCATGATGATGTTTATCATTGCATTAGATATTTCAATTCTGTTGCTGGTAGTTATAATGTCGATGCTGATCAGAGTTTTGATTTTGTCCCCAGCACAAGACTTACATTTAAGTGAATCAGGGAGTGATAGCGACTAGTCTCTGTGGTAACAGAGTTATATCAATTGATAAAAACCAATGCAAATGAATTTATTCCCAATAATTTAAATAAGCTATGATCTATATCTCGAGATCCCCAGTATGACGGTCTGGGAGGTGTGATAGTGCTATTATATGATGGTGTTGAATAGAATAGCCACTTCTCTCAGCAACCCTCGCTTTTTCCTTCATGGGAATCCTGTGTTGTAAAAGTCTTAAAGAAGAGGAGAGCTGAAAAAAAATTCTTGTACCTAGTGTCTCTCATCACTTTTAATACACAGGGATCCCAAGTCCAATCCCTGATATATAAGGAGCTGCAAAAAGGAAAAGTTAGTGAGAGTTGTCTAAGGATGAAAGTAGATAAATAATAGTGCTAGATATGTTATATATGGCTCAGTGCTAAAGATTACGACAATACTTTCTATTGCTGGCAGATTGAAGTATTGTCCTGGACAATGAACAACGGTTCTGCCGTAACACCACACATCTGAAATTAGTTGTGTGGAGAAAATGAGATTGAGAAAAGACCACATGTTAATGATGTAACAGCGATACTTCTACTACATCGGTTCTCGTAGGACTGAAAACTGTGCACAAAAGTTCAAAAGAAAAAATCCAAAATTATTTTGAAAGTCAAACGACAATTAAAACCTTGCACACTATTTCAGATAACAAGTGCTTGAACTAATAAATATTCGAATGTTCTTCCAGTTTCTGTACTGATTTCGAATTCTGCATTTATGTTTTGGAAAACAAAACAGTTCGGAGAATCAAGACGTCACAATTTTAAAATTTTCGGGTGCCGTTGCGCTATAATTAGACTAAGACTCGTATTGGTCCGTCTTTACTAAATTACATTTCAATCCTTTAGTTACCCTGCAAACAGGGTTATCTCCCCCTCCCTCCCTCCCTCCCTCCCTCCCTCCCTCCCTCCCTCTCTCTCTCTCCCTCCCTCCCTCCCTCAGTAGATATGAGCGAGAGGCCGTTGTACAGGTCACCCACCCAATAGCCCACTTCCAAGATATGCTTCGCTTGTCAATTATTCAAGTATTCAAGGTGAGGCTTCGTGCATAAAGCTCAGTGATTCGTGACAGGAATAAAAAATATATTTAACTTAGCACGTTTCCTTGTACCTCATATCTCGGAAGTGGGCTATTATGGAAACGTCGCTCAATATTTGTTTGACGGGGAGACTAATTGAAAATACTAAAATTGATTTCGGTCCCACAATTCCATTAAAAAAAAATTGGTTAAAAATATTCCTGTGTAAGGAAAAACATTTAGTACAACTAGTAGATGAATATTGTCTTAAGGCTTGAGAGGGAAATTGACTTCATCTATTTATTCAGGTTTAGTTCAACCGGCTTCCATTGATGTCTGTGTTTTTTTCTTTTTGTTTTTTCCGGGTTTGAGCGATGATCCTGGACTTCTGCTTTCAAATTGAAATTGAAGAGTACACATTGAGTGTTTAATGAGTTTGTTATTATTAATACCCACTATAAAAATACTAATTCCCTTCCTGTTTCCAAATATCAAAGAAAAAACCTGATCACCCCCGTTTCTGGTTGGAATTTTTATTGAAAAAAGTAAAGAGTGTATGTAGATAGATGGAAAAGGGTAGCAAAATTACTTTTATTTGTTTTGGAGGAAAATTTCTATGCATTCGAGATAAAACGGCTATATTTTTCTATATTAATTCTTTTTTCCTTTTTTTTATTTTTTTCTTTCTCTTTCTTCTTTTCGTTTGGTATTTTAAATTGTTCTAGTAATTCAGAAAACTTTTAAATGCCACCCGAAAAGAAAAAACACGCTTTCTTCATGTGTTTTTTCAGTCTTAACTATCTACGAACTGAAAAAAATAAACACAGTGATAGTAACCATACAAACTGTCTTTATCATCTAGTCTAAACTATTTCATTTTTGTTTGAACCATAAGCGTAATTTTAGTCGTACTTTGAGACAGCTGCCCACTTTTCGATTCAGTGATTAATATTTAAACTGCCCTTGAATCGACACGGCCAAACAAAATTAATTCTAAAAAATAATATGTAAAAGTCATAGACCTATCTAAAGTCCATCTTCATTCTCTCTTTTAATAACATTTCTCAATGATTCATTAGTATTATTTTTAAAATTTTAATTTTGAATAATTCAACATTTTAGCTTAGAAGAAAGGGTTTCGCGGAGTCGTCGGCCAATTTAATTTATTAGCAATATTTTTTCAAAACATCCATCTCGAAGGGGACAATATTTTTTTTTCCAATTCGAAAAATTCGCGCTATCGTTAGTCAATCTATTCAATTGACTATTTCATTGATAGTTGTATATTAAAGTCTGCGTTAAAAAGTATTCACTTTTCTACTGAAATCACACTTATTATAGACCCTATCACTCCGTTGGGCAAGCTGTTAATATGCGAATACCTTGCATGCTATTTCAATTCAAATTAATTCCACTGCGTTGAATTATAAATACGCAAAAAATGTGGCGGATTTTTAAGAATTTGATTGTTTTAGAGTTTATATTTTTCATTAAAATTCTTGCTATAAATGGGGCACTAGTTTACGAACAAAGGTTCCAATGACTTCGAATCAAGTACGCTCCATCTGTCAAACGAAGCTTCGCTTGTATTTTTTTTTCATGCAGGATAATAATCTTTGCCCTCCATACAAAACTTTCTGCCATTATATCGTCCTTAAAACCTTTCAGTTCTGTTTTCATTCCACTGAATACACTTTTTTATCGTGTTTCAATAATCTCAAGAATTTTTCTTAGCGATACTAAGTACCGGCAGTGACTTCGACGAATGCTGAGTAGAGAATCCATGGGCCTATTTTTGAGTTTACAGTAGCGTAAGTAGCTAGTCAATTCGTTACTCAAACAGCTATCAAACTATCAACACCCGACCAAATAGTTGCCATAGTAGGTCATAAAGAATATAATTCAAATTATGACAATGCAACGCAAGCTTGCATACACTTGTTTTTTTAGACTTTGTTCTTGATGAAGTTTTCAAAGCATCAATAGCATGTGACGCGTCCTGTGAGACAAGTTGAATCTCGCTCGTATGCCGGATTTTTTCGTATTCTTGATAGCTTTTTTACGCCACTTTTGCTGAACATGTGATTCATCCCAAGAACTTCATGACGATAATGACTCTTCGTTCCTTTGCTCGTAAAATCGAGCTTTTGGTAGTCTTGATTCCTACACTGCTATCCAATGTGTTTCGATGCTCCAACGTTCCGCCGGTTCACAACTCCAAATAAATTCGTCCTAATCAACGTTGCAGTGGGTGTGATCTCAGCTAAATCCTCCGAACAAACGTCTGACAAAATAAATAAATCATCTTTGTCGGGGTTATTTATTAGGTAAATAATTACTATTGACTTTGCAATTCCAATACGCAACGTAAATTCACAGTCCACCGCTATTAAATACCTCGAATATTTTATCATCCTCTGCTATTAATGTATTACAATACGTCCAGAGAATATGAAGAAGCTTACTTACCATTCTCTTGTGACGTCTTTAATCACTAGTATACTAATTGGTCGATTCTTTCCATCAAGTGGAAACGATTTTCTTGATTCAATACTTTAAGTTCG